>NC_087151.1:8565000-8575000 GCF_035594125.1 Scylla paramamosain | reverse complement strand
GTTTTATACAGGGACTGCCACGTGTATGTAGTCCTGATAGCTTCTTGCAGTTTCCCCTACTTTTTTTTTTTTTTTTATGTTATGTACTCTAATTTGATCAAAAGTTTGTAGTGATTTGATGCAGTTTAGTTGTCTGTAGTATAAACGAGCTAAAACCGTATAATGTGTTTAAAGAAGTGGAAAAGAAAACACTATAATAAAAGGTGGAAATTTATTATTTAGATATTCGTACTACTGAATACAATACGACACATCTTTATTTTTTTCTGAAAGGAGGAAAAAGGGAATAGAATAAGAGATTAGGAATGACAGGATCTTTAGTTATGTTTGTTATTACTGGAGGTATTTTTTTGTTATTCTTATTCTTATTTTTATTATTATTATTATTATTATTATTATTATTATTATTATTATTATTATTATTATTATTATTCCTTGTGTTAAGTCTAGTACAAGGCAACGTTAGCTTTTTTTTATATAATCAAAATTCACAAGATCTTAGATGTCACACTCTCTCTCTCTCTCTCTCTCTCTCTCTCTCTCTCTCTCTCTCTCTCTCTCTCTCTCTCTCTCTCTCTCTCTCTCTCTCTCTCTCTCGTCATGTCTCCCTGTGCCCCAAAACGCACCACCGCTTTCCGCAACCAACGCGTTACTTGCTTTTATTTATTTTTTATCCCCCCTTTTTTTTTCTCTCTCCTTTCAGTTTACGTATTTTCCGAACCGCTGCTCTTTGGCGTCCGTCTGTTACATTTTTACTCTTATTTATTCACTACTTTTCTCTTCTTTTTCTGCTAGATTTATTTGATTTAGTTCTTATTTTCTTTCTTTCGTCTTTATGTTTTCGTTTCCTCGCTTGCTTGATCGTCTAATATTCCTTCTTTCGCTATTTTTATTTTTTATTTATTTTTTTTTCAGAATTATCTTCGCCGTCGTGTTTCTTAAAGGTTACAAGATTTTTTTTTCTTGCCTTGCTGTTTTCTGGTGTTTTGTCTGTCTGTCTGTCTGTCTGTCTGTCTGTTTCTCTGTTTGTCTGTATGTCTGTTTGTCTGTCTGTCTGTCTGTGTCTGTCTGTCTCTCTCTCTCTCTCTCTCTCTCTCTCTCTCTCTCTCTCTCTCTCTCTCTCTCTCTCTCTCTCTCTCTCTCTCTCTCTCTCTCTCTCTCTCGTATTAACAAATAAATAAATAGAAAACCCCATGATGTGTATTTCCTGTGATAAATCTGCGTCTTAATATCGTTATTCCTGCTGTTGTATTTCGTATGTTCATTTCCTTTGGTCTTTTTAGCGGTCATGATACATATTAAACTACGGCTATTTTTGCTCAGCTTGTCATATTTTCCATCGCTGCCTTTGTCTATAGCGGTTATTATGTATGTTCAATTATCTAGTATGAGTGCTGGGGTTCTCATCTCTCGGCTATCATTATGAGCTTTAAGTTATTGTGCTTATATTTTCCTCCGCCGCTCCTGTATCTGCCAGTGGTTATTAAGTGTGTTGAGTTACGGTTAATTATGTCATGTTATTTGTATCTACGCTTTGCTTCAGTTCCTCGTCTTGCTTTTAGTGGTTATTATGTGCGTGTTAGGTTATCGCTAGGTTTGTTGCTGCTGTGGTAATTGTTCTCTGCTTTATTATTTTTTTTTTCATTTATGTCATTCTGTCTCTCTCACTGGTTATTTAAGTGTGATGTATTATGACAGAGTGTTTTTCTTATATTTTTCATCTTCTTTGTTGTTAGTGTTCTTATCTCTTCTTCTTGGTGCTTGAATGCTCGTTTTTTTTTTTTTATATATATATATATATTTTTTTTTTTTTCCCACATTATTTTTCTTTTTTATAATTCTATGTTTTTCTGGTTGCTTAAGTGTGATGTATTGTGATTAATTATGCCTCTTATTTTTTCATCATCTTTGTTGTTACTGTTCTTATCTTTCATTCCTAGTGCGAGACTGGTCGTATTTTTCATATATATTTTTTTCTCCCATTATTACTTATCACAACGTTCTGTCTCTAGCGGGTTATTTAAGTGTGATGGATTATGATTGACTGCGTCCCCTTTTCCTTCCATCTCCTTTGTTGTTCCTGTTCTTATCTTTCCTTACCGGTGCAGGAATGATCGTATATTTTTTTTTTTTTAATATATATATATATAATTTCCTCCCATTCCCAGTTTCATTTCAAGAGGTAATTACGCATGTTAGATTGCTACTGATGTTGCTATGTTGCTACTTTGCTTCCTGTCTCCCTCGCCTCACTTAACGCTGGGCACGGCTCCTTCCTTCTGCTTCCGTGGCAGGTATGCGCCAAGTCAGGCTGCTGCTGTTTCTGCTTCTCCTGCCTTGCCTTTATGAGTTATGACCCCAAGTTCGGGGGCGCCGGCCGCAGTGGTCCAGTGGTTCGCCTGAGGGAAGATAAGACGATTAGATGTAGAAGAAAGAGATGCAGAAGTAATAGTAATTTTCCAGAGAGAGAGAGAGAGAGAGAGAGAGAGAGAGAGAGAGAGAGAGAGAGAGAGAGAGAGAGAGAGACGTGTTGGAATCTGTTTAGAATCTTTTAATCGCTCCTTCGGATGATAATGGAGACGAGTGTTTAGTGTTCGTGGGTTGTTTATGAGATGTAATTGCTTTATTTATCAGGGAGCGTACACCATCACACATCAACACAAACAGGAAGTTACGTCTGTTCAGGTACATTAACATGGTGGACGTCTGGAGTGGATAGGTGGAAGGAAGGAGGGAGTCCACCTCACTGGTCTCGTTGCCACAGGAGGAAGAATAAGTAACGCCATCAAAGCGCATTAAGAGAAATGTCTTCGTAAATTCACACAGCGCCTCGCCTCGCAGTACATCCCTATCGCACTTACCTCACCATTAGGGCTCGTAATATGCATACTTATTATATCCACTTGACTTTTAAGAGGCGCCTCCCCGCAGACCAGGTCCTGCATGCCCGCCATTCTGCCCCCCAGGAGAAGATTAAGTTTTGCATGGCAATTAAAAGAAAAATACGAGAAAGAAAACTTTATTATCCTAACTTATACACGTTGTTCATCTTTCCGCCTTCTGCTCCCCTCCTCTTCCAGCCACCTCCCCCACCCCCCAATTAGTCTTCCTCCGGTAACGCTGTGTTGGCCCAAAACTCTGTTCGGGAGTGAATGGATGAGCGACTTTGGATGTAATTGATAAGGTCGTAGTTTGGTAGCAGGTGCTCTCTATTAGGCTTTATGATGTTGTCGGCGCCATAGATTAGGGCGCGGCATGGCAGGCTGTAGGGGCAGTTTATTGGCCTATGGTGGGCTAGTAGCGGAGTTAACCACACTATAATATGTTAGACGACTCATATATCTAGCGATTAGGGGCGAGCGTTTAGCACGTGTGATCTCTACAGGGCCGCGGGTGTGGCTGAGCAGGATGGACGGTGTCGGGTGTAATAATGGGAAGCCTCCTCGTAACGCCTCGTCTTCCCCTCTACAGGTGCCGGACGTCCCACGCTTCGCCTCACTCATGCGATAACGCCGCGCTAATGGAGTTCCTCGCCGCCCTACCTGGTCAGTTTTTCCTCCTTGCTCTGGTGAGGGCGAGGGAGGAGGCCCGGGATGCGAGGGGATGATAATTGTAAGGGTCTCGGATTATACACACCATGCTGACTCCAGTAATAGAAGTGTGTATATTTGAATTTTATCCTTAAATATGCAAGAGTTAACTTACTAGTATTCTCAATCTTTTATCTCTTTATTGGTAAACTTTGGAACTCCCTGCCTGCCTCTGTGTTTCCTCCTGCCTATGATTTGATTTACTGCAAGAGGAAGGTTTCAAGACAAATTCTTTCAAGAGGGAAGCTACAACATACATAATTTTAGATCTGTTTTCAAATTGTCTTTTTTTTAGGGACTAGCACCTTTAATGAATCCTTTTCTTCCCCCTTTTTTATTTGTTATCTTTAGCCAGAATCTCACACATATATAAAATTAAATACTCGTAAAATCAGTATAACAAACTCTTCTTAGTAAATGTTTCCGATCACACTCACAAACATATTAGGTGTTATCGGGATGAAAAAAAGAAAATACATCTTACTTATCCATAACGATGCAAAACATTGAAGAACAAAAGCAAATTACTCCTACAACCTCTCCACACCGGACGACCTTCAGCACACACACCAGCGTGATAAGGAGAACGTGTTTGTGTCGGGGTGACCTTGGCGGGGCGGCGGTGGGCGTTGACCGGGCTAGGGAGGGGAGGGGAGGGAGGCGACAGAGGGCAACGGAGGCTCACCAGAAAGGTATAACACAAGCTAACGCTGAAGATCCAACACCTCTGATGAGCATTCTTGGAAATACACACAGACAGACATGAAAGAGGGTGAGAGAGAGAGAGAGAGAGAGAGAGAGAGAGAGAGAGAGAGAGAGAGAGAGAGAGAGAGAGAGAGAGAGAGAGTAATGGTGATGGACAAAAAGCATAAAAGAACCACGAATTTCCATAACAAAAAAAGGAGAACGGAAAGCACAGATCTTACCTAACAATCTTTTCCCCCTTGTCGATGCAAACAAAAGACAAAAAAAGCACTCAGGCGAAACATTTGGCGTTGGTAGAGGCGCTCGACACCTTCCCAGTGCTTGGATCACTCTTATTGGCTTCATATATCTCCTCGGTGACAGCCTGACACTGTTTTCCAGCGTCGCAAGTGACAGAAACATTCATAATTACAACCCTGCACCAGGAGCTCTTTTGTACGATCTTAAGGTTTCGTTTAGTAAGCATAATACGTATACTTAATTGGCTGGCTTAATAGGAATATTTTTCTTTTTTTTAGGCTGTGGCAATTGAGTTGTTTTTTGTTCTTTTTTTCTTTTCATCATTTATTTAACTTTTATGTAGTATTTTCTTATCCTCCTTTACAAAAAAGTGTTGTTTCTTTCGTTTTGCTTTATCCTTTCTACTTTCTTTTTTTTCTCTATCTTATTTTTCTATTTATTTAATTTTAATAATTTTTCATGTAGTCCTAATTACACCAAAAAGTGTTTAGATAATCATTTTCACAGACTTCTGAATTCTTGAAAATTTTCTTGACGTTATAGAGATGAATTTTGTGCAGGTTTCCCTTCGTTACTTTCACCTCGCCTTCAAAGTCAACATTACTTACATGAAACCAGTACAGAAACACATGTTTCAGCTGAGCTACAAATCAACCCATGCTTGTTGGACCTTATGTAAAGAGTTAATACTAATAATAATCACTGTAATGACTCAGATTTCTCTCTCTCTCTCTCTCTCTCTCTCTCTCTCTCTCTCTCTCTCTCTCTCTCTCTCTCTCTCTCTCTCTCTCTCTCTCTCTCTCTCTCTCTCTCTCTCTCTCTCTCTCTCTCTCTCTCTCTCTCTCATACACACAAGTACTACGTCGTGCAGTTCAGGTTTCTTCATTTCCATAAATATTCTGCACCACTGTAACCGGTGTATTACTGTCAGAAGATGCTGGAAACAGTTTTTTTTTTTTTTTTACCTAGAGAGAGAGAGAGAGAGAGAGAGAGAGAGAGAGAGAGAGAGAGAGAGAGAGAGAGAGAGAGAGGTAGTGGTGGTTTGTGAAGAGGAACGAGAGACCTGGAGAATTTAAGCTTCCTTTCCTCCTCCCCATAAGGAAACGTCGCTCATTGAAGAAGAAAAAAAATATATATATTACACAATCTCTATAAGAATTTACGACTGTCAAGACTTCAGGTTTTCTGCTTCACTTTATGACACATGGCTGACGAAAATTAATGGCTCCCTCGTAGAAATTTTCTCCCGGGAATCATACGGTTGCTTTTATAGAAAGTGATGTGAGGGTTTTGGGAGACTGAATGAGTGAGTGAGTTTGTGTACATTCATTTAAGCAAGACAAGGCAGTAACCAGCAGCTGCAACGTTCACTTCTAGGTGCGTGTGTTGTAAAAAAGAAAGAAAAACTTATACATTTTGAGGAGGAGGAGGAAGAGGAGGAAGGGTTGGATAGGAAAAGAATTACTTTATTATTTTAAACTAGTATTAGGTGCATGAGCATGTGTATCTCTCTCTCTCTCTCTCTCTCTCTCTCTCTCTCTCTCTCTCTCTCTCTCTCTCTCTCTCTCTCTCTCTCTCTCTCTCTCTCTCTCTCTCTCTCTCTCTCTCTCTCTCTCTCTCTCTCTCTCTCTCTCTCTCTCTCTCTCTCGTGTTGGCAAGATGCGTCATTCTTCCTAGCAGGATCTGATGAGGTTTCCGCAACTACTCGTAATGTTATTGTCAAGACCAAAGCAAGGCCAGAGGGCAGCCTTTGTTGTTCTTTTCCTGCCTACAGTCACCTCACGTCCTTCGTAACGCTTAAACTCAGGTACTGATTTTTTTTCTCTTTCTCGTGCTTGTGTGTGTGTGTTGATAGTTATACGAACGTTCCTTGTAACATTGTTTTGTGCTACTGGTAACACACTTTAACACTGTTTACAATACGTGGTGGCATCCCGCACATCTCGCGCAGCACATTCCCGTCATGTTTGGTCGTTAAATTGTTGTTGTTGTTCTGCAAATCTTAAGTTTCCCTCCACTGGTAAAATGCTAAATACAATATACTCATAGATCTTACTGAATTGTTAGCATTAAGATGTCCAATCTGAATCATCCCCTGAAGAATTAACTGGAGAACCGGAGAGCTGCAAAAGAGGCGTCAGTGTGTTCATGTAATACAAAGACTCTTGCTTAAGCCTCGTGTGAGGAGCCACGGGATCGCCTGGACAGGGAGTTATCCAAGAGTACCCTTTTTTAGGAGTCGTTGTGCACGGAGTTTCATTGTTATGCTTCGTTGAGCTTGGAATTACCGGGTGTTCTTATATTGTGCGTAGGAGGGAAGTAGTCGGGGCTGTGAAGGTAGATCGACACGACTGTGGCAAATGCTTCCTCGTGCGGAACAGAAATTTTTTATCAGACGAAGAATTTTGAAAGTATCTCACTCCACCGAATCGCGTTTTTGTTTAGTGCTACACTCCTTCCCTGCCGTAAGAGATGTTGGGGATGAAGATACAAAGTCTGCAGCCTCTATCCGCATGCCAGATAGGAACACGGTGGATAAAGGAAGAGCGAGAGAGACAGAGAGAGAGAGAGAGAGAGAGAGAGAGAGAGAGAGAGAGAGAGAGAGAGAGAGAGAGAGAGAGAGAGAGAGAGAGAGAGAGAGAGAGAGAGATTCATGGAAGAATGTTGCTAAAAGAAATGGTGGGTTTTGATACACACACACACACACACACACACACACACACACACACACACACACACACACACACACACACACACACACACACACACACACACACACAGCATAACACACACAACACAACACAACGCAACGCAAAACAACACAAAAAAAAATCGTGGAATTATGAAAATATAGTGTACATCCTCTTTTCCTTGTAAGTTTATAAAATCACACATAATAACGATGGAAATAGTGATCCACAAGATGGCCACAGGAACAAGAGCAAATAGTATAAGGAACTTAAAACTGAAGGCAAAAAATGATGGAGGTAACTGAACTTCAAAGACAGTTTCCCAAAGTACAAGTAGTAAGTCTAATAAGAAACAGCAGCAGGAAAATAATGACAAGGCAAAGGAATATTACTACATCCAGGAACTGAGACCTGAGACAAATGCAAGGACAGGACAGTGATAATAATAGAAATAGGAATAGTAATAAAAAAATAAATGAAAAGGGAAAAGAAGAGAGTCTGGAAATAATAATGACAAGGTGAAAGGAGAACATTATATGAATTCAGGAACTGAGACCAGAGACAACTGCAAACGATAAGGAATAGAAAAATAAAAGAAAAGAAAATAGGAATCTTCGGGAAATGGTAGTCAATTTTCCCAGTTGTCAGCTTGCACACGAGGTCAGCACGTGACAGAAGGGCGTCACTCCACTCCACGTGAACTCTTCTAGATTTAATTACAAAGTTGAAACGAGTTCTCACAGACTTGCGTCCCGTCCCTTCATTTATAGGGCGACGAGAAAAAACGTGACCAAAGTTAGTTTCTTTGCTCCGTGAAATAAATTGATATTAAGAAAAAAAAAATTAGAGAGAGAGAGAGAGAGAGGAGGAGAGAGAGAGAGAGAGAGAGAGAGAGAGAGAGAGAGAGAGAGAGAGAGATTGCATATGAAGGTCACTCACTGTGCTATACAAATATTATATTTTGGTTTACATTTACTCTGTGGTCTCATGTTTTAAAACTTGCTTAGCCACTCATCAAAATGCTAACTAGTTTTGTATAAGACTAAATATTTTTATGAGAATCAAAATTAAAACTAAATTTGCTGGTGGATGATGGAATGATGTGACTCTTATCTCTTCGGTTATATTTATTTACCAGTTTTATTCGTTGCTCCATTAACTAAGACGTGTTATTATGGACCAAGGCTGAAACGAGCCCATAAATAGAGAAGAGAAGTAAGTAATCCTAAAACATCCAAAACAAATAAGAAGCATCAAAAACAGTAAGAAATTCCACACATTCAAAAACTAAGGAACTCGAAATAAAATGGATACTCTAAGATTAAACTCCAAACCAGTAAAAAAAAAAATCAAGGACAATAAGACTGTAGAAACTAAGGAACTTCGGAACTCCATGACTGTAAGAACCTTAAAGAATATTAAAATAAAGGAAAAGTATGAAATTCCAAAAATAATTACAAATTCCATAAAAAAAAGGAAACATTAAAAGAATGAAGACTGGGAAAAAAATAAAAGAAAGAAAGAAAGTGTAAAACTAAAGAAAACACAAGGCAGAACAAAGCAAAAAGAAAAAAAAAAGAAAAAAACAAGACATTCAATTATAGGAAAAAAATAGAGAAGCGTTAGGAAGATCAAGTCATGGTAAGGAGAGACAGAAGGTGAAGAAGGCATTCACGGTCACCTGCTGCCTGTCTGTGTCTGCCAGTTCTATCTAGGCTCACATTCCTGGGCACACCTGCTTCCCTTCCCCCTCAGACCTGCACGTCTCATCCACCAAGGAGGAAAAAAGGGCGCTAAAGAAGAAGAAAAAACTCACGTAGGCAAGGAGTACTACAGAACCTGTCCACTTAACACACTCTCTCTTTTGAATATGCAAAGAGGCCGAAGATTTGCATAATGGCTTGACAAAAAACAGTATGAGTAAAAACAGCCGAGATGAACAGGCTTAGACGTGCAAAAGATCCAGTTGTACACGTTATGTTAATAGTAAATAATAGTGAGGAAAGAAAGTATGGAAAAGTATATACTCGTAAGTTTGAATAAGAGCATCATGTATAATACCAGGCTAGTTGAAGAGGCTTAAACATGCATTGGATCCAGTTTTACACGTATTGTTAACCCTTTGACAGCCATTTGGTGCACCTTTCTCTCTAATTACCAATCACTTTGAGACATCTTTACATGTTCTACAGTCACATCCAGTCTTTGAACTGGAAGCAATTGTAAAATGTATTCTGTTTCATCGCTAACTTTCTTGTAGATGTTTATAAAGACTTCACGCAATGCTTCTGGTGCTGCTAATTGTTTCGTGTCGCATTGAAAGGGTTAATAGTAAGCAGTAATAGTAAACAATATGGGGTGAGTAAATATGGATGGGTATATAAGCTTAAATAATAATACCATGTATAAAAACAGGCGAGATGAAGAGACTTAGACATTCAACGGATAAAGATTTACAAGGAATGTTAATGGTAAATAATATTAGTAAACAATATGAATGCGTGGCTATGGATAAGTATGGAATCCTCAGCGAATATATTAATAGGTATGCACCCTCACCTACAGAACAAGGGAGCTGTTCATATGCCAATGAAAAGGCAAAGAAACTGGAAGCATACGATTACGAAAACAATATAACGGAACAATATGCCAGTGGAAGGGATGGACGAAGAACCTTAGAACACTCCTGAACAACTCGTAGTCCTATCTCTTACTTCTAAGGGACTCTTGTGGAAGTTATTAGGAGTTTCAAGGATGTTTCCACGGTTGTAGTAA
>NC_087151.1:8552500-8560000 GCF_035594125.1 Scylla paramamosain | reverse complement strand
CACCATTTTCCCGCCGCCGTCTGGGTGGGGCGCTAATCAAAATTACATTTCATTTCCAGCCCGAGTCACCAGTCCCAAGTGTCTGGACCCCCGCGCGCCACCCCCGCTTCCATCCCGGCTTGGGGCTTTCCCGGCACCCTCAGGCCTCGCGTGCGAAATGAAAAGTATTGCTCCTTGTCGCTTTCCACGAATTTTTATCCCGTTTCAGAATCTCCGATGCCGTAATGGAGAAAATGCCAGCGCCTTGGCCAGCCCCCGCGCCGAAGTCAGGCTGTCGTGGTCGGAACAAATCAGTGGTCGTGTTGTTTTCGCGATTCACCGACTTTCACATCGATTTTTCCCCCGCTCCGACCAATCGTCGTTGGCGCCACAGCACCCTAAGCGCTGATTGGCTGGCGCTGTGGGGTGCTTGTGGAGTCAAGCTTTTATTATCGTCCCGCCATCGCCCCGCCGGAAGTCGCTCCACGCTGCAAAACTCGCCGGGTTTTCTAAAGTTTCCGGATGCGAGATGACGCAGGCGGTGAGGCAGAGGCATCATGAGGCCACGGCGCCCGCCATGAGGCCACCAGGGGCACGGCACGCCCAGGTGGGCGTGTGGACGCCCGGGTGGACGGAGGGCGGCCCGGGGGAGACACGGGCCGCCCACGCTGGGGTCGGGACCGCGGGCGCAAGTCACATGACGCGCCAATCAATCCACACCCCGCTATAGTGACGCCCGGGCCATAGCGAGGTGCTGCGGCGGCCCCCTCACCCCTGCCCCGCCCCACACCTCCCCTCGCACTACCCCTCCCCACTTCCTCCGCCCCTCCCTCGCCTGGTTGCTCCCGGCCCGCGACAAACAGGTGAGGGGGGGAGAGAGTGTATTAGCAGCTGTCCCCTTTACCTTCCCATACTCTCTGCCCTCACCACTCACGATCCCCTCTCGCTCCCACATTCCTCCCTTAGACGTAGAGTCAGACAGATAAGGCAAAAGTCACCAAACTACCGCCACTCTCAAATAATACGTTACATCCCTCTCTTCCCCCCTCACCTCTCTCACCCGCCCTCCTGTCATCACTCTCCTCTCTCCCCGCCCCTCCAGCCAGACCCTGCGGCACACCACCGCGTCAGGCACAAGAGGGAAGCATCATGCACGTCTCTGGGTTATTAATGGCCGCCCTCCCTCGACCTTCCCACGCTCTCTGGCCGTGAAATCTTAGTATACACAAATAAACCACAGGAAGCGCGCCACGCCCTCCTCTGTTGCCCCCGCTGTTTGGGTCGTCGGTCTAAGCAAATATGAGGATCGTATGAGCCTTTTAGTGATGGTCTTGTCTTAATTATCATCATTATTTCCGTTATTTCTCTCATTATTTTCATTATTTCCCCTCATTGTCGCTTTTGTGTCTTGCCTCACCTCACACGTCGATTTATTTTTAGTTCTCGCTGTTTTCCTCGTAGGTCGTAAGAAATTATTACATCGTATAAGACTCGTAGCGAAGTGTATATGTGTTAATTTTCATCATGATTTGCTTCATTGTGGCTTATGTGGCTTGAATCACCTCACACGTTGACTTACTTTAAATTCTTATGTTCCTTGTTGTTCGTAAAAAAAAAAACACTTAACATCCTGTAAATTTCGTAATGAAGAGAATAAGTGTTAATTTCCTTCATTATCTGCCTCATTGTCGTTGTTGTGGCTTGCATCACCTTACACGGGGATTTTTTTTTAATACCCACTGTTGTGTCTTCGTAGCTCATAAATAATAACATCATATAAAACTCATAATGAAGCGTGTAAGAGTTCATTTCCTTCATTATCCGCCTCAGTGTCGCTTTTGTGGCTTGCATCACCTCGCACGACGATTTCCTCACTGCTTTCTTCAAAGTTCATAAATAATAACATCACATAAAACTCGTAGTGAGGCGTCTGAGTGTTAATTTCCATCATTATCTGCCTCATTGTCGCATCTCGTGGCTTGCATCACTCCACACCGCTCGTCCCCACGCCCCAATAGCTTCCCTCGCCCTCCAGGTGCTAGAATATGCTGCTCAGCGCTGCCCTGCCTTGTTCGTCTTTTAGGTAGGAAGCTCGGGAGCATTTAGAAGGCGAGGAATAATTCAGGTGACATAAAACTCAAATCTCGGGGAAGTGGAGTCGGCATTTACTGAGGCTAGTGGGAGCGAAGGGTGAGGGAGGGGGATCTGGTGTCACTGGCAGGATGGGAACACTCTCTCAGGCTGAATTGTATTATGTTGAGGAGTCAGTTGATGACTGGAATCGTAATTATGACAAAGTGGTGTAATCTCTTCCTTGTTTTCCAGCCTCTGTGGAGACATCTGGTGTGTGTTTTGCGAGTTTATTTCATGTCCTGATGTCTTTAGTGTTGAGCGTACAAAAAAAAAGGTGGTGTTATGTAGATGATTATTTGTGTAAGGTTTTTTTTTTTATATATAATTATGATCTTTATATAACGTCGAAGAATCGGTATTAGTTCAGTTTCGATACACTATATTTATTTTTTTTATTTTCATTTTTATTTGTTTATTTATTTATTTACTTTTTATGTTTACTTAGTTATTTGCCTATTTATTTATTCATTTTATTTATTTTTTATTTATTTATTTCATATTTATTTATTTTTTATTCATTTTTATTTATTTACTTACAGATTTTTTTTTATTTTTCATTTATTTATTTTTATTTATTTATTTATTTTATTTTGTTTGCTTTTCATGCGTTTATTTGTATTTATTTATTTATTTATTTATTTATTTATTTATTTTATTTTTATTTATTTATCTATTTATTTTATTTTTATTTTTATTTATTTTTTTTTTTTTTTGCACAAAAAAAAGTCTAGTAAATCTCAGTAAGTGAGAAAAAATTACGCCAGCTGTTAACAATGAAACGTAACTTCTAACGTTTAACTGTTGTGTAATTGTGGAAATGGAGACTTCCCAAGGAAAAATTGGAAATAAATGGAGATGTCCAAACCGCGCCTTTCGATAACATACTCTTCTTTCACGCATAATTTACTATAAAACGTAGTATGCAGTACAGCAAATGCCCTTGTTATGCACCACGAGATCTTCTAGCATCTATTCTTTCTATGTATTTCCTTCTGGCATCATTATTTAGGGACTGTCATCCTCAATGTGCCTTTTTTCTCGACTCTCTTTTCTTTTAGTCCCACTCCAGTGCCCCTTTTGAACAGAGAAATGTAACTCTGAGCAAGTCTTCTAATGAGGAGAGCACGTTTACTTCTTCAGGTGTATTACGATAAGATCAGTGAGGAGCGAGGGAGGCAGATCAGTTTAACCCTTCCACCGGGTAACGAAGACTTACACCGAAACCTTTCCACGGGAGCTGATGTGTAATACCTGGCTAGATAACTATGGCAAAATATCACTTGTACCAAACCTATCATTACCACACCACACGTCGCCTCGAACCACCCGAATCCCCGCCCAGATACACCATAAGTGGGGCTATAATTGCTTTGCCGTGGCCAGGAAACACATACATCGCCCCTAACATGTTCCAGATGCCTCGTGATAGCCTTCCAGACAGAAATCATAGGAATGCACAATTGACTCACTCCACAGAGCACCATGATCAGGAATACCACACTGTCTTAATAATATACGTCCCTTTTTCTCTTCCAGTTTCTTTCGTGCAAGTATGATCCGTATTCTGAAACACTTCAGGCTGCACCTCGACTACTTTCAAAGGGCTTTAGTTCAAGTTACACGTGTCTTTAAGGGTGTTTTTTTACTGTTCTAGTGATAGATTAACAAGATTTCTACACTATGAACACTAGATACACTCGTGAGAACCTGGCTAATCATCTCTGTGGCTTTTGAAAATAATCGTGATGAGAACGTAAAGCTTTTCTGAATACGGGCCATGTATATTTTAGTCTTCTGTTCCTCCTATCCATTGCATCTTGCTAATAATACACTCTCCTTCAGTTAGTTTAACCCATGCTCACCTCAAGTGGGTAAACCAGTCGCCTCCTTAGCGGTCAAAAATGAAGCATCAGGTCAACTATTAGGAGTGTGGAGGGATGAGTACGTGAGAAGACAGGATTTCCTCATCTGATATCATACTCAGGAAGAACAGTTCAGAGAGAGAGAGAGAGAGAGAGAGAGAGAGAGAGAGAGATCAAAACCTTAACACTGTAATGGTGATTCCTCGACACTAATCGAAAGTATTTTACATAAACATCTGTCAGTCCTCAAAATATAACAGCGAGCATTACACAACACACTTCAATGACCTCAAAACGTTACTGGGAATTACAGGAAGAAAAGAATGTCTGAACTCCTGAAACTTTTCTTAGAAACTGTTACTGTTTTTTACTCAGTGTTAAGCGATACGAAGAAAAGAGGTTTTTTTTATTACGCTTTAAGAGGAAAAACGTATCGCATTTTAATTTAATCTGTTGGAGAATTATTGAAATGAGAACTTCCCGAGGACTAACTAAAGAATAAAGCAAAGACAAGGTCGCGATTTTACTATTAAGTTTTCTCAGAATTCTCTTCATCGTTGTATTTGTTGAAGATTACAAGATCTTTCTTTTTTTTTTTTTTTGTCTTGATGTTTTCTGGTGTTTTGTTTGTTTTTGTCTCCCCCTTGATTACAGTTACCTTAATTACAGACCAGTTAGTTTTCTATTGTATGTTCTATTTATTCCTTATGTTAACCCATGGAAACCTTATAGCATTACAAAGTGAGGAAAGCACATTAAGTTTCTATAGTGCTCTTCTCGATCAGCAAGCTCTTTGTTATATGTTTTGTTCTATTTCCTCCCTACGTAAGTCCATGGAAATATCATAGCACTGCAAAGTGAAGAAAGCACAATAAGTTTTTTCCGTGTCGCTTATCACTTGAAGGAATGCAGGTGTTGGTGAGAAGAACCACTTTAGGTCTTGTCATTGTTAGTCAGGGATGTTTTTTTTTTTCTTTGATAGATTTGATTGATATTTGCAGCAACTTGTCATTAGAGGGAGAGAGAAAATCTTACGGTACTGCAAAGTGAGAACAGTATATTTTTTTTCGTCTGCTCGTTGCGTGAAGGAATGCAGGTGTTAGTGGGAGGAGTCTCTGTAAGTCTTGTCATTTGTTAGTCGCTGATTGTATTAAGATGTGACTCTTGTTCCCGAGACAAAAGGTAGGAAAGTAGATGATAAGGAGATGGATGCAATTTCTCTCTCTCTCTCTCTCTCTCTCTCTCTCTCTCTCTCTCTCTCTCTCTCTCTCTCTCTCTCTCTCTCTCTCTCTCTCTCTCTCTCTCTCTCTCTCTCTCTGTTTTTAAGGCCAAGCAAAGCATTTGAATTGCGTCATGAATGAACTCTGTTTCTGATTCCACGATTAGATTCACAAATCCCGCGGAAAGATAGGAGATTTTTTTAACAGATTCGATTGATATATGCAGAAACATGTTATTAGAGAGAGAGAGAGAGAGAGAGAGAGAGAGAGAGAGAGAGAGAGAGAGAGAGAGAGAGAGAGACAGCCAGACAGACAAACAGACAGACAAAAACAAAGAAACACACACACACACACACACACACACACACACACACACAAAAAGAGGTAGGAAAAAACGCACGGATGTTGAAATTTTTTCACCAAATATAGAAAAAATTTGGAAAACGTACAGTATGTGTTATGTCACTGCTGCTGTTAATGATGACGATGATGATAGTGATGATGATGATAGAATCTTTTGTG
The DNA here is from genome assembly GCF_035594125.1 of Scylla paramamosain. NCBI lineage: Eukaryota > Metazoa > Arthropoda > Malacostraca > Decapoda > Portunidae > Scylla > Scylla paramamosain. The sequence continues at coordinate 8,554,284 of NC_087151.1, read as the reverse complement.
TTACTGTACAGCTTATTATTTTTCTTATTGCTAGTGGTATTCTAATGTATGCCTTGTTATTATTGCCTACAGTAAAAAAAAAAAAAAAAGTTGTAGGTAATGTTTTCTTTACGTTGACTCATAATTCACGCGACCGTGTTTGAAAAGATGAAATAAAATGACAGAACCTTTGTCGTCGAGTTCAAATCAAACTTAGGAGACCACAATAATATTCAAGACTTACTACTTTCACGACTGTGTGTGGCACGAACGAAGACTCGAAGCAATGATCCTGTAATTTTCTTTTTGTTGCTGTTAAGTTCGGTGGGAAATATACGTATAATCATGTTCAGTAGTCGAGTAACACACACTAATACACTCACCTCCACTGTGTTCACCGGTCTTAAATCCTCAGATCTAAGAATCTAGCTATGGTCAGGCTTTATCACTGGATTGCCAGCAGACTGGGGGCGTTCACATTGTGGGAAGACACGTACTAAAGTCACAGTCAGTACTCGAGTAACATAAACTCATACACTCACTTCAACTGTGCTCATCATCTTTCCCCAATCTTAGTCCTCTTCTCTCACACTCGTCAGCTGATTGGAGGACGTAAGTTTGTGGGAGGATATAAAGCACAGTGGGAATAAGACTATTAAGTATTCCACGACTTCTTACCACATCTTAATCAAAACACTCAGTCGACTTTCATGGTCCTGTAGTCTGCTCTGCCGCGCGTGATAAATGTGGCTCAGTGCATAGTATACAAGGTGAATGTCATAGTTGAACCTTTTCCTTCTTTTCATCCTTATCCATCACCCATCACACAAGGCGAACGTTAGTTGATCGCCACTTCCTTCTCATCCTCATGCTTCTTCCTCCTTTTTTTTTTTTTTTTTTCTTGTCTTATGCAAAGTATCCACGTTTTCATTTTTTAACCTTACGATCGTTATTTGTCTTTGTTTCTCATATTACCTTAACCTTACGATCGTTATATGCTTTTGTTTTTCATTTTAATCACTTGTTTTCACACTAACATTACTACTGTCAATAGTTTTTTTTCCTTCTTTTCTTTCTCTTCTTTACTTTTCTTCTAAATTTAATCATCTGTTTTCACACGAGCCTTCCTGCTGTCATAATGCAATATCTACTTTTTCTCTCCCTGCAGTTTATCTTCGGTGATTCATGGTCAGTTCCACCGCCACGAGACCCCCAGGAGGAGGACGTAGCAACCGGCATCAACAGGTACTTCTAGAGTGGTTTTCCTTCCACTAAGAGTACTGCTTCCACCAGACCTTTATCACTGCCAGCACTTATGGGGGTTTCTGATAGAGCAGTATGATAGAATGAACAGTCTGTTGTACTTACGAGTAACTGCAGTAGTAGGAGTGGTAGTGGTAGTAGTAGTGGTGGTGGTGGTGGTGCTGGTAGTAGTAGTAGCAGTAGTAGTAGTAGTAGTAGTAGAAGTAGTAGTAGTAGTAGATAAGGTGGTGGTGTAAGAGTTACCATTAGTACAGGCATATATTACCAACACTCAGTTCCAACACCAGAAAATTCCATCACAGGTAACACCATCACCATGCACGACCACAACCATCACCGCTGATACCACCACCACACCACTACCAACACAACCACCACTACCTCCACCACCACCACCACCAATAATTATAAATCGCACACGTACAACAAGCAAGAAAGAGAGAGAGACAGAGAGAACGAACGAGCAAGGCCCTTTGAATCCTCACTACTAAGTACTTTCTCTCCCTCCTCTTCTTCCTCCTCTTCTTCCTCGTACTTCTCCC
>NC_087151.1:8495000-8547500 GCF_035594125.1 Scylla paramamosain | reverse complement strand
TTCCTCCTCATCTCCCTTCTGCTCCTCCTCCTCCTCCTCCTCCTCCTCCTCCTCCTCCTCCTCCTCCTCCTCCTCCTCTTAATTACTTACTTAGTCCAGTGAAGCATTTTTCTCCTCAAATTCAAAATCTTACCCTAAATTTTCCATGTGTATTTTTTTTTTTACAGAAGAATGTGGTGTGGTTTCCTCAATACCGCATTGCTTGCTAGAAGGAGAAGTGGGTGGGGAGAAACCCTTTTGCTTTTCTATCTTCTCCCTTACGAATATTGCTTGTAGGTGATGATCAAGGGACATTTCTTTCTCTTTTTAGTATGGAAAAAAAAAGTGCTGACTGTGTATTCTCGTATCTCCTTTTCCTCCTCCTACTCCTTCCCCCTTCGCTGCCTCTCCTCCTCCTCTTCCTCCTCCTCCTCCTCCTCCTCCTCCTCCTCCTCCTCCTCCTCCTCCTCCTCCTCCTCCTCCTCTTCTCTTGATCTGTTCTACCCTCTGATCAACTTAGCCAGTGGTCGCAGCGTCCCTTTACATCCTCACTACTGTGCTTGTGTGTCTGTGAGTCTGATTGTTACACTCTTGCTACTGTGACGGCCACTGTCCTTGCTTTGAGGTAAGATTTTTCTATGTAAGAGTGATAAAGCTGGGAAAAAAAAAAGAGACCCAGTAAGAAGTACCAGTCCCTTAAGACGGTCCGAAAGCGGTTCCTGAAATTTCGCACATTGTGAAGTGTCTTGATGTGCCTCTTCGCCTTTCAGACTGAACAAAAAGGGAGCATTAGAGGTAAGAGATTATAGAGATTTTTTTTTTCTGTTTGTGATGTAGTTTTTACTCTCTCTCTCTCTCTCTGTCTCGGGTCTCGTCGGGTCGTCGGTCTCGGTCTCTCGGTCGTCTCTCGTCGGTCTCGGTCGTCTCGTCTCTCTCTCTCCTTCTATCTCTCTCTCTCTCTCTCTCTCTCTCTCTCTCTCTCTCTCTCTCTCTCTCTCTCTCTCTCTCTCTCTCTCTATATATATATATATATATATATATATATATATATATATATATATATATATATATATATATATATATATATATATATATATATATATATATATATATATATATATATATATATATATATATATATATACTATATATATATATATATATCATATACATACTACTATACTACAATCACACAATAGCACACACACTAACACACACACTCACTACTACTACTATTACTACTACTACTACTACTTCACTCTACTACTCCTACTACAACTACTGCTACTACTACCTACTACTACCTACTCACTCCACTACTACTACCACCACCACCACCACCACCACCACCGCTACCATCACCACCACCACCACCGCTACCATCACCACCACCACCACCACCACGACCACCACCACCACCACCACCACCACCACCTGATTTACACCAGCTCCTCATCGTCGCCCCCTGTCCAACCCTCCAAACAGCCTCGCCCTTCAACTTCTCACGTAAAGTCTCCCACTTAATTTTCCATCCCATCATCTGTCATCTTCAGGTGATCTCACACATCCACCCCACATACCACGCTCCCGCCACCCTCTGCCCTCCCTCTCTCCTCCTCCCTCTCTCTCCTCACCTCTCTCACTCCCTCGCCTCCTGCATCATGCTCCCCAATAATCTACAAACTAACTATTGGAAAAGATCTGATGTTTCAAGAGGGAAATTCATTGAGAAAACTTTGCTCGTCTTTACATTGTTGGGTAAGGATGGAAGTTGCGTGGAGGTGAGCCGTGTGTGTGTGTGTGTGTGTGTGTGTGTGTGTGTAGTGGGGGATGAGGGGGAGAAGGGCAGGGTGAAAGTTGGAAGGAAAGGAAAGGTTAGGAAAGAAGGGGAAATATGAAGGGAGTCGAGAAAGAGAAGTGTAAGAAGAGTTAAGATTGGATGGAAGGAAAGGAACAAGAAAAAAAGGGGAGTATGACGGAGGTTAAGTAAAGAAAATGTGGCAGGACAGGGCGAAGGGGCACAGGAGGGACAGGAAAGAAATGTGAAGGGAGATGCGGAAGGAAACAGTGCAAAGATGTGTAGGGAACGTGTTACTGGTGCCAGTGAAGTGTTTCGGGGATTCATACATGGTTCGTGTGGCTCCTCCTTCAATCTTGTAATCTGTGAAGGAGACGTCTCTCACAGTCAATCAATATCACTGTTTGTTTGTTTGTTTGTTTGTTTTGTTGTTGTTGTTGTTGTTTCTGTTGTCGTTGTTGTTATTGTTGTTGTTGTTGTTGTTGTTTTGAGCTCACCCGGGTTTTCATCAAGATTTTACTTTAACAAACGTGGAAAACTTAAAATGGTAATTCATTTTTTTTATTCACCGAGATATTCATAGAAATAATAATTTTATTTTTTTCTTTTGGCACTCACTCGTCACCGTAAGTCACGTAAGTTTACTCATAATTAACTCTCCGTCTTTGTCTTAACGATCTCACGGCACTACTACCAGTTCGGCTTCTGTTCATGAAAGTGTTACGTCAAGTGAACGCAGGGTGACGCGCTGATGGAGTGTCTTAGGAAACTACTGCAGGCATACCTGAAGGAGAGAGGCTGGTGCTCCTGGAAAGACTGTCATCTGGATCACGCCTGAAAGGCAAACTGAGGCTCCTCTCGCCAGGCTCCTCTAGCTAGCGTCGGCCGCCGAGAGAAGCTACAATATGTTGCAGCAACCATTGCAAAAACTCCCCTGCTGCCTCGGCCTGCCCATTGTTATGCGCCTCCACTTGGCCCACCTTGGGAATGTGGCCAAGTTGGCACGGCGGCGGCGGGGCCGCTGCGCCGCGACTCGCCTCCACCTGTTCCGCGTTACCTTCGCATCACACTCCCTGGCCATCACGCCTTCACCTGTAGCAGTGTCAGTAATTCCTCCAGTTTTAGTTACACAGACTTAATCATTGCTCTAGAAAGCAGTAGATAAACCCACTAAAGAGGTTAAGGAAACTCGAGCAGTTGAGTTAATTTGCATAAATTTGCAACCGCGCAAGGCCCCCCGAGGAGGCTGGCTCCCGCCCTCTCAGGCCGAGGCGGTGGGAAAGTTTTCACGGTAGGCGGCGGCGGCTGTGCAAAAACCCCAAAGGGAGGGAGTGCAAGTTGAAGCGGGCCAAGACGGCGGCCGGAGGGAGGGCCGCGAGGGGAGCCGTGGTCCGTAGGGGGATCTTACAAGAACCACACCTTTCACACGACCGCCAGGCCCACCGCCTCATGAATATCCCTCGGCGAGCACCGGGCGTGTGAAGCCCGGCGACAAGTCCCACCGTCATCGCCTCACGTCATTGTCTCTCGCCCAGTGAAAGATAATGCAAAACTTTTTCATCACAGGGCGACCCCGCCGTGTACGTAATGGTGAAAGTCATGTGTGGAGTTGAGAGAGAGAGAGAGAGAGAGAAAAGAGAGAGAGAGAGAGAGAGAGAGGAGAGAGATGAGAGAGAGAGAGAGAGAGAGAGAGAGAGAGACTGTGTGTCTGCATGGAAAAGGATGCACACATTACAATTACCTACGCGATTGTAAAATGTAATAAAGTAAACTTCTGTCATTTATCAATAGAACAATGAACTTATTAAACTTTAAAAATAATAATAAATCAATAAAATAAGAAAGGAAGAATAACGGGAAACCTCGCCATAGAGAAGTATATATCTCAGCGGATATACCAAACAGCTATCTGCCCCTTAAAGAGGCAAGAAGGACACCACCACTACTCACCGCCTCTCCCGACCTTCCCTCGAGGCGCACGTGGGCTGGAACGATGGAAACAGTGCACTGAGAGTACGACGTTTTTTAGAACAAAGCAACACTCATCACGTCAATAAAGGGAAGCAATTGTCGTGGCGGGAAAAAAAATAATACATGTTAGTAGCCTGCAGAGTATCGCGAACAGAGTGTGACCGTGAACTTAAAGGCACAGAACAGAGAAAACAATACAAGCGTGTGTGTGTGTGTGTGTGTGCTGTGTGTGTGTGTGTGTGTGTGTGTGTGTGTGTGTGTGTGTGTGTGTGTGTGTGTGTGTGTGTGTGTGTATGTGTGTGTGTGTTGTGTGTGTGTGTGTGTGTGTGTGTGTGTGTGTGTGTGTGTCACTGGACTGCTCACCAACATGATAGTTTCTCCTTCGTCCTTAGAGCGCTTATTGAGAAAAGAGTATTGATATATGAATAAAAATATGTTTGGATATAGACTCACAGGACGGTTTTCTCAACGACTCGATACCTCTGCTGGTGAAGATGTTGTGTATACCAGTAGTATCCATCCATCCATCTCACGTGACTTAAGCTAACTGAACTTATAGACGACTGCACTTCTGGGCAACAGGCGAAAAAGAAAGAGAGGAAGATAACATAATATACATTCTTGCTGTCGAAGTTACTGGTACACGATACAAAAAAATATATGTACGGTACAAGAAATATGTGTGGTGTATTATTTCTTGAAAACAAACTGCAACCTTCGCAGACAGACTACGTGTTACATTTTCCTTTCTTCATCCAACCTGTTTGCTTTGTCTCAAGAAATGTATGCAAACGTATCAATTTATGAAGATCAGTTGCAACCTTTGCAGCCAAATTTCACGTTACTTTTTCCTTCCTCTGTTCAAAAAAATATAAGAAATTAAAAAAAATGGCTTCAAATCTAACATACGACTCAGGACAGGATAAAACACTGAAGGGATAAATAAAAATACCCTGAATGGCAAAGAGCAGCGCCAAGCACGTAGTATTCCCGTCAGCAGAGGAAGAGTGTGGGGGAAACTAGAATGACAGAAGTTGTGCGAGGACGCGACAAACCCTAACCAGCCGCGAGAACACTGCGAGAAACGAGGAAAAAGGAAGACAATCGCTATAAGTATTTTGAGCCAGAGGACTCCAAACTTGTGGATTCGAGGCTCATAGAGGCGTGTTAATGGAGAGAGAGAGAGAGAGAGAGAGAGAGAGAGAGAGAGAGAGAGAGAGAGAGAGAGAGATTCAGAATTATTGCGAATAGTAACGTTCCTTAACTAAAAGAAAAGAACTGAGGAAAGTGAATGACCAAAGTCGAGGAAAGACGAAAGATGGAGACCCTTGACGAAATTTAGACACAAAACTGGTCATTCCCGTTTTCTCTGAGTGTGAGTGAATTGAGCTAATTTCTAAACACAGTAATTGTTGATATAAAACACGCAACAACCCATACTACACTAAGGTAACTTTGGCCGTGGTAGTTACTGTGATTTCTTTACCAGCTGCTTCCGTGATGGCTGCCCGTGAGTGGCGCGGCCCAGGAGAGTGGGAGGCGCTGGCAACTCTCAACAAGAAAAACGCTCGGTGGCACAGACCCGAACCAGAGACGGCAGCTGTAACTCTTTGGCGACAGCACAAAAAAGCAAGATTCCAAACTTACTTTGGTGCTGAGAAATTAGATACAGTGCAAAGCGCCGCGAGACACCGCGCTTTTTACTCGTTCCCGACACACGTACTATGATCCGTATTCTGAAACGCTCTGCTCTCTCGACACGACTGTTTTCAAAGGCCACAAAGAAGATTAGCTGGGTTCTCAAGAGTGTTTATATTTAGCAATGTAAAAATCTTGTTAATCTGTTACTAGAAGCATAAAAACATCAAACTTCAACTAGATAGAGCCTTCTGAAAGTAGTGGAGGGGCGGCGCAGAAGTGCTTCAGAATGTGGACCTACGCAGTGAGGGCAATAAAGAAAAGTGATGCATTAAAGATTAAGGAATTGAGATTTCTTGATTTCGTGTAGTTACGAAACTTTCCTTAATCTCACCTATGTAGGGACTGATAGGTGTGGGCGAGAGGAAGCACTATACAACCAGGCGCTAGCGGCTCATGGGATGTTCGGTGAAGGCATTGTTGAACTACAAGAACAATTAGGATTATATTCTGTTTATTTTCATCTTCTGTTTTATATTGTATCAAATGTCCGTAGAGTTCTGTTTAAATTTTTGTAAAATCCACGTGCTTCTCTTCTTGATTTTTTTGTATTTCCTCCTGCCCACCACATGGACTGCTTCAGAAAGAGTGTCAAGACACGTCGGAAACTGAATTGGCTTTTTCTCTCTGTTCTCACACTCCTATTTTCTTCTTGGGAATGCCATTTGAGCGGGCTCTCTCTCTCTCTCTCTCTCTCTCCTCTCTCTCTCTCTCTCTCTCTCTCTCTCTCTCTCTCTCTCTCTCTCTCTCTCTCTCTCTCTCTCTCTCTCTCTCTCTCTCTCTCTCTCTCTCTCTCTCTCTCTCTCTCTCTCTCTCTACATATATATATATATATATACTATTATATATATATATATATATATATTATATATATATATATATATATATATATATATATATATATATATATATATATATATATATATCGTTTAAGTCTTGGTAGCCGAGCGTTTTCCGTCATCAGTATTAGATAAACAAAAGGAAGGTGCGGCAGGTGTGATGAGGTGCTGGGGGCGCTGAGCAGTTGATCAGTGCTGGTCTCTGATGCTGGGTCACTAAGGCATTCATTACAGCATCCCGGAAACTACTCGTGTGTCGCAGTTTATCCTTCTTTTCTATCTACCAGAGTGTATCCCACTGTTCAGTCTTACGTACATGAATTCTGCCTAAAACGTCTTGCTCTCTCAAATATTTGCGTTCATGTTGTTGTCATGTACTCGTGCTGAGTGAGTCGTGTTCTTTACGTATGTCTTTGCTACTGGCGGCTTGTGTTTCTCTCTCTCCCTCTCTCTCTCTCTCTCTCTCTCTCTCTCTCTCTCTCTCTCTCTCTCTCTCTCTCTCTCTCTCTCTCTCTCTCTCTCTCTCTCTCTCACAGAACATCAAAAAAATGGTTTATGTTTATCATCTGTTGTACTTTTTCATGTTAATCCCATAGAAAGCCAACTAATTAATTCTTAGCCGTAGCTGTACTCTCATTAAACACAAAGTCAGCTGTTAACAAGGGATTTCAAAGCATCCTCTCCTGACGCAAACGCACCTCACAAACCGATGAGCCAACCTAAGACGGAATATCCTCCTCCTGATCGCACCTATGAGCTGATCCCTTAGGCACCAGTCACGCGTGTCTTGGGTCTTGGGAAGGTGCAGTGGCTCCAGTTATTGCTGTAACACGTGCGGATGTAGTAGGAATCGTCCAAAATTACGTTATGAAATGTTTTTACGTCTTTCAAACTGAACAAGAGGTAAATATTATCGGGAACATTTTTTTTTTATCTCTGGTTTTCTTTCTCTCTTAAGCTACTACCGCACTGGTCGTATCATTGGACTGGACCTTCTTCTACTAGGCTGGCACCGTCCCATGTTTGCCACGCCGCACAGAAAAATAATGAGCTCCGAGGCTTGGGACGACAGCGCAGTGGTGGATCAGAATTGGTAATAATAGGACACAGTACCTCATGGCGCCCGATCTTCTTAAGAAGACACGCTGTGGTCTCTGAAGACCACAGCAATGTCTCTCAGCAGTCTTAATCAGTAGCTCACCATGTTTATTTTTCTTCTGGAATAATAATTTTTATAGTAATTTCCTAGCTTTACATTTTCCACCTACAGATAAAGTTTAGCTGATTTATAATTTATAATACATTTGTATTTGAACGTTAGAGCATGAAAAAATTAGGGAAGCTGCAAGAAGCCATCAAACCTTCACGTGCTGGACGAAAACATTATTATTAGTACTTCCTATAACAATGCAAACAATAGATTATCAGTCTGCATTACCACGGTGGACGACAGAACACTCGTATCAGTCCGGGGCAAGGCTGCGCAGTCCAGACGTAACCGTGGACTGGTGGGTAAAATACCTGGCATACCAGTGAGCACTGTGGCCGCGGATCAGTCTAAGAGATCAACTAATATTCATAAGATAAATGGAATAGTATCATCCAGCGAGGCAACCACCATTCAGTGACGTGTGAAGGAGCAGAAGTGAAAGGTTTCTCCATCAATCTACGCAGCAATACCAGACTGTATGGTGACTCGGTGCCCGGTGGACGCCAGGGAGCTCCAGGGCCTGTAGGGTCTTGAGAGTAGAACGGGAGCAGCTCAGGGGAAGTGCGGCAGTAAGGATTGGCGCTAAACTGTAGAAGGATTACCAGGCAGTAGTTTGGAGGTAGTGAGTGAAATACACTTTGTTCATTTGTTGTTCATTTGTTGTTGTTATTTACTACTACTACTACTACTACTGTGTGTGTGTGTGCGCGCGCAACAGTGCGCACTTGAAAAAATTTTGTTGAGAGAAGCGTTCCATCCTTATCGGAAAGCAAGACAATTCATTTCGAAGCTTCATACTCAAAGGGATGCGAGCCACGTGCCCTCAAAGCCTTCCTCTGCGGACTGCACGAACACCAACAAACGGAAATATGTCTCACGTGTCGGCATCCATTAACTTCTTTTACCGCCTTTAGGGTTATATTAATTTTACATTTGCCTCCCTTTACTGTGTTAGTGGTCTAGGGCGTGATCATTTTTCTTTTATTTGTACTTGGAGGAATAAGACCGAGAGGAAGGCCAAAAACTACATAGAGAGGGTCAGTGAGTGAAGCAGCGGTGGTGGTGGTGGGGAGGTGGGGGTTGATGATGATGAGACATCTGACTTTCGGTTAGAGGTAAGAGAGCATGGTCAGGATTCAGAAGAGCACTCAATAGACCCTGCGTAGCAACCAGCGGACGGGAATTAAGTCAAATAAATCAGAACTTGGAGGTTATCATATATTAATGAAAGGAAAGTTACGGAAAGTAGAGTACTGATTGAACCACGTGGAGCTTTAAAAGAGCATATAACTGTCCCACTAGCGCCGTCTCACCTATATCACCTTGGGGACAAATTATGAGGAGATTGACATATTGATTGACATTTGATAGAGTAAAAAAAAGATGAATAAATAAAACGTAAGAAAAAAATGCGCCACAAGATGGCGGTCATATGGCGCCACAGTTATGAGGAGACGCTGAAAGGTCGTAAGTAACTGCACTAACGAGGGGTGATGCTCACGTTTGTACTCGTCACTTCGGCATGATTTGTATTAACATTTCCCAGTAATAATAGAGGCGATCAAGACGTTTGGTGACGATTTCTCTGCACCAACATGTCCCGCTACTGTGTTCCACTAACACAGAAGGAACAAGCGAGCGGCCGTGAGGGGACTCGAGCTGGGACTCAGTTGTGAATGATCGGCTTCATCGGAGACACTTCAGGAGGATTTGTCAGTGCAATACATGTCAATCAATACCTACGTTATTTTTTCCTCTTCACTTTATTTTATTTTTTTTTTCTCACTTCACCTTTGTCTCATGAACTTTCCAAACATATTTCATAAAATCAAACAAGCTTACATTGTTGTTCGGAGCTTAATAAAACATGTACAATCTCTGCTATAAACATAATCTCTCTCTGCATCCTCCAGATATGAATATTCTCTTAACATCAGTACTGATATGCTGGACAGAGCAGGAAGACGAGGAAGGAAAATGAGTGAATAATTTAATAATACACTAATAATCTAACACCCCTGTTCGCCTGACACTAGCAGACAGGAGAAAATAGGAGGAAGAAAATGAGTGAATAGAGTGAACATTTTAATATAGTAATGAACCAATGATCGCATTTATCCCTAATATAACGACGCTGTTTCTTTGTTTCCAGGTGTGGTATCGGCACCGACCAGACGCGATGGTGAGGCTCGGTAGATGACAGCACCTGGTGACAGCCAGTGACGCGCGGCCACCAAACAGGGGCGCTTTTCAAAAATCTTGCGATAAATGAAAGTTGTGTGTCGCGGCACTGACGAGTAGCATGACGCGAGGAGCACACGTATGAGGTAATGGGCGTAGCGGCTTTAAGGTAGTTTTTACTCCAGCTTCAGACAGAAAACTTTCCTTTAATACAACTACGTGACCCACTGACAGGGACTGGAGCATTATAGAAAAAATAGATAAATAAACGAAAAAAAAAAAAAAAACAGAAGAGCCTGTTTTTTTTTTTTTTTTTTTTTCAGGAGCGACAAGGGAAGCATGAGTGGCATACGAAGAGCCATTTAGCCAGAATAAAGGACCGTGTCACAAGCGGGGTGATAACAGACACGAGGCAGTCTAGTAGTAAATAATCATGTACCACCAAAACGTGATGAGCTAAGCAACTACTCAATGGTGATAAAATTAGGGTTTTCTCTTCTTTTACCACGTGTCTACCAGAGATGTTCACTGAGGGAGTCAACGTGTATGTGATATCAGCTTTCTGGCTCACCGGCGAGACTGGATAGGAAAAACAAAATTACCAAATTAGTTTATGCCTCTAAAAGGTGGCGGATGCGAGGTGAAATGAGGAGCAAGAGGAGGAGGATGGGAAGAGAAAACTGAAAGCATTTTTTCTCCTTTTTTTTTTTAAACGGCGATTAAAAAAAGAGGGACCATTGAGAAACTTATTTTTAAGGTGCACTGGAGAAGGACTTTAAGAGGTAAGTACACTGGATAGCGGGTTCTGGGTACCGACCGGTGAGTCAAGGTATAATTATCGTAGCTTGTCCAGTTACCCCTTTTATTTACACGTTTTCTTTAAAAACATATATTGTATATATTGAATGGTAGACTTGCTTATATATTAATTTTCTCCGGACACACAGTATGTGGTTTGTTTGCTCAAGTTTCTAATTAGGGTTTTTCAGATGGTATTTAAGTGTCTTCCCCCCTGCTACGCGAGAGAGAGAGAGAGAGAGAGAGAGAGAGAGAGAGAGAGATTTTTTACTAACATTTTATATTTAGTAATTTATCTGTTTATTTGTTCAGTTATTCATATATCTGCCTATTTATTTATAAATTGGCTTGATTGATTATAATTACATATTTATTTCTTTATTTTGTTCATTTTTTTTATGCACGTGAATCGTTAAAATGAAGAGATTCCGAAGTATCATAATTAGTCGTTTTCCAGTCGAGCTGTTGTCGCTTATGGTCGAAATGGCAAGTGAACCCTTCTACTAACGATTCATTTTATCCACATTCATTTATGATGCGTTTTTAACATTACCGATGTGCCCAAACTTTTAGGTTACCCTGTATTATTGTCTTTTTTTTTTCTTATTGTCTTAGTCACAACATTGGGTAGTTACAAACCATTTGATGATTAATAACATTGACACTTGTTATCTCATCTGACTGATGTTAGACGGCTTCACTGAGCTAAAAATTATATATGAGACACCAGGAGACTTTTTTATGTTTGAGCACACACAAGAAAGGTGAACACAAAACTGTAAAGAGGTTTAACTGAGGAAAAATTATATATATGACACTAACATGTTTGTTATTATGTTTGAGTGCACAAATCAAAGAGAACCCAAAACTGTAATGAAGGTGTAACTACTGGCTTGCTTTGAATCAGGTCGAGGTGCTTCAGCGCTTCACCCGACGCGAGTTGATCGTGGAGCGAGTGATATGTCTGCTACTTCTCCAGCGGCAGCCGGGAGGGGTGAGTTACTGTTCTTCTCCTGGTAATGTCCATTGGTAAATATGTATAGGATTGTAGATTGTTGTATAGTGTGGTATGTTTCTTAGGAAGTGTTTCGGATAGCGTGTTAAGAACGGTTGGTTGTTGTAAAGGAATGTAATAGGTTTGGGCGTGTTCTTGGATAGTGTACGTGTTTGAATGCGGTGAAGTCGTAAGATTTCACCACCCACCTTCGAAGGGTTCATTTGCAAGGGGGGAGGTGGTATTTTAAGGTAATGTGACTATTACTGCAGTTAATTGCGTACAAGGTTTAAATATCTTGCTTTATTTCTGGGTCTTTATTAGTTGTTGTTGGGTAACGTCTTTTACGTGAAGGGTCACTTCTTTCGTGGTCTGAGTAAATAGGTACAGGTTTGGGCTCTGATGTATATTAATGTAGTTTCGTAGGAAGTGTAATCTTTTTTAATAACATACTCAGAAGTTAAATGAGTGGTGGATTGGGAGGCCAAAGGAGTAGCTTTTTGGGATGTTATACGGTAAAGTGGTGAGTTGTTCTTAATTTCGATTAAAAGACGAGATTATGAAGTGAGTAGAGTAATATCTGTGATCAGGTTGTTCCATGAAGTGATGTATATGTTGACATGGGCTTTGCTTTACTTATTCACGTACGGTGTTGCGGCGGTGACAAACCAGGACTAGGACAAACTTACATAGAATGTGTCCTGGCTGTATTAGGGCGTTCAGGCGTGGTAACCATAAAGTGGTCAGTGAATTACCACGGTGTCGTAGGTTATCGGAATACGTTATTGTAGCCCAGTGGGAGACGGCGCAACTAAATAACATTACTTCCTCTAAAAATTGCGTGTTGACGCATATAGGCTTTTTTTTCAAAATCACTATATTCCTTAACTGACCATTTTCTTTGACGCATGTAGGCTTTTTTTTTTTTTTTCTTCCAAATCGCTATATTCCTTAAGCATATTCCTCAAGCATAAGCATTTCAAGTAAGTCGAGTGTTCTCGATATCTACAGCTATTGACAGTTTCCACTGTTCAAGCGCCTAATAAATGAAACCTTAATGTTCACATCTTTAACAAAAAATACTGTACCTTGCCCACCCTCTCTCGTTCTGCCATTCTTTTGTAGCACTGATCCACTACACAATCTCCATCAATGTGCTAAATTACCTTTTCATGTTGTTAAGGACAAGTGCAGTAGCTATATCTAATAGCCTTTTCATCCAAATAAATTCTTGCTACAGCTACCGTGTATCACTTTTTTCATTAGTGAGAGGAGGAGTTTTCACTAGTGAGAAGAGTTTTCACGACCCTTTAGCATTTAATAACGCTTTTTTTCTTCGATTAGAATTTAGTTCTTTGATTAGATAGAATTCAGCTTTCAACTTGTCTCTAATGGCTTTTAGCATATGCAACTTTATATTTCTACAAGTCTTGTTTTTCTATGAAGTCCATCTTAATTTTTTTATTTTTCTATGGACTCCATCTTTCTCAAGCTTTGGGATGAATGAAAAAAGTACTTGGTATATATATATTTATTTTGTTACACTTTGGCACAATGTTTTATGCTAGTTTGTCATTAATATAGGTATAAGAAGTGTGATTGCCCAGCCTAACACTACAATTGGAGGTAGAAGAAAGCTGCCATAGGTGACTAAAATTAGAAAATGAATACTGATAATGTTCTTATTTTCATTTGTGATGAATAATTAGTTATGTTAACATTCATAAAGAATGTTAAGGAACAGGTTTTTTATATAGGATGTTATTAACAAACTTCCATCACCATGATGGTCTACCTGTACACTTGCAGAACAGGTGTGAGGGACAAAAAAAGAACAAAAAAAGGCCAAATGAGCCAAACTTGGTTATGTATATGAGGCATCACCATGATGGTCTACCTGTACACTTGCAGAACAGGTGTGAGGGACAAAAAAAAGGTCAAATGAGCCAAACTTGGGTATGTATATGAGGCATTTGTTGTACTATTAGTTTTATATATTGTAAGCAATAACTAAAAAAGACTAATGGAAATGTAGATAGAAGAGAAAGGGCTTTATATAGATTTGAAGGGAATAAGATGGAGATCAAGAATGGTGAGGCTTCATGCATAAATGTTCAGGGATGAGAGTATAGTATAACATAAGTTGTGAAAGAAGAAAATATAAATGAGTTGCAAATGAAGGAGAGGTACAGTTGGCTTGGAACAATTCTGGAAAATCACAGCAAGGTGAGGGTGGTATCTGGCATAACCACACAATGTCCCCCAAGTTTCGGGTAACAGGGATGGAGAACATAAGAATATTGAAAACAAGGGAAACTGCAAGAAGCCATCAGGCCTACATGTGGCAGTCCCTGTATGAAAAATGCCTCCTGTATGAAAAATACCTATTTCCATCAATCCTCCCCATCCATAAATAGATTGCCTAATCTTCTCCTCTTAAAGCTCCCTAATGACTTGGCAATGGCTGTTGCTAACACTGCCTAGACAATTACATGACAAGTTTCTCAAGCAACACTGTTGACAGCTTTCATAACCTTGGGGATGTCCTGCTGTTGTGTGGTTATGCCAGATTTTTTGCCCCTCACCTTGCAGGGATGCGTACAAAAATCCTTGGAACCAACTGTACGTAGGGTTCTATGGCGTAACTGATTTTTACAGTATGGTTAAATGGGTGATGAGGAGAAGAGGGATATGTTTACTATACATAAATTTTGTTATTGCTCTTGCTCACCTGGCATATTAATATATATATCTTCTTATATTTGCAGGACCTGAATCTGTTGGCTCTGGTTGCTGCTATCACTCCTGCTGCAGCTGGACTCATCAGCTTCCAGACCTCAAAAACATCTGTTGAATAAAAAAAACTTATGGATACTTAGTGTGTAAGACTGTGTGGACTGGTAGTGTTGCCAGTTACAAGCATCCAAATGTACAAGTCAAGAGACTCTACCACTCAGCCTTTTTTTTTTTTTTAATAAATTCTATAGTGAAATGTTGCTACTTATTCTCTGGAGACCCTTTTTAGTATTTTATAGGAGACAAAACCTTTTTAGTATTATTTTATTGCCTTGAATCAAAATCATTTAGTATTTTATTGCCTTGAATGAAAATCCTTCTTTAGGAGGTGCAATCTTGGTTTATCTGGTTAATCCTAGAATATTTTCAAGAAAGGGTAGTTACCAATGCATGCATTCAATAAATGTTTTCAAATTATGAATGCATGCACTGTCCTAAATATTTTGCAATCTTGGTTTATCTGGTTAATCCTAGAATATTTTCAAGAAAGGGTAGTTACCAATGCATGCATTTAATAAATGTTTTCAAATTATGAATGCATGCACTGTCCTAAATATTTTGGTTTGTACATTTTGGTTTATACATGCACTACAGTATACATTAACCCTAAAAAAGGATTAAACCCTAAGAATACAAAGGTCTTTTTTCTACTACCTAGCCAGTGAGTTTATTGTTCCTATAGAAGCAGCACCCACACCCTCAAGATCAGGAAGGGCTGCCAGGAGCACTAACCACTGCACTACATACACCCCCATTAAAAAGTCCTATAAGAAATCACACCCTAAAAATCCTATCCTTGTGTTTTGAATCTATGAATACCACCATATCCAGGATAGGTGCAAGTACCAGTGGCATAACTGGCCAGGCTTACACTATTGCATGACCAGGCAATTGATGCTTAGCAGTTGGAGTGGCTTGTCTATACTTTATAAGAATGGTGATGGAGGTTGCAGAAAAGTTTTATACCTAGCACTTAATCAAGCATTCAGGTAACCAAAGGATGTATGCATTATATATATATATATATATATATATATATATATATATATATATATATATATATATATATATATATATATATATATATATATATATATATATATATATATATATATATATATATATATATATATATATATATATATATATATATATATATATATATATATTTATATATATATATATATATATATATATATATATATATATATATATATATATATATATATATATATATATATATATATATATGCCTTGCTCACTTCTGGAGCATGTCCTTATGGAATGACCAAGAGGGAGAAGAGCCTTTATCTATGTCCAAGCATTCCATTCTGCCTCTGTTAGCACTTTTCTTTTCACTTTCACACATGCACCTTCAAATAATGCACAGAGCTTAGAAAATTAGTATCCAGGTGAAGTACCTAAACATTTATTCTATAAATTAGTTTAGTATCTCTATGAAAACCACACATTGGTACTTTCACCTATATCTTGATGCCAAATTATTTTAATAAGCACTATATGTAACTGTTCAGAAAATGGAGGATGTATGCGTGAAATGCAGGATGAGGCAGAATGCTTGAACAAATAAGAAAGGAATGCTTGGACAGAAAAAGATAAAGGCTCATCTCACATGGTCATCCCATGCTCCAGAAGACAGCAAGGCACAGAATGATGTAATAAATCTGCACATATCCTGTACTTACCTGAATGTGTGATTAAGTGCTACGTATAACTACGAACAACTGTTATTTTTTCTGCAACCTCCATAACATTCTTACAAAATGCAAACAAGCTACCCTAAATGCTATGCATCAGTTGCCTGGTCATGCAATAGTGAGCCTGGCCAGTTATGCCATTAGTAGTGACACACCGAGCCACAGAGCAGAACCTCATGCCACAAAGTCACTTTAACTTTAAAACTACCATTTAAACTGCAGTGAATTTAGGTCAATACTGGAGTGATTACTCTGTCTTATAATACAAGTGGATAAAGATACAACTCCCTGCAGTTTTTTTACAAGAATAAACAAGATCCATCCATTTCTCTCCATAGCCATCTTATCACATAAGCTCTACTTTATGAAATACAAATAGTTCACAGAAAGAGTGTGATTTACTAAAGAATTAATATGATGAAGTCTCAAGAGACACACTTCATGGGTTTGGCAGTATGGACTACCTCCAGTCAAATAATGGTGTGTCTGCTCCATAGAAAATATTTTCCTCAAGCTCCTTGAGAAAATCAAACAAATGATATGAAAGGTTAGTGATTGCATTGTCTTAACTAATTTCCAAGCTAAGATTACAAGTATATGGTTTACTTTAGAAGATATTGGAAGGTCAGACTGGTATCTTTACTTTAGGAGGATCAGACTGCTATCTTTATTTCAAGTAAAATTCAACACCATTTCCAAAAAAAAGTAAACTAGACTTGGCAAATGATGTGTTGGACTATCTTCCCTGACTCTGTAAACATCCACTGCTGCTCCACCTGTTACATGAACAACAAAGAAGGCACCCACACACATCTTAGCTACAGTGCTTACCTGCAGGTTTGTTAAGGACCAGGTAGTGTATAATGAAGACTTGATATCCCTGCCACCTCCAGCATCACTCCCAAGATGTGCCTTGTAAGTGACATCTACTGACCATCTCCAGCCTTCATTACTCTGGAAAAAATGCAAACTATCACCATTCTTATAAAACACTATACCTCAAATTAAATGTCATTTTTTTCTTTATATAAGAGGGGTTCAGGCTTAGGGCAACAAAAACGGAAAAGAAAAGTCCACCAAAAGTACCAGTCCCTGAAGAGAACAGTCTGAAAACAAAAAACTGCATAGAGATATATCTTAAAACCTTCTTCTTGAAAGAATTTAAGTCACTGACAGGAAATACAAAGGCAGCTCCTAAGTTTACCAGTAAAATGGATGAGAGACTGAGAATAATGGTTAATTCTTGCATTAGAGAGGTGGACAGAATATAGGGAGAGGAAGCAGAAAGTTATGCAGTAAAGTTGGGGGAGATCATATGAGCAGTTAATGTGAAAATAACAATAAAAGATAGCAAGAAAACAGTCAGTTAGACAAGAATATTTGATGAGAACATAAGAACATAAGAAATAAGGGAAGCTTCAAGAAGCCACCAGGGTTACATGTGGCAGCCCCTGTATGAAATATACCTACCTATTTCCACTATCATCCCAATCCATAAATCTGTCTAATCTTCTCTTAAAAACTCCCTAATGTCTTAGCACTACAACTTGATTACCAAGTCCATTCAATTCATCTACCACTCTATTTGAGAACCAATTTCTTCCTGTCTTTCTTAAACCTAAATTTTTCAAGCTTGAACCCTTTATTTCTTGTTCTGTCCTGTTTGCTGATCCTAAGAATTTTCCTTACATCTCCCTTGTTATAACCCTTATACCACTTAAAGACTTCTATCAGATCCCCTCTTAACCTACGTCTCTTGAAAGAATGTAAATTTAACAGCTTCAATCTCGCCTCGTAAGGAATACTCCTCATCCCCTGTATCCTTTTAGTCATTATCCTTTGTACTGATTCTAATAGACCTATATCCTTCCTGTAATGTGGGGACCAGAACTGCACAGCACAGTCTAGATGAGGTCTGACCAGCACCAAATATAACTTTAATATTACTTCAGGCCTACTTTTAACACTCCTAAAAATGAATCCTAATACCCTATTTGCCCTGTTTCTGGCCTCTATGCATTGCTTTCTTGGACAGAGTTCAGAGCTAATTATAACTCCTAAATCTTTTTCGTACCCTGAACCTATCAGAGTTTTGTTGTTTATTGTGTACCTACTGTGTGGTTTTCCTCTACCTATGCTAAGTACTTTGCATTTTTTTATATCAAACTGCATTTGCCATCTGTCTGTCCATTCATTCATCCTATCTAAATCTGCCTGCAAAGAGATAGCATCTGATTCTGGCCTAATTAATCTACCTATCATTGTGTCACCTGCAAATTTACTAACATCACTACTAATTCCACTATCCAAGTCATTAATATATATATTAAAAACAACAATGGCCCTAATACTGATGATCCCTGTGGCACCCCACTAATTACGAGTACATGACTCCACTCGGATTTAGAGCAATTTATTACAACTCTGTCGCCTGTCACTTAGCCATGACCTTATTCAGCCTAACAACTTCCCATCTATCCCATGTGCCCTAACCTTTCTCAAGAGCCTCTGATGGGGTACCATGTCAAACGCTTTACTTAAGTCTAGATAAAAGATGTCATAACTATTACCATTATCTGCTGCCTCGTACACTTTACTGTAAAACTTAACAAGTTCGTCAGGCAAGATTTCCCCTTCATGAAGCCATGTTGTGACTGATTTATCAAATTATGTTTGTCTAAATGTTAAATGTTCCCTAATGTTCTTCGCTATTATTGACTCCATTATTTTATCTACAACAGAAGTTAAGCTGACAGGTCTATAATTAGATGTTAAAGTTTTATCTCCTTTCTTAAAGATAGGTACTACATTAGCTGGTCTCCACATTACTGGTACCTCCCCTGATTCAACTGACTTCCTAAAGATAGAAACTAATGGCTCACTAATAAAGAATAGGCAGATATTCTACTAGTGTTGGTGGACCACACAGCTAAAGGAGTTCTCAACATCCGGAAAACAAATTCATATAAGACCAATCATGATTGCATAACACAGGAAGACATCTCTCACCTGCCAGCTAACATTCACTATTAAGTGGAAAGCTTTGATGCACATATGTAGTGCCTTTGTTTCTCTCAACAACAGTCATTTGTAGATTCAGCCAATGACAGTGGTTATTTCAAGCAGGAATATGCCCCTGAAAGCTGACAATTATTTTGGTGCCATAGATTGGGTTTCTCAAGGAGCTAGACCTAAACATGGCAATGGGGACCACAAAAAGGTCCTGCCAGTCCTTGAGACCTGTAGAGACCTGTAGATGGCCTACAGCCATCCTCTAGACACAACTCATACTTTCTATTCATATTTACTTTTGTAATGTAAATAGCATTATGAAAAAGTATATTTTTTAGTGAGCAATTTCTGGGGATATCCAAGGAGAATGAAGTCTTCCCATTTAGGATTAATTAGGGTTTGATTAGAATTACTATCCATTTCAGACCCTAAGAAGCATTTTTTTTTTTTTGGCATATATCTTTTAAACAACAGTTGGATCAACATGATAATTTGGCACAGCTTGACATCATCCCCTAATTTATGATACCAGTGCATTGCCAAATGTGTTTCATGAAAAAATTTATGTTTGGCTTTCAAGAGGAAGTTAACAAGAGCCAAAATAGAAATGATGTGTATCATTCAACCACTTCTCCCTCCATTACAGGGTAGCCAACTAGGTGAAGTAAGCACCCAGGAAGATTATGGCCTGTATTCTGAAATGCCCTACTCCCTTACCATGACAGTGTGCATCCAACCCAGACCATTTTGCAATACCAACTTGGATCATCAAATACAATTTTATTGTAATTACACCAAATTTAAAACACACACACACACACACACATATTAGATTAGACTAGATTAGACTTACCTTTAGGATTAATGTTAAGCATTTCCCCACCCCCTCTGTACATTTTCAGTTTGTTAACTGCCTAAATAATAAACCATTTATTATTATTATCATTATTATATATATATATATATATATATATATATATATATATATATATATATATATATATATATATATATATATATATATATATATATATATATATATATATATATATATATATATATATATATTGTCGCATTCAGCTCATATCTTTTCAAACCTTGTGACACTGTTGCATTCAGCTTGTTTCCTGTCAAACCTGGTGAAACTGTCACATTCTGCTCGTTTCCTGTCAAACATTGTGACACTGTTGCATTCAGCTTGTTTCCTGTCAAACCTGGTGAAACTGTCACATTCTGCTCGTTTCCTGTCAAACCTTGTGACACTGTTGCATTCAGCTTGTTTCCTGTCAAACCTGGTGAAACTGTCACATTCTGCTCGTTTCCTGTCAAACCTTGTGACACTGTTGCATTCAGCTTGTTTCCTGTCAAACCTGGTGAAACTGTCACATTCTGCTCGTTTCCTGTCAAACCTTGTGACACTGTTGCATTCAGCTTGTTTCCTGTCAAACCTGGTGAAACTGTCACATTCTGCTCTTTTCCTGTCAAATCTTGTGGTACTTGCATTCAGTTTGTTTCCTGTCAAACCTTGTGACACTGTTGCATTCAGCTTCTTTCCTGTCAAACCTTGTGACTCTGTTGAATTCATTTAGTTTCTTTTCAAACCTTGTGACATTGTGGCCTTCAGCTCATTTCCTATCAAACCTTGGGACACTGTCTTGTGTGAATCAAAAAAGTTTCTTAGCAGGCATCACACAATGCAGGTCACAGTCACCAGTCACCACTGAGGTTGCTGGGGCAGAATGGTTGACCTTTGCTTGGTATGCAGGACAATGTACCACCAACAGGTATTATATTGCTGTTAAATCTTAAGTGTTCTCAGATGTACGGAAATTTCCTTTTTTTCAGGGATTTTTTATTCTTGCAAAATGGCAATAATTAATTTTATAACAGGAGGCACTGGTGTGTGACAGGTGTATGCAATGACAGCACAGAACATGTGGGAGTGGTGTCACCAGGGAAGAGTACTGGACAGCCATGAGACGGGATGGACAACAACTGGACATGTGATGCATGCAGCTCTGAGGGCTGTGAGATTCCTGAGATTCCTACTACAACTCCCTTGAATGAGAGCATGACACCTGTCGATGCTGGAGAGATTAGTGCAACTCCTACTCACGATCCCAAACTCAGACCTACAGCTTGTAATAAAGACATCACATATGAAAAGTATTATCTTCTCAGAGAGGAAAGCATAAGCTGGTAGACAGCTTGGGCTATCCATACATGTTAAAAAGAAAAACAAGCATTGCTGTGCACTGGCAATGTGTTGTAAGGAATAAAATACAAATTGCAGAGCTACAGTACAAGAAACAGCTGAAAATTATGTCAGAGGTCAAAATCCTCATTGCCATCCCCCAGAAACATGCCCAGCAATAACAAGTAAAGTTTCAGCCCTTGTAAAAAAGAAAGCTGTAGATGTGTTCAGGTTAACAGCAGACATTGTTGATGGTGTTATGTAGAGAAGCTGATCCTAACAAGCCTCTGACCTCCTTACCTCACCCGACAAGGAAATTGTAAGTGCAGGACTGCTCCACCTCCTGAACCCCTTGACTTAAGTTTTGAAATAAGTCATGCTCACATTTCTCAAAATTTCCTGTGGGTATGACATTTCTGTTGGTGGCTGATGACATCTGCAATTCATGACAGAAGAACAACTATCCCTACTAAGCAAGGCATTGGTATGCTAATGCAACTTTTAAAAGTAGTCTGATGTCCCTTCACTCAACTTTTTAGTATTCATACATTTGTACAAAGTGATAAGAATTTGAAATAAGTGCCACTACTGGTTGTACTGATGTCTGGGAAAAGACACAGAAATTGCACAAAAAGGTTTTTTGGAAAGACTAAAGATCTTGGTGAGGAATTAAAAATAAAGAAAATTACTATTGATTTTAAAGCAAACATTTGGAATGCAATTCTCAAAACCTCCTGCCAGATGTGATAATTTGAGAATGCAACTTTCATTGGGGGCAGACAGTGTGGTAGAAAATTTAAGAATTAGGCCTGCAAATAGCTTACACAAATAATGTTGGAATCCATAAATACTTCAGGAAAGTCCTGACATTGCCTTACATCCCCACAGAGTATATTGAAGAATTCTTCATAAGATTTTACAGGAAAACAAACAGCTCTCAGGCACATGTAAGTCTCCTAGACTACATTAAAATTACCTGGATCTATTCTGACATTTGGCCTTCTAGTGCGTGGTGTGTATTCAGTAAAAGTATCTGTACAAATAACAATTTGGAAGGTTGGCTAAACAGGAAGAAGCACAAAGGACAACTCAGCTTTTACTTGCTAAAAAAAAATTACTCAGTGACTAGGCCAAACTAGTAACTTTGCAAGTGTCTCTTCTCAGATGGGAAGGTACTAAGACAATGTATCAAACACACAAAGCATCAAGGTCAACTTGTTAAGCTCTAGGAGGAGTACATGGGTGAGAGGTCTGCAATAAGTTGCCTGAAAGCATGTTCCTACAATACTGCAATGTGCAATTGATTAAAAGTAGTAGTTGTTTTCTGTCAATATAATTTCATGCTTTAGCATATATATTTTTATTACTTTTGTTTTTAGCAACTGACCGCAGCTTACTGTACCATGTAAATATGCATTGTGCGCTTGAAGGGAATAGATTAAATTTATATTAGAATTTCTAGTAAGTCTTTCTTTTTGTTGACTATGCAAAGGGCCAAGTTAGTATGCACTGGTCCAACTTGGTTGTGGCCCAAGTTGACAAAGACCAAAGGGCACTAATGAAGACGTGGTTTCTGGCTTGCTGAGCTGCATCCAGCAGGTCTGAGTTGCCAGTGTGTCATGGGACAAAATAGCAATTAAGAGAAATAAATAAATGAAAATAAGAGAGAGAGAGAGAGAGAGAGAGAGAGAGAGAGAGAGAGAGAGAGAGAGAGAGAGAGAGAGAGAGAGAGAGAGAGAGAGAGAGAGAGAGAGAGAGAGAGAGAGAGAGAGAGAGAGAGAGAGAGAGAGAGAGAGAGAGAGAGAGAGAGAGAGAGAGAGAGAATACCATCCAAATAATAAAAATCCCATGAAATAAATTTTATACCCTTAAGGAACAGTCATGAATATAAAAATTTACTTTCTTGGTTGTGTAAACAAAATTTTGTATATACTTTTTGGAATCAGCAAAACTTTAGAACAAGAAAATTAAATTAAATTATAAGCTACAAATTATTACATTAGTTGTTGATATTTGCAGATGGGGCAGAGTAATATCCCTTGGTTTACAAGGCAACTGGAAAATAACCATATTCCCAGGTTCTCCTAGACAGTCACATGAAAAATCCTAATCACAAAACATTGTAGACTAAGAGAAAATATGCCAGAACTGATAATATTTTGTATTTTGAGAAAAATTCTGTTAAAATTTAGATCCAAAAATTATTAATAGACAGTGTCAGAATCCAGGAGTATGTAGGACCACTAGCAAAAATGTTCAAGAATAACTTGTGAATGTAGAAGGGGCCTAATAAGGATATTGCAAAATTATGTCTATTAGTTAGGTGGAGGACTAGTTCCGGGGATGTATAACAGCCTATATAAGCCTGGGCATGAGATTTCAGTGTCAGAGACTAACCGACATCGTTGTCCACAGGTACGTTCGTCAGGGCCCGTAACCCTGGATTGTTTAAAGGTTGTTCATATGAAAACAACCATTTTTGTACCTATGTGTATTGATTATTTGTCAGAGACTAACTGATATCGTTGTCCACAAAGAGAAGAAGGATGTAGAATTCCCTTTTCCAGTTAGTTATTAACTTTTTTTTGAGGGGGGAAACAAAATTTAGAAAGTAAACAGATTAGGGGAACTGTTCTTTGATAAGGTAGGAGTCAAACACCAGTGATACACTTACAGCTGAACGTAACACCTACACAATTAGGATGTTTTCTACCAAAAATTAAGGTAAACCCCTGAGGCACTAATTAATTGTTATAACAAATTAATTTAAATTATTATTATTATGAACTGATTTGTTATCATAGTCCCCATTATAGAAGGTCCCTCAACTCCAAGGTAACAGAACTAATTTCTGGAAATATCATTGTGATTCAGTAGAGAGAAAAATAATTTGAAAACTTTATTTGTTATTTAGAGGCTAACTTCAATAAAACTCAACCTGGTTGTCATGAAGTTTTTCCAGTGCTTTACAGATCTCCGGCTAAAACACTACCATATACAGCAAGGTCAGAATTATTTGGCAGAAAACATGACTGGTGGCAGCTAATCTAGTATTTCTATATCTATTAACAACAGCTAAATCAAAACTAAATTGAACAATAAACTAAATCAAAGGAAAAGTAATTCAATACCAACTTGGTTTTATTATAGTTTAAGCCATTACAAACTATGTGGTAATAACCTACCTCATTTTGTTCTTCTCACTATTCACATCATTTCTAATGATTACACTACTTGTCGGAAATTAATAATAACGCCA
This sequence comes from Scylla paramamosain, assembly GCF_035594125.1. Taxonomy (NCBI): domain Eukaryota; kingdom Metazoa; phylum Arthropoda; class Malacostraca; order Decapoda; family Portunidae; genus Scylla; species Scylla paramamosain. The sequence goes on along the minus strand of NC_087151.1, from coordinate 8,523,053 downwards.
CAATAGGCCTGGGAATGCACAGCGCTCTCAACTTTTTCTAAGTCCACAGGTAAACATAAATGGTGTATTGTTGCCTGAACTTCAGTTGTTAGGTTAGGTTAGGTTAGGTTAGGGTTTTATTATAGTTTAAGCCATTGCACACTACGTGGTAATAACCTACCTCATTTTGTTCTTCTCACTATTCACATCATTTCTAATTATTACACTACTTGTCGGAAATTAATAATAACGCCGTGGGCCGTGGGTAGAGATTGGGGACATTGGCTTAAACTATAAATTTACCACCAACTTTAAATAAATACCACAAAACTTAATTAAAACTTTTAATTAATACAGAAAGGACAACTTCAACCTTAATCTTAACCATCCCCCCCCCCCCTCTCCTTAACATGTATTTTCAGGTCAGGGGAGGATAGATTAGGTTAGGGGCAACTCAGACCTGCAGGGCGCGCCCCAGCCAGCCGGGAACCCCACGTCTCCACTAGTGCCGAATGGAGATGATTAGTCGGGTTCTCGTGTTAATAATGTAGAAATCCTGTTCTGTCATTGGGACCATGGAAATACCCTTTAAAACCTATGTAATCTCATCTATAAACTTTTGAAAGTAATCAGGGTCCTACTAACTCTAGATTTCTTGATCAATATCTTCATGTTTACCTCCAGGAGAGATAGACTGGCTGAAGTAATGCGCTTCTATGAGACTATTCCGCTACCTGTGATGGTTGCCTTTCCTCACACACACACACACACACACACACACACCTTACCATATTGTAGAAAAGGTCAGGACCTCACAACGGGGAGGAAAAAATATCACCAACTAAACTTTTCCTAGCAGGAGGTCTCAGCTTACAGATAAACAGGTTCGAGATTGCCGACTGGTGAAAATCTTGATTCCTGCTTCGAATTCTAACTACTATGACCATATTTTCCTCTTGTCTTCTCTTTTCGTCAGTTTTATGAAAAAAAGATGATTTTTCCATTGATGGTTGAATTCGTAGGTCTATTATTTATAAATGGGGCTTTGTACCAGTTTCGATAAAAGGATGAAATGCATTTTTTTCTTTTATCTTACAACGCCTTAGCTTACTTGCATTCAGTAGTCAAAATCTACTCATGTGTAAGCTCAGTGTGTGGCTGGCTGGAATTACCAAGTATATATATTTCCATTAGCTTGTCATTTGGGTGGTGCGGCAAGTAGACGAGTGTGACACCTGATCGGGGATCGCTGTCAACAAACAGGGGGAGGAGTGTTGGGTGTTCCAGGGTGTGCTGTGGACGTGACCCTTCCCCACCCTCGCCATGGAGCTGGAAGATTCGTACTACCCCAAGGCGCAGTACATAGAGACGGTAAGAGGCATGTGAGCACTAGTAGTAAGTGAAAAGATATGTAGATGTAGAATAATCTGTTGGGAGACGTATGACTCATTCTCTTCTCACCTGTAGTAATATGTTGGGAGACATGATTTATTCTCTTTTCACCTGTAGTAATGTGTTCGGAGACACATGACTCATTCCTTTCTCATGTAGTATTGTGGAAGTAGTCGACGCATTCCCTTCTCATATGTAGTAGTGTGTTGGTAGATGTGATAATAATGTGCTGGTACACATTACTAATTTCCTGACGACACCGGGCGAAGTGGAATGCAATCTGGAAAGTATAGGGTGCCCAGAATTAACACGTCTTACCTTTCTTCCATCCAGTGCAACTGAATACATAATGCTAAGGTGAAGTGAATATGTAAACTTAGACTGCAGACAAGGCAGATGACACATCATAAATTGTATGGAATTTTAAGTCTGATTATTTATATAATGATGATCAGGTGATGCATTCATAGAGAACTAATTTTGATTTAGGTAGGAATTTCAGTTAGAGTACACAACTTATCACTTCCCAAAGATGTATGTAGTGCCACAAAAAAGGAAAAAGGAAATAGTTCTGTGCCAGAGAGTTTAGGGAAATTCTTAGGTAACAAGACTCAAAACCATTATTGATTTACTTCTACCATTGGAAAGCATCATTTCAATATATGGTATTGTGTGATGTCTAAAGATCTCTGCAGCTCATGTTGTACCACCTTACATTGGCCATATAGCAGGCAGTGATAATCATAATGGCAGTGATAATGAAACTGAGATTAGTAGCAGTATGTACCTGTAACACCAGAATTGAAAAGTGACACACCACCATCCTGTGCAGGCTACTGGGAACCGAGTGAGTCGTGCAAGTGTACTTTGTGGGTCACAGAACATTGTGCTCAGCGGCAAAGTGATTGTCCTCAATGGGGTCATCATACGTGGTGACCTGGCTAACGTGAGGGTTGGCAGGCACTGTGTCATCTCCTCCAGGGCTGTGATCAGACCACCCTTCAAGAAATTCAGCAAAGGGTGGGTATAAAGTGAAAGCACTGAGAGAGAGAGGGAGAGAGAGAGAGAGAGAGAGTGTGTGTGTGTGTGTGTGTGTGTGTGTGTGTGTGTGTGTGTGTGTGTGTGTGTGTGTGTGTGTGTGTGTGTGTGCATGTATTTACCTAGTTTTACCTAGTTGTGACATACAGGAAAGGAGCTAAGCTCATACTGTCCCGTCTCCATAACTGTTTTTATCCAACTTTTCCTTAAAGTCATGAATTTTTGTAGCACACGCCACATCCCCTTCCAGTCCATTCCATGCCTCTATGCTTCTATGAAGGAAGTTAAACTTCTTTATGTCCTTTCTGCCGGTGGTTACTTTTAATTTTCTTCCATGTCCTCTTGTTTCTCTTATTCATTATAAAGAGATGTTCACTATCTAGTCTTCCCATCCCACTCAGTAATCTGTACAATGCAATCGTCAACTCTCTCTCATCTCTTTTCCAAGGTTGAGAGTTGCACTCTAGCTAGTTGCTTCTCATACGATAAATCTTGCAATTCTGTTATCATCTTTGTTGCTGCTCTCTGTATTCCTTCCAACTTTCTTATGTGCTTTTTTTTCATGTGGTGACCAAATTACCACTGCATATTCCAGTCTTGGATGCATCATTTTGGTGATTATTTTTCTCATCTCTACATCCAGATAAACAAAGGCAACTCTTATGTTTCTTAGTAGGCTTAGAGTTTCACCAGTTATCTTATTAAGATGTTTTCCTGGTGATAAATTCTTTGAGAAAATTGCTCCCAGATCTTTTCTCTTGTTGTCTTATTTATTGTTTCATTCCCCATCTTATAGTTATAGTTATAATGTGTGTGTGTGTGTGTGTGTGTGTGTGTGTGTGTGTGTGTGTGTGTGTGTGTGTGTGTGTGTGTCTTAAATACTACATTTGATCATGTCTAAAGTACACAAAGTTTTAGAAAGATGGACATAGGATAACAATTTTATGTGAGAGGGATATATATATATATATATATATATATATATATATATATATATATATATATATATATATATATATATATATATATATATATATATATATATATATGTGTGTGTGTGTGTGTGTGTGTGTGTGCAATAGGATGAGGTGATAAAGTGATAGGAGATTAATTATAGGAAGGTTGAGAGTGTGAATTAAGTAAGGAAAGTGCAAGGGTTAGGATAATAAGATCTGAATTCCTTTCTTCCTCACATACAGAGTTGCCTTCTTCCCACTGCATATTGGGGACCATGTCTACATTGGTGAAGGTTCTATCATCAATGCAGCAGCTGTGGGGTCTTATGTTTACATTGGAAAAAACTGTGTCATTGTAAGTGCATTTGAAATATTGATTCGTTTGCTTTTATTATACCTTTATTCTTGTTTTTGTTTCAGGCATACTTTCTAATCTTGGTGTAATGTAGCTGCCCTAACTGTAGTAGTTTTCATCTGATTGACATAATAGCATATCACAAGACCTGAGCTCCCTTTCTCTCTTTTTTCAGTTTTCCTTTGTCTCACTTGACAAAGTACCTAGAGTAACTAGCCAGAATAAGTAAGCAAGAATGAAAAAAAAGTTCACTTCTCTCTTTCTCACAGGGGCGACGGTGTGTACTCAAAGACTGCTGCATGATTGCTGATAACACAGTGCTTCCTCCTGAGACAGTTGTACCACCCTTTGCCATCTACACTGGTTCACCTGCACGCCAGACAGGGGACCTTCCTGAAGCAACACAGGACCTCATGACAGACTACACCCGCAGCTGTTACCATCATTTCATACGGGTGAAGGATCTACCACCACAGGCACGGGAGGGGGCAAATGTGGCAAGGCTGGTGGACGTGTGAGTGTGTGTGTGTGAAGGAGAGAGAGAGAGAGAGAGAGAGAGAGAGAGAGAGAGAGAGAGAGAGAGAGAGAGAGAGAGAGAGAGAGAGAGAGAGAGAGAGAGTTTAAAAGATTGATATGGCATATTTATCTTTGTAGGGATGTCACTCTAGTGTGTGTGTGTATGTATGTGTGTGAAGATGGATTAAATCTAGTTTGTTAAGCCACACCAAGTTATCATTATTATTAGAATATACACTTAAACATTAATCTTGCATCAATGTTACATACACAGTATATTACATACTCAGGCATGCAAGTGAAATATTGTATGCAGTGAGCAGCTTTATTTTCACTGTATTTTCATCCTGTAATCTGTGTGCAGAGAAGTAAAAAAGTAGTCTTGGTCCTAGAGTCTTAATTTCAATTCACTTTCCACTAAATGTACTGCTCTCATCTAAATTATTTAAGTCCACTTGTTGCAAATATTACCACAAAGTGCAATAATGATGAAATCCATAGCCATGTGCAAGTAGAGATTCTTCTGTGATGATCATCTACTCAGGGGAATCCCAGAAATAAGCATTGTAGGTTATGTTAAGCTTTAAGTAAGATCTTTTGCTCTGGGTTGTTTGACAACTCGTGTCTATAATAACACAATTAAGTGATAATTAAGTGCTTACTGTGTTTGTATGGTGGAGCTGAAGGGAAGAAAGCTGTTCTTTTATAATGAGAAGCAGCTGCAAAGACACATGTGACTGTTTTATGTCATGGTCTATTATTTATGTCATCTGAAGACATGGGATGTAAGTGTGTTTTGACAGTGAGAGAACAGATGAAAAACTAATTAAGGGTTAAAACTAACAAAGTATACAAATAAAAACAATTTCTTTATAGTGGGGAGAATAATAATGACATGTGAAAAGCAGACTTGAACATTACACAGTTGAGAACACTCTGATGTGGGCTTTTTCATGTACAGGAAAAGCATAGGAAGCATGGTAAACATTTTAAATAAGGTGGAGTGCCGGCAGATAAACTGAGAAGGACATGGGACAAAGTTCCTTAGGAAATATTATGAAAAAATCTTGCACTAAATTACTTGATGATGTGGTTTAGTGAGCAGCCAAAAAGTGATACAGGCAGACATAAAACCTACCTCTCAGAAATATTATGATGGTGACACAAGATGGCTGCTGCACAACTGTAAATTATACATGTACAGGATATCTCCAGATCAATTCTATCACTGTCACTCCTTGAGGAAAACTTACAGGGTAACAAGGAAAGATAAAGTGGACTTTGATGTCAAAACTGATTTTCCTACATAATAAGCAGCTCCTTAGAACTATAAATAAGATATGAATAAGTTTGTCAAGGTGAAATCACATATTGAACTCAGACCCTGAATACAGCATGTGAGTTGCTCTATGGCTAAAAGGTTACAAGTTTGATCTTGTTTTGTGGCAGTTTTTTGGTGAGAATAGCTCTTTCTCATAACCTTAACAGAGATATGTGGTCCCTACCACCCAGCTCAAAGGATTCTTTAATCCCCTTTTAACCAGTAGAAGGATGACTCCAGGCTCAGGGTTTCCATTTTCGTAGATGGTTTAATTATAAATGCACTAGAATTTCCTCACTGTTTTAAATTCATATTTTGTGTAAACTAATCTTGCATAAGAAAACATGAAAATCAATAGTTTACATTATTTAGTCCTCATAACATGCTAAGTTGTGATTTGAGCACTAGGAAATTCAAAAGTTCTCCAATATGGATCTTCAGTGTGTCATTAGGTAAAACCATTCCAGATGCATTGCATATTTTATTGCTGCCTCAGCAGAAAAAATAAGCTGTTTACATGCAAGTGTTAAGAACTTATTAATCTGCACATGTCCATTATGTAACCCTAACTGAAAACAGCCTCAAGGACTAATCAGTTATGCACTTCCATAATAACCTTTCTTCAATAGCATGACTTAAAAAAGACACTGATTAGCAGTTCAAAGTTTACAAATGATAAAACAAGTGTTCAACTGGTGCTTTACACAAGTTCATTAGCTCAAACAATCCAACTTCAAAGCAAAAATATTGTAATGTTTATTGTTCTGATAACATCTATATTTGATGAAAATAAAGCTTCTGGCATTGTCATTTAGCTTGAGACATAAATCATCACCTCTCATGACAATGATTGTTACTTTAATAACAAATTGCATAGTATTATAGGAAGATGAGTTGAGTTTGAGATGAATATCAAAGTTCAAACAATAGTGCACACACATGGTCACACAATGCATGAAATAACATTTCAGATGACTGTCTGTAATAATTGTTAAAGGAAACAGAAGCACATACTATGTACATTACTACACTTGTATCATAATATATGATGTCAGAAATGATGTTTAAAGAAAATGGAATCATTTATGTACATCACTATGTATTATAATATGTAATATCAATCAATCAGTCAATCAATGACCAGATGCCCCAGCATTCTACAGCAAACCACCTCAAAAGAGGACACTTGGGAAATATATTGGTACCATTTTGACCACACCAATCCAAGATAGCAGGTTTTTATGTCATAGTTATATCAGTAACAACTGGTGTTCAATCCCTGGTTGATGAGAAACATCTGGATCCCATAAATAATCAGTAATTATCACACCAGCTGTCACCTCAAACCACAGCTGCCTAAATCCAAGCCCATGATGAGTTTGAATCAAGATTTCCCCATCACTCACAACAATTCTTAGAGGTGCTCAGACAACCCAGAGTCAGAAGCATCATAGATACACACAAAAATTCCAGAGCCCCAAGACAAGACTACTTCTTCATCCAGACAGCTCTGAGAGCAATATAGCATGTGCTGAAAACTTGATCTATTAAAAGTAAACACTTGAACTGCTTGTTATAAATATACATTGTACAAAACTGAGGTAGCTACATAATCATGTAACAAAGGAGATCTTTAGCAACACTAAAAATACAAAATCATCACATCAGCTAGTGACTATTCTCTGATAAAAATCAAATAATAAAATATAAATTATTTTCTTTTGCTTCAGAGCTTAGAGTCTGTCATTTATATTGCTCATCTATCCAGATTTCATGGTGCTGCTGCTGCTGCTGCTTTTACATATACTTTCAACAATCCAGTGCTGGTTGTTGATTATATCATGAACTTTATTAAAAATAAAATTTGTTTCATCATTTAACTTTCTTAAATTTAACCAAGCATGCATCCTGTCACTGCAGCTCAACACTGGTAGGCACATTACATCTCACTTCCTCAAGTTATAGTAATTATATTAGTAAAGTTCATTTCCAGTGTCTGAGCCTCAAGTAATATGTTATTACAAATGCAAATTCATCTGAAAAACCAATAGTTCACTATCATATATATATATATATATATATATATATATATATATATATATATATATATATATATATATATATATATATATATATATATATATATATATATATATATATATATATATATATAATGGAGCTTTAAAGAAAACAGCTAGAACCTAGATATGTTTGTACAAATGTATGAGAGTCTTAAATGTCTTAAAAGTGTAATTTTTTCTTTGGCCAAGCTGCAAACCATTCTGTAGTGCATTACCTTTTGTACTCCCATGTACTATTTTACTACGAACTTCATCCGAAAGATCATTTCAAATCCATTTCCCAATTAAATTACGGAAACATTAGAAAAAAAAGTGTTGACAAGAAGTCTTTTGTTACAGAGACTTAACTGCAAATTCAAATGGAAAACAAAAAATTATCACTTGCTATGCCATCCAAATAACTAATATCTAATTAAATATTAAATTCCAAAATGAAAACATCTTTTCAATCCAAGCATATGCAGTGTTTTTTTTTTTTTTTTGTTTCTTTTCTTTTCTTTACTTATTCACTGATATTTTTACAAGGTTCACTTCAATAATCTCATGTTAAGTGCAATGTAGTTACTGAAGGGCTAATGTGTGGCTGGCCTTAATGTGCATGTACATACATCCCTCTGGACTTCTCTCACATATCTGTGTCTTTAATCACCTACCATTTCCCAAAGATTATAGCATATGAACAAAATAAATACATCAAGAGAAAAAGTGGCAATGAAAATATATATATATATTTTTTTCCCACATACAGTGCTGTCAACTACAAGAAGTAAGCATGGTAGTGCAATGAAACATTGTATGGGATGGAAAATTATGGCATTGATCATGTTAAGCCTAAAAAATGCACTGATTTCTCTCTTGTCCTACACCATCTCTGAGTCCTTTCTGTACCACTAATACCACAAGTGCTCATGATAGAACTGCAAATTACACACAACCAAATGCTATCAGAATTATTTCATAAATTTTCCAGTTGTTTGCAAGATTGTTCTTTTATGAACAGCTACTGAAATCATATTAACAATGGTCAACATAACCTTGTCAAAATGGACATTCATGTAGTTTAGTCTCTATGAAATGATCCCTTGCTTTAGAAATGTGCTTCAGAAATTGAAATTGATAAAATTCACCTTACAGTCATGGAAATAACATACTAGATTCTTGCCTTGAAAACTGTTACATTATGTTCTTTTTTCAATTCCAGAAGAAAATCATGTCCACACATATGTATATTAAACAGTTAAAGTGAACTATGGTCACTCTCAATCCAACAAGAATTCCTTCAGTTCTCACTGATGATCTGCTGAAATCAAAATTCTTGATAGTTCAGTAGAAGAAAAGATAAATACCGAGATAACAAGGCTTTGTCAAAATTAACTCTATGTGGTGATGGGCAGCATGTTTTGTCAAAACCTACTTTTCATAAGTTTGTCCCTTCTATTATCAATGCTTTATAAAGAAAAAATAAATAAATAAAAGCTTGAAGTTAAACAACAGATCCCATGTTTGTTTCATAAATTCCTTAAAGGTTTAGTTACTATCAATTGGAAAATAGCAAAATGTCTCAAATTTTAAGAAAGAGAACAGAACTATAACCAGGATTTGAAACAATATTGTTAGTTGCCCTAAAGGTTATTGATCAGACTCCTTGCATGATTATGAGTACAAAACTTGAGTTTATGGTTTGTTTTAACACATCATAATGCCTCTTTTATCCATGTTATCACCAAATCCATAGATATGAGTATCTTGAATATCAAGAGGCTTTTAGATAAACTCTCATAACAGGTTAGTATTCAGTCAAGGAAAATTATCAGATAAAACTCAACAAAAACTGATTGAACATCATTATCAATAAATCTGCCCTGCTTTAGGCATGAGACCAATGGCAACTAAAAAGGATCCAGATTGATGACTCTGAGTGTTCCCTTCCCTTTAAATTTTATTCATACAAAAAAAAAAAAAGTGTGATATCTAGTCTCAAATACTCCCGTCTCAAGATCATCTTATCTTAGTAATATATAGACAAAAAAAAAAAGATATTTTAATTGTAAATCCAAATTTCACAGCTGAAACAGAGCAAATGAAAAATCTTGTAAGAGGTTCTAGAATTTTGTAGCATGAAAATCACTATAAGCATCTTCTGGGCAATTAATGATCCTAATACATCCCAACATAATTCCATTACTCTCTTATCACTAACATGTTCGTACACCTTGGTTTGGGTGCCCACTCACCTGAAGGATATCACTGTGTGAGGGAGTAGAGGAATGAGCAGATGAGGTGCCAACCATGTATCCTTAAGTACAAATGACTAATGTAAAACACAAGTACTACACAATACGGTATACATGTAGGTTGCCTATAAATACTGAATGCATGCTTGTATATCTTGTCTTGGCCACCCTCCTTTAACCTGCGCTGCGCCAGCGTTTTTTTTAACCATGGATCCATCCGTGATGCCAGTCAATTTTCAATTTTTTCTTTTATGTACTAAAAATCCTAAAAGACAAATATAGTGAGAAAATATGTAAAAAGGAGTTTAACAAAGTGAAAAATTTTTGAAACCCACATTATAAGTCGCCTGGCGTGGGTGTGTATAATGTGACAAATAGCAATGCAGTGGTATTTGTTGTGCCAGCAACTTGTGGCCACCACCAGTGTTTATGAATAGTGTTATGTCACCTCAGTAATGGTAAATGACCACATCAATGTACATATGACTGGTAGGCTACTTGTAGTAAGTGAGGGAATGAGTGTTGGTATTATATTATTCACCTCACTAAACAATCAATGGGCTATTGTAATTCGTGTGTGATTGAGAATGTGATGGCACTTTTTCCCAAAAAGATACAATTCATAAGCAGTATTGAATCAGTTAAGAAGTGAAGAAGTATGTGGTATTCTCTGAAGCAGGACTCCAGGCACAACCCTACATCACTTTCATTACTCTGAAATTGTGAGTCAGTGTGCTTCCAAGGGCATCTTGTCATGTGGTTACCTACACACCCACAGGCTAAAGTAAGGTTTGGAGTACACACAGTCTATTTTCTGTCAGGTTCAATTAACAAATAAACAGTCTAGACTTTTCTAAAGTTGCCATTGTAAATTCAAGGCGTTGGCACTGAGAGCGGGTATGTGAGGTGCTGTAAATTTATGCCATTGGCATTGGCCGGGTCAAATCTTGTCTATATATATATATATATATATATATATATATATATATATATATGAACAGATGAATAAGCTGGGTGGCAGCTGCTTCAGCCTACATTTGGACTGGGGTCATAGATTCATGCCTGGTCATTTAAAATAATTCCACACCAAGACCTAAATACAGTATTTACAAAACACTACAAGACTCGCACATCTGAGGCAGAAATCATCTGAGAAATTTGTACATAAACTTCAAAAATACATGAAAATAAATATTGAAGACTAGAGCCATAAATACACCAAAATAATTAACAAAGTTGATCTCACTTTATGAAATGGGGTATGGGCAAAATATAAACATCAGGGCAACAAACAGAGAATAATGGAGGTTGAGAGAAACCAGTATCTGCAGTTTACTGAAAGACTGATGATGATGATGATGATGATGATGATGATGATGATGATGATGATGACAAGCTGCTCAGTCATGGAATTACAATCATATGCAGACTCCAACATTCTAAACTAGTAAAAATAGTATTTTCATGAAACACTAGCAGATTTCCATATAAATATAATTTAGCCATACTCATTCCCCTTTAGTTTTTTTATGAATATTATACAAGGTGGTACAAAAAGTTCTGAGACTAGTTTCACAGCACACCAGTGGATGACAGGATGGGGATACACATGCTGAGCACTACTGGCTGATTGGTGTTGTTCTATGAACTTCATGACCTGTAACACAGGAGTTCTTTTGACCATATTCACAGGCATATGCAATTTTATCAAGGATTGCAAATTAGAGCAGAAAGCAAGTACTAAATTTTGTCAAACTCAGCAAATTTGCAAAGGAAACCTTTGACAGGATTCAGCACATGTACAGCAATGAAACAATGAATCACATGGTGTTTCAAGTGGTACATACAATTCAAGTGGCAGAACATCACCAGACGGTGATAAGAAGTTGAGACAATTTTCCACAAGCTTAGTCCCAACTTATGAAGAAACAATATGATGACTTATGAATGAGGATTACTGAAGATCCACTAAGGCCATTGCTGTAATTAGTGGTGTCATACAGAACAGTGCAGGCAATTCTCATGTCTGATTTAAAAAAGCAGTATCTAAAAATGTGGCATGAGGCCAAAAGATGTTCTGTGATGACGATGGATCTCTCGCTAACTTCTCATAACATGTGAGCTTCTCCACCATAATATCAAGTTCACCTTTCCACACCTGCCCTACTTATCACATTTGGTCTCTTATGACTTCTTCTTCTCTAATATGAAGCTGCAGCTGAGGGAATGTAATTTTGATGCCACAGAAGTGTTTCAGCATAAATTCCACAAGGTGCTTGACAAACTTCAAAAACAAGATCTCAAGAATGCATTTCAGCAATGGTAATGGCACTGCATTGTTGCTCAAGTAGTCTATTTTGAAAGGGATGATGGCCAAACTTTCTTGTGCATTGGTCTAGTCTTGAGACGTTTTGCTACCACTTTGTACATGATATACTCAATTACAATTCAACATGAATGTCCCTCTTTCAGTATGTTGGAAAGTCAAATGCAGATATACATAGGCTTGATATGTATAAAGATACAAGTTGAAATTGTCAGAAGATATCACTTGAAAATCCAGTTCTGCAGTTTTCATTATAGCTTTTGTGTGAACTGAAAGCTACATCAGTTCCCTATATACAGGAGACAAATATCATCTTAAGTATCAATAAATACTTTTTACAAGTGTCACAATACTTATCATAAAAATATTTCATTACTCAGCCATCAAACAATATTCAAAAGCGTTCAGTGTGATAAATAAACTTATGTATGTAAAACTAAATACAGTATCCCACTTCTATCTATCTACATATTTATTTCCTATGAATAATTACAAAATAAATAAAATTTCATTAATGTGGCTGCTTTGTAATAAGTAGGTACATGTAGGTATGATGAATCCAGAAGCAATAAATCCAGTTGCAAAAGAGAGTCAAGTCACTGTGATCATGCCAAAGCTTAATAAAAAAGAGCTACACAAAGATTTGCTTATTCAATCCTGCCTTAAAAACAGTCAGCCCAAAACATGAGTCCAGTGCCACTGTCCTCTGAGAAAGCTGAGAAGTAATAAGTGAATAGATAATATATTGTATGGCATACTCTCAGTTTTGTGTACCAGTTTGAGCATCTCTTCTGTTAAATTTAACAGCCAAAATTCTCATTCTATAGCTTAGCTGAATATTTCACACTGGGAAACATGATTCCATTCAAGTCTGTATTAGGTTGGTAGTCATTCACTCTCTGAAGTCTTACACATCTTCAGTCTTATAAAAAAAAAAATTCTGTAATTATTAAATATAATTTTACACACTTCTCTCTGAGAACCTTAAGGTATAAAGTCCTCTACACACTACCACTAACCACTGTAAGCACTTGCCATTGATGGAGCATGTCATTTAGAAGTAACAGTGTGGACACAATGCTAGCCAACAAAACACAATACAAGCACTGCCTGTCAATATTTAACTGATGTAATATTGGGTGGACATGCCCATTACTCACAGGACAGTTAGCTTCAAGCTGCACCAACTGTCTCAACAATCCCAACAGGAGGAGGACCAAAAAAATTCCTGCTAGTGGACAAAAAGATTAAATCACTTATTAATAATCACTCCAAACAGAATCCTTAGCCTTGTTAAGTAAAATATAAGCATTTGCCATCTCTCATGTTTCCATCAGAAAGTGCAGTGTATGCTAAACAAAATAGCTAAGTGTGGACACAACACCAATAATGGCACTGTGAGGACTGACAGTGATGATTGGTAGTGTACTGCAGGGCTCAAGTCACACACACATAAAAGATAACCATTATTACTACTATCATCGAAAAAAAAAAAAAAAAATGGAAGGCTGTCAACACAACAGACCTGTCATTAGTTTAAGTCTTAAATAGGTTTTCACTGTATTCATAAATATGTATACATTAAATATTCTGGGTAATTCTCTAAGTCAGAGGTGAGTTAGGAGGAGCATCACATGTGAATTTCCTAAAAAAAATTATTGAAAACATCAAAATATTTAGAAAAATCTTTTAAAAACTACTAGTACACTTTAGCTGCCAAGTGAGTAAAAAAAAATAAACAAATGAATAAGCAAAACTGAAACCATCAGCAGGGAACTCAACTTATTTTTTTTCCATAAGATATTCATAATAAAAATGTAATATTCACTGGAATTTCCATCAGATAGTGAGACTTCACCCCAAAGAATGCTCACTAGCTAGTTACTCAATAGCCTGGAGATGCAGGAATACAGGAAGCAGGGGGATGCTGCTGTTCATCACTCATCCTTCCACCACGCCTACTCTCTTTGGACCCTGTACTCCCACCTGATTTAGCTACTACACACAATGTAGAAACACCACCATGCTCAGGATGATGAGGTGCAAAGCTGAGCAGAAAGAAATTATGTTTTAAGTTCAAAGTCATAATATGCTATGCCATGAATGTGGAGCAGCTGAGCTGAGTAAGGTGATCTAGAATCTGCTACAAACACCATTCACACCATTTCCTACATCCACTGACACCATCTCACAGAACTTGCTACACAAATGCCTGAAAGAGTTCTTTCAAAACCCTTTCATGCCCAGTTACAGAGCATGGCCTCCAGGATTACAACACTGAACCAAAACTTTTGCAATGAAGCAAATTTAGTGATTATTTTGAACAAATATGAAATATGTGCAATGACCAGAAAGACCTAAGACACAAAAGAACACACTAAGTTTCAGCTCACAGTGTGAGGTGAAGTCTCAAGGGCTTCCAGCTTCACAGCAAATCTTGTGACCACGAGGGAGGTGGTGCCTTATGACAGCCTGACAGCTTTGCCTATAGCAATAATACCTTGCAATAATGGGGACCAAGTACCAGCTATACTCTAGGAAGCCAAGTGAATGCTACATAACATTTCAAGATTAATCTTAAGAGATCACAGATGTGGGAGCAAAACAGTCAGGCAACTGCTCAGATGTACAATGTCCTTTATGCATATCTTTTTTTATCTCAGTATCTCAAAACATTATTATTGTTTCAATTTTCTTAAAACTAACATTTTATCTATTTAGATAAGAAATATATATCACTAAAAGGAGGAATAAAGATCTATATTTTTATCATTCAACTTTTTCCAATTGTAGCTGAAAACATAAATTACAAAAGTAAAAAGCACAGCATATTTTAATTCCTCCTGTTTAAGAAGAATACTATTCTAAATTTTAAAGAAATAAATTATTTAAATATTCTAAAAGGTGTAAATTATATATCTTCATCAGTACAAGTCGCTGGGAAAAAAAGTTTTCATCAATTATGTATCAAGGATATAGATGTGGAATGAGCAAAGATTAATTCAACATATGCATAAATATTACATAAATTAGACCATGACAGCACACTGACAAATAAGTAATGGTGTGATGACCTCCTTAATGCAGTCAATCTGGATTTAATAAAGAATCCACAGGACTGACAAAAAAACTCCCACAGAGGAAAGAGTCTACTAAATCATAAGAGAATTTTCTTTTCATTTTATGATTATCATGCTAAAGTATTTTCTATCATAAAATTACATAAAAAAAGGGGTAGATACATTTATTATAATTCTCAAATATGCTAAACTGAGTAACTTCTTTTGGAAAAATTATCACCAGTGCTCATTTTATCACCAGGAAGAAATATCTCCCTATTTATCAGAAGACAAAACTGGCCCCATAATTAATCATGAAATAGTTATAGAGTAAAGTTAAGCATTTCACACATCCTTAATGGCCAAAGAGAAGTGAAAACATACCTCAAGCAAAATAAGGTATATGTCTTAAAAAAAAAAAGCTATGTGCTTCCACAATATGACTGATATGACTGATGCTGACTGGAATTGCAGACAGTGGTCATAGAAACAGGTAAACTTGAGCTGCAGAACCAAGTCTGGCCTGAGATCTTTACAAAAGGCATTAAAAGTTTCAGCATCAACACATTCCAGCCTCAACAGCTATGATAACTTTTTTTCAAATTAAGATTAATTTACTGTCTAACTAAACACTAGTACCTAACCACCCAGAGATGGCAGACCAATAGACAAAAAAAAAAAAAAAAAAAAAAAAAAAAACAATGAGATTTCTAATATAGAAAATGAAAAAATTAAATAAATTTGACAAACAGGTTTTACCTTAAAAGCCAGCAGAAGCTAATTCAAAACAATTTTGGAAAAAAAAAGAAATATATATATATATATATATATATATATATATATATATATATATATATATATATATATATATATATATATATATATATATATATATATATATATATATATATATATAACAGTTTCAATTCCACACACCTTTTCTTTCATCCACTTCCACTTGTGTATGTACTACCAGCTTACTCTCTGCTTTTTCTTTTTATAAGTCTGAGACTTGAGGGAGCAAGCTGCTTCAATGGCCATAAATACTATCAAAAAGTGTGGTTAGCTCTCAGAGCAAGACCAGTATCAAACATCCATTTTCACTCAAGAAATAATATGAAGAGAAAACCTAAAACAAAAAATGCACTCTAGAAAGAATGAAAAAAGATTGCAAGTGGAACATTTCATAAAAAAAAAAAAAAAAGCTTCCCTGAACAGCAAAACCAAATGACAAACAGCTTCCACAGAAGGTAAAATTATGCTTCTGAAGACTTCTTACTGTGATCATTGAGTTAAAATAGCTATCCATTTCACACAACACTAATGCAGCACCAGCTTTAGCCACAATCTCTGCAGTACAGTCTACTCCTAGTCAAAGCACCAGCACAGTTTTTACCATGATGTGAGAGCAGAGCATAGGCAAAAGAGGCCAAATAATATGTGTACTGGATGTTTCACAAGCTGCAATCAGCATCAGATACACAAAAAAACTGATCCATGTAAACTTTGAAGGTGTCCTGTGAAATTATAATGCTGGTGAGAGAGAGAGAGAGAGAGAGAGAGAGAGAGAGAGAGAGAGAGAGAGAGAGAGAGAGAGAGAGAGAGAGAGAGAGAGAGAGAGAGAGAGAGAGAGAGAGAGAGAGAGAGAGAGAGAGAGAGAGAGAGAGAGAGAGAGAGAGAGAGAGAGAGAGAGAGAGAGAGAGAGTCACTGAATTTTTAGCTTCTGCATTCATGGAGTGCCCCACTATAGAGTTTCTGATAAGTAGAAAAACTGACCACCTGTTTCATTACAAGACTTGGTTCTGCCACTTCCAGGACACCAAAAAGAGAATTCTTTCAGTAAGCCATTGAGTGAGAGAGAACAACTGCCAGCACTGTCCAACATGTGCAACCTTGAGAGCAAAATATTAATTCCTAAATCCTGAGGCACTTAAAAGGGCCAGAAGAGAAGAGAGGTTATGATCTCTGAGTCACTGGCCATGGGGAATAAAAAACAAAGGGGAGGATAGTGTGACTACCATGTTGATGCATGTGCATGCATTATTCATAAAGTTAAAGGAACATGGAAGTGAGTACCATCAGTATTGAGCTAGCTATGTCCAGGAAAGCCTGTACACAGTCCACTAGGAAATAAGAGTGTTAAAATTATATTTAGAGATCATAATATGAGCAGCCTGCAACTTATGAATGCCTAGAACACTACAGAGGAGAAAGTCTACAGCTACTGTATCCTTATCCCTTTAAAACCTGAACAAATTTGAAATGAAACTTTTTAAAGTATCATTGCTAAAATTTTAAGGATTGCAAAAGCTTCCACGCCATATACATATAGATCAGACAAGAAAAATATACCCTTTAGACTTTGTCTATAGATCAGCTCAATTATGCAAGTTGAATATCATGCACCCAAATGGTTGGCATCAGAGCTGGGCATTACTAATGAATTTGAACTTCCGCTATCACAAATCCACTAACTTATTCCATAACTTTTGTAATGACAATTCCACAAATTTTGAGATTTAGTTTAAATCAGAACTGCAAATAGCTACACAATATTTGCAGCTTTCCACCACAAAGCTTGACACCACAAATGCAAACTACAAACAAAAATTCTATTATCAATAGCTCTCAAATCTCTTTTCACTCTATTTGCAATGTAATGCTGTAGCTAGACATTCAAAGTTTCAATTTTTGTTTTTTAAAGACCTAGAGTATAAAGAAAACTATATTTTCATGACCAGCATTGACCATACATATGCTAATGCTACTTCAAGTATGGACGATTTGTAATCATTACAGGTGAAGTCAGTAGTGATTGGTAGGCAACTTGCCTTAAAACAGAACTGCTGGATAGTCACCTGCCTTACCTAGAAGCATGACTGGCAAGATGCCTCTTACTTGACTTGACAAAATTTGTACTTCAAGTAGATGTTTACACAGGGCAAGTAACTTGTAGCAAGTTACTTGCACACTTGACTTGAATCTCTACTTGCCTCGTGTAAACTAGCCTTTAGCAAGGATAGGCACACTGATAGGACTGGCTCCTCCATATGTTTGCAGAGGTCAGCAGAAGTAATACCACAAATGCTAATCCACAAATTAGTGACCTTCTTGTTCTAAACAAAAATCTGCAAATGAAATGGAACTTCCACTATCGCAGATTTGTGGACTAATTAGCGGAAGTGCCCAGCACTGGTTGGCATCCATACGGTTTCACATTTTATTTCTCATGAGCATCAATATTCAATAAATTTTTTAAATTCAAATCCACAAGTACGAGTACTATGACCTTATTGCCATTCCTTTGTTCTTCATATTTCATCATATGAAAATTCAACACAGAAAACCACAAAACTTCATTCTAGTTTAACTGTTCACTGTGCATTTCTGAAATAGTGATTTATTCTAAATGTATTAGATATTACTCTTCAGGATTAGTCTTCATAGGAAACAATGCAACCAAAGTGATTATTTCAAATGTTAAAACCAAATGCAGAGGTGGCTCTCTTAAAAATATTTACATGAAAGACACTTAAAAATATTACACATAAAATGGCATGAAAAATGTTTTATAAATAAGTTCGGCATACAAATAAACTAAAGCTACATTAACATCAATTACGATGAATCTCCTCAAACTTGCTATGACCTGTCTTTTTGGCATGTGCCAGTGCCTCATCCTCCCCTGTAATAGTGACGCCACACTCCTTACACTCAAGGCGGAAGGTGTTGGTGTCAGTGTACTGGCCACTGTGCTTGGCCTCCATGGCCACCTCTTTGGCTTGGTGCAACACTGAGTCATCTGTTGTGGGGAAGATATAAATGTTGTTCCCCTGGAAAAAACAAATGTAGGATAAACAATTAATGTGACATGTGGAATCAATTTTATATGATTTTTACCTTAAAATTACATGAGGCAAGGAAATTATGCAATTCAAAGAATATAATGTCATCCTGCATTCATTAAGATTACCACTATTATGAATGGTACAAGACTACATCTGGCAGAAGATGGAGATCTGTGCAGGGCCGAACATCTCGGTATAGGGAGTCGTATGTTCCATCTAGTATCAGGATATTGAATGGGAATCAACAGTTGTAAAAAAAGGCAGCACTCAGGGACATCAGCAATACTTTTAATGTTTTTAATATTTTAATGTGTTCTATTTTTGATAGTTTATGATTGAGAATTTAATAGATGTAACTGATAGTTTTAAGAATTTTTATACTTCTATATTTCTCTTTTATACTTTGGCAAGCACAAGACAAATTCTCTGTAAGAGCAATAAAGTATTATTATTATTATTATTATTATTTATGTAATGGATTCCATATCTCTTTGATTAAAAGCCTGACTTAATACCACTGGTAGACAGATAAGATCGTACAGCCCTGCTAGGGTAACAAGAGTACTACACTTTTCCAGCATTAAAGTTAAAAATCAAACCCTGTTGGTTTCATTTCTAGTATTCATCACTGATACTCTCCAGAGCATCAGCCATACAAACCCAAACCCCATTGTGGTGGGTCACAGTAAGCAGCTTAGGCTCATGGGCCAAGGTGAGACCAGATCTGCCAACCTCAGTGTGTGAGGCCAGTGCACCACCACTTTTACAATGTCTGATGATAGTAATGAAGATGATGATGATGATGGTGATGTAAAAAACACATTTCCCTTACCTCAAAAGTCTCCATATATACAGGATCATAATGGACACCATCATAGAGGACAATCATTCTGTGGTCATACTTCTTGTCTTCACCAAATCTATGTATATAAGAAACACTTGGGTAATATTAGGATAGCTAACCACAATTATTATTAAATCTTTACCTGCCAGTTATATAAATAAACAAATAAATATTAATGGTAAAAAAAACATGATTTCCAAAAAACTGGAATACTGAAAACAGTTACCAACAGTTATCACAGCTGCTGATGTAAATTTTTAGTATTATCTTTATAATACTATATTTGGGTAATTTCTTTGTTTTCCCTGTTTAATTCATACAAACATTTCAAATGAAATATTGCAGATAATTTCTTTGAAAGTTTACATAACATTTCCTAAGTTCAAAACAATGGTGATACATTCTGCAAAAGCCCATTATTAAAAACATGTAGACCATATATTTACATACTAAGATATGTGTGTAGTACATACATGAACACAAAAAATTTTGACATAATTCTTACCTGTTTAAGATGCCAGTTTTTAAATCTAAGGCAACAATTTCTATTTCGTAATACTGGCTGAAAATTGATAGTTCAATGGCTCCTCCCCAGGAAGTATCTTTTAAAATCCATTCACAGTAATTGCTATTGGAACGTTCTAAAACTGCCTCATTGTACAGGTCTGGCTTGCTCCTGATTACATTGGCTACTAGCTCCCGCATCTCTTGTAGTCTATTTGAATCTATTGATTCACCTCCTGTGAAGAACAAGAACAATTCTTATCTCTCATGAAGTAAGAATGAAAGTAACAATGAAATAAAAACAAACTTGAAAGACTGATAGGGAAAAAAAAGAATATGGAATGTGTACTTTAAACATGCTCATGTATCATACTCTGCATTGAAAATTTTCATCAAAATACATAAAACCAAAGCAAAAGTATGCTATATTACATCATAGTAACTAAGATACTACTTCTGACTTGACAAACTTGACAGATTACAAAACAAAGGTTTCAGTTATGTGAATGGCAAATGAATAAAAAAAAAAAAAAAAAAAAGTAATTTTCACCACACCTATTTAATTGTGTTCCATGGCCATATTCTAATTTAGTCACCTGCTTCTTATGCAGACAATCAAAGTTAACTACATAAAGGGAATGATGGTAGTTGACTAAGTAATAAAATGTGGAAGCAGCAAAATACTTAAATAAATAATTATGATGATGATGTCTTTTGTCAACTTTTGATTTAGCATATTTGTCATGTCACTGTTATATGCATATGTACTTACCATTAATGAGATAATATACACTTGCAAATAGACAAGAATTATCTGAGGGAACAACTTTTTTCAGCAGCATCCCAGTAGGACACTTGAAGGGAAGCCCAGCATCAACATTGGCGTTTTCTGGCTTAGCTTTCAGTGGAAGTGATGCATCACGATTGACATTCAAGTTTGAAATGTTTGCATTTTTCATATGGGAACTTGGTGGTAGTGACTCCTGCACCATACAGGTCTGGAAACAAACACAGCAAGAAAAAAATAAAATAAATAAATAAATAAATAAATAAAAATACATATATGTACAGCATATGTATACGTACATAAATTCTGTCAGTAATTTTTCCACTTTCTGAATACCCAGCAAGTCTAATGATTATTGTTTAACAAAATGAGCAGAAATAATGCTACCTGCAAGTACAACACAGCTAACTAACAGATCCTTAATAATGTGCCTTCCCTATCAAATCTTCTGTGCCTCTGCTATGTAATGATGGATCATGTCTAATTTCTTGTTCCTTGAATTTCTTATTCTCACCACCACAGTAAAAGTTGCACCACCCCCTTACACATCTTCCAGATATCTGCTCTCAGTTTAGATATTTGTGTTTCAAGGCTATACAGTACATTGAAATTATTGTTAACTTTAAGTATGCTTAATTTTGGTGTCCATGTGACCATTAGTTTATATTTAATGTTGAGGCCTAAAGTCTAACAATGGGATAACAAAACCAATACTTGCCACATTGGTTGAGGGGTCTGCCTCCTCCACAATGAGGAGCTCTCCACCTTGGATACCTAAGCTGCTCAGAGTGCTCTCAGGACTTCCTCGGATAACCTTTGGAGGGTATCCTGAAATGGAACCCATGCTGAAATAGCTCTCCATGCAAGTTAGGAAAAAGATATACCATAATGAAAAGATCTGCTAAAGCAGTATAAACAGAAACAAATTATACGAGTCAATAAGATTACATACAAATACAATATCCATAAACAAAGACATTACAGATTGACTAACTACAGTGCAACCTCAGTTATCGAACACCTCCCTTTCCGAACAAATCAGTTTAAAAAAAAAATTTTGAACTCATAGTTGCTTCAGCTGCCATACCAAAATTCGGTTCTCAAAGTTACTTGATTTCAAATACTGAGCAAAAGCTGCCATTTATTACTAATTTATAGTTTCTATAAATATTTCCTTCATTTTTATATATTTGGATGAGTCACAGTGGGTAAGACTGTAATCCAATCTTTAAAATTAGATAAATGTTATCTCATTGAAGAGTCTCAATGTAAACAAATATGGTTCAGCTGGATCAGGAGTAATCCAGAGCCACCTGTGGCTCTCTCAATGACCCACAACACCATCATTACTGCACAACTGCATTTTTCAAGTAGATTTTCCCAGCGACAAGATGTCTAAGTGTTATGATCACCTTAATTTTGTGGGTGAGTGGGTTGCTCCTCTCTGTGTCACTCTGTAAGGCTTCCCTCACGAAATTGGTGACAAAAAGAATACCTGTATGGTCTAAAACAATATCTTCTGATGAGTTCTGTGTCACTATGTTTATTCAATACATCCTTTCTAAATAAATAATTTATGAGCTGGAGATGTTGTGGAATAGCCATCTTGGCAATGAAAGCAGCTGTCTTACGTTGCTATGACAGGGTGGATAAGTGTCCGGAAACAGATTAATCAATTTTACATTGATTCCTGAGGAAAATAGTCTGTTTATGAACATTCCAGATTTCAAACAGCATTCAGGAACAAATTAAGTTCAAGAACCGATTAAAAGCTGAAAGCAGAAGTGATGGATAAAAAAAACTGGCCTTTAATATATACTAATGGAAATAAATGACATAAGCAAGAGAAAATGAACAGAGAAAGAGAAAGGAGTTTTGGGTTAAAAGATTAATGGATGAAAGAATAAGGAAGGAGTGCAACTGAAGAGAAGCTGGAGTGCCAAATGATGGAGTGGAGGATGTAAAGCAATGCTGAAGAGGCTTAATATAAAAACTGATGGAGATGAAAATGATAACACAGTAGAAAAGAATGTGAATACATGGTGGATAGATGAGGTTAGAAAAGCTGGGAGGGAAAAAAGAAATATACTTGAGACAAAAAAAATTACCTGTCAAGATCTTCTGTCTGATGGGAAGAATCAGTGTTATGACTTGCACTGCTAAGAGCAGGTCCTTCAGGGTGCTGTCCCCACAAAGACACTCTGTCAAAGGGTATTGCTTCCCATCTCTGGTTTTGACTCTCAGGCGGAGCATTGCAGCAATATTCTTTATAGAGAAAAAATATGGGGTAAATTTTTTCAGATCAACTGGTCCAATCTGCTCTAATGTAAATAACAGGACATGGTAGAATAAAGGACACCAACTCTCACTTCTGGAAGAGGTCTCAAAAGATGCCCAGCTCTGCTTATTTCAGTTCACAAACTATTTCATCTCTAAATCTATCTTACAGTATTCTAACTTGTTCCAATCTAAGTCCATTCATATTACATCCACATTATATCAACATTACATAAAAACCAGTTACGAATAGTAGCACTGCAACAAAGTGTGAATCCTTATTTAATATTATCCCAAAAGACTGCTATATAAAAATCACAGAGACAATTTACATATGAGTGTTTTATACATTAATAAACAAATCACTGAGTCCAAGAAAGTATCAAATAGCTACACACGGCACCAACTCACTGTTAGTCAAGACAAAAGCAACACAAAGGTATCACTCACTGCAGATGTAACAACCTTATAATTGTCTAAATAGCATGATCAGCACAAAGTCTTGTATAAAGCTTCCACTTTCCTTTCTCTTATGTACGTGTGAGTATGGAATCAGCCATCTACATAACAGTTAGGAGTGATACACATGACATTCTGTTAGGGAGATCAAGGAATTTTCTAGATTAAGCTAAGCCGAGGTGAGATTAAACACAGTAAACTTAGATTAAGGTAATTATAAAAATTAATATTAGACCTACAATCAGACCTAATCAGGAAATTCACATCAACTTGGAAACTACCTGTAGCTATGCTGAGTAAGGTTGGGATAGGTCAGGAGAGATGCAAGTTGCTAGGGTGAGACGAAGTTAAGTTTAAGAGGTGAAAATCAGGCGCACAATTTTGCTTCCTTAGAAATACGATATGCGCTTAGAAAATAACATGAGAGAGTACACTGGAGATGCCTGGAGGGACTGCAAATTTAGTACAAAGCCCATAGCGTCCCTGCATCCTTTTAGTAATCAAAGCTTCCTGTACACACACTCACATACACAAACGCCTGGCAACACAAAACAAATTAAGCAAGTCACCTGGGACATGAGTACTTTAGGCGGCACGTACAGGAGAGCTTAACACAAAAACAACCACACTGAGAGGGAGAAAGCTAGCCAGTACACTCACAAGGGATAGGACTACTGTGTAGACGACGCTCTCCTCTCACTCTCGCTCTCTCACTCTCGACTCTCAGCTGATTGATGAACAGCTGATAACTCCGTGATACAAAGCAGTTCAAATTTTGGCCCAGTAAGCCGAGAAACGTAGAAAGGAAAAAATATATATATATACAATTTTGATCAAGATATGACCTAACTGATTGTGGATCGTGTGTTTCGTCTATTCGTATTTTGTTAAAGCTGTGTAAGGACATAAAGCTCGACATGAACTTCCTTCCCCACCAAACAATAGTAGTAATAGACTAGTATTCATATTTATGACATTATACTGTATCTTCTTTTCTTTAGTACTGTTGGACAGAGTATTCAAGTGAAACACGATATATAGAATCTAAGGGTCTGTTGGGGTTTAATATTTACATGCACTCAATTGCCATTAGGGAGCTTTAAAAGAAGACTAGATAAATCCATGGTGTACGATGACAGGTGGAAATAGATTGGTATGTTTAATATTCACATACACTCATTTGTAAACTACATGAAGATGATGATTTGAATGATAATCTTCGGATACTCATTAGGGTCACATTCAAAGGCTACATACAATATTATTAACTAAGTTCCCATGAGTTTATTTCTCAAATGATAATGCAGAATCTTCACTAAACCATCAGCAGAATCATGGGAACGCTTTTGAAAACCAGAATGGCTTCCATTGCAAACTAGCAAATAAAACAGATGGCACAAAACTGTCAGGAAATATGGTGGTATCCTTATCAACTGAAATAAAACTTATGATGAATCGAGTATACTGTTATCACAAAGGTCGAAGTCATGTGAGAATGTAAAGCTTAACATGTACCGGAGTGTGATTATCAAACTACTGAAGTAAGAAGTTTGCCAGGTAATACAAGTTACTGGGACTATCGAGTTTCCTGAGTATCATCACCCTCTGCACCATCAGTAGTCCCCAATATTATTGCATCACTGACATAATCTCCAGCATGCACCATACGGTACTAGTAGTCACCAGATCAGTCCCAAGAAAAGAGGACCTCGCTGACTGATAGACTTATTGAGTGACTAATTTGGAACCATTAGATATAATAAACTCCGTGGTGCAGCGTACTTAAGTCTGGCCACAACTATTGGTTTGAATCCGAGCTGGGCCAGTCACCGCATAGCTCATCCAGTTAATTCTTCCCTCGGTTTATTCGGTGAGTATGAACTATGGAACCTTGATGCTGGTGGTCCGGGGTATGAGATATCACCTACCACACACACACACACACACACACACACACACACAAAAAAAAAAAAAAAAAAATAGATGAGCGCTGTGGTAACGCGCAGCTTTGCTTTTCACCACAATTATTTTTAAAGGCCAAAGAGATGAATTGCCGGGACCTCAAGAGTGCTTCTTTTTTAATTATGTATAAATCTAGAACCGTAAAAACCCGAGTCACTTAAACTAGAGCCCTTTGAAAATAGTCGAAGTGTGGACAGAAGTGTTTCAGAATATGGTCCTAAAGCGTATGCCCCCTAAACTTACTCAAACTATACACATTACGGGCAAATGTAGACATAATACAGGGTAACACAATAAGGTCCCGACAATTGCTTTCAGTGCTATCTTGCTGGTACCAGTACAATCAGATCTAAACTTAAAAGTTATTTACACTCGAATATAAAAAAACCGACTTTTAGCATATAAGTGACTTGAGTTAGAAAATATAACAATTGTTAATAAGAATAAGAGAGAAAAAATGGTTGACCACACACACAAAAAAAAAAAAAATAACGAATAGAGAAACTGAAATACGAATGAATGCATAATCATTAAAATAGACACTAGAAATAACATGGAGGTACAAAAACACCAAAGATAACAAAAATACAGCAAAATAGAGAGATAGAGAGAAAAGAAAAACAGAAAATACCTAGAAAACAAATAAAAATAATCAGCTCAGCCTAAGTTTATTATATAAAGTAGCTTACCTGACAAAAGTTTTCAGCCATGTGACTGCAGTTATGTTAAACTTTCTACAATCAATGAAGTCACAAATACTAACACCTCAAAGTCAGTGGAAATGACCTGATAGCATATATGCTTTGTAGTAACAGCTGAAGACATGAAGCACAATGAGTATTGTAATGTTTATATGTGCTCTGGTTCAGTGTTGATACCATACACTCATGCCAGCTAATCTATTAGAGTATTTCCAGTTCAAATACAGCATTATTAGGGGCAATTATACTCTGGCACATACAAGTCTGAAAACATAAGAATTCTTGCCATACTCTTTAGAAGACTGTACCTCTTAATCTAGTAAGCTCTGGCACGTTCACTGCTTCTTGGCTTCAAGTATCTAAAAACTCAGACAACTTCATCTGGAAAAATATTTTCCACAACAAATGACCATCAACATGCTACTTATCACATAGTAAGAGTGTAGTGGCTGCCACTAGCCGAGCAGATCAATCCTTTAAGTTAGTACATGTCTATATACATCACCAAAGGACGATCTGAAAGGCCTGTCAGGGAGGGGCAGGCGATAAGGCGAAGGACATGCCGCTGTGAAGAATGAGAAGCACCTGCAGGAGGCGTAGACATAAAAAAAAAAAAAAATGGTGGTAAAACCAGCCGGAGGTGCAGCAGCGAGGGATGCATGAAGATATTTACTACAGGACAGCTAAGAGGCAGGAACACCCACGGAGTAGGGATGGTGCCACAGGAGTGCAGGTACATCCATGAAAGATGCGAAAGACGTAATAGGAGTGCAAGGCCGCGGGAGAGAGTATTGCATGAATAACAGACACGCTATAGAAAGGTGCGAGAGGTGACAGGAGGAAGTATCTAACGGAAGGAAGTGGCGAGCAGAGACATACTAGAGACATGGCAGAAAGAAGAATATGGTGTGGAAGCTTAGGGCACCACTGTTACCATCTAGCATCATAATCCCCCCCCTTGTATCGCCTGGTACAAACTTTACCTTCCTCTGCTGTCTAGTAGTGCGGGGTTACATGGATAGTGTACATCAGTCCGGTATAATAGCTTTCATATGTCCTGCTTCTCTGGCTGTTGTGTTGTGTGCAGAAGTGACGACGAAACATGTACCTTATTTTGTTCCTTATTTGCAGGTTACAAATGTAGTTTATTAGGCTACAGACAACTAACAACTGATCCTTAACTCCCGACTAATTCTAACTCCTGATTCTGACTGACTGTGTAATTTACCTGGCAGGACCCGCTGATGGGTGGAGGAGAGATGTGGAGTAACACTTAGCCAATAATAAAAGAAGAACGAATTACTACTATACGTGGAATGATCTCGGTGGCCATCAAAAGAAGAAGAGAGGAGCGGAGATTAGCATGGAAGAAGAAAGATAAGGAGCAGAAAGGAGTGAAGGATTATCGCTCGTG
>NC_087151.1:8482500-8490000 GCF_035594125.1 Scylla paramamosain | reverse complement strand
GCCGCGGCCTTCCATTACGTAAATCAGATTGAAATACATGATTAACATTCGGATTAAACTAATTCAATGCAATTCAATATGTTGTATACCCAGGAATTAATTTTCAGCTTCAGGAACAAAGCTTTGAAAGGCGCGGACACTCGTAAGTAATGACTGGACTTTTGTGACACGCAACCAACCACTCGTCAATGATATCACCTTTAGCCCAGCAGCTGTGTACTCCACTTGAATCAAATTTGTCCAGGGTTTGATCCCCGAGATGTAGTACCACTGACTGTTTAAGAGTATTACCGCGGCATTCATTACGCGGTAATTCACGATTTGTAACTAGCATACGAAGCTGAAATTACGGTTACTTCTTTATGTGGGCAATTTGCTCTCCTTCCTCCAGGGTTGTGTATTTGAGTCTTTATTGTATTTTTTTTTTTCCCTATTATGGGGGTTGACAAGAGAGAGAGAGAGAGAGAGAGAGAGAGAGAGAGAGAGAGAGAGAGAGAGAGAGAGAGAGAGAGAGAGAGAGAGAGAGAGAGAGAGAGAGAGAGAGAGAGAGAGAGAGAGAATCACATAAAATGAAAAGACTGCCACTGTTTGGATACAATACTAACACATCTATTTCCGCCAGGCTTTTTAACAGCTCTTAGAGACTGCAAGTTGAAACAGACTCTCGTTAATGCGGCGGTTTATGGGAGGGCTCGAGAGAGTTGGAGATCTTTTCACCTTGTTATTGACAGTATTTCTACACTATTTCACGAGGTGGAGACTGCGTTCTGTCCTACTCCTGTAAAACTTTCCGTGTGTGTGCCAGTCAGCCACTCATCGACATCACTAAGGTGACAGAGAAGTGACTGGTAAGTACGGCCGCGCGAGAACAAACAATGATTACTAAGTAGGCTGTGTGTGCGCGCGTACTCGTATGTTCCTACATTAGTTTCTTTGTTTTCTTGTTTATATGAACTGATGTAGTAAAGAGCGCCCGTAAAGAAGTGAGTTATGATTCACGTACAAACAAATATAGTGAGGTGAGTGAGAACAACAAATGAGTCGCGGTCAGTCGCTGCAATCCCTGGTTATCTTTTAGTAACGCTACTGGGGTGGTGACCTCGAGACTCATATTTATGTTCACTATCATTTCATAGACGGACAGGTCCCTCTTTATGGGAGCCCGTTATAGAGGTGGTGTTTATATTTCGTGCGTGGGAAACGTGAATAGTCAGACTGCAGTCCAAGAGAGGAGTGGCTTATGGTGTGGCTGTGCCCGGCATGAAAGGCTGACAGGTAGTGTGAGGGCTGGCAGGGAACAACTTATTCACGCTTGTCGTCATGGTGGCTACAGACGCGCACTCTACCCGCGCATACACGCACTCAGTATTCACCTTAAAACAAACTCTAAGAATATACTCATTGCCATGATATAAGTGTGTATGTAATAGACTTGCGTGCGCCATGTGTATATGTGTACATGTGTATATGTGAAGAGGAAGGCAAGGAAGGAAAAGAGAAGTTCAAGTGGCTGAGGTGGAAGTCTATGAAATAGCGGTGCGTTAGGTAGCTCGGGACGGGTGGGAAATTGATCCGCGCATGGCCACTAGAGGAGGCTGGCTGGCCTGCGCATCACCTCAGTTGTGGAGCAGCTGGCGCGGGAAACACCCTCCTCTGCCCAGCTTGCAATTCATCCGCGGTGTTATGCCGAGTGTTCGGAGGCGGGAGTGACCTGGAGTGAGCAGTGGCACTGGCAGTGATTGCGGTGCTGAGTAAACATGTACAAATAGGTGGGTACGGCAGGGCGGCATCCCCAGCGGCCGAGTGCGTGCGTGCTGTTAGTGACTGTCGTGGCTCGCACAGGCGCTTGCCCCCACCACCAACATTCCCCCACACAGCATGGCCTCGGTGGCCGCTTGGTTGCCCTTCGCTCGAGCAGCTGCCATCGGATGGGTTCCCATCGCCAACAACCCCCTGCCGGCGCCGCCCATCGCCAAGGATAAGCGGCGACCGGATGATGAGAAGCTGCTAATCAATGTGTCGGGCCGGCGGTTTGAAACCTGGCGCAACACTCTCGAGAAATACCCTGACACACTCCTCGGCTCCAATGAAAGGGAGTTTTTCTATGACGAGGAAACCAAAGAATACTTCTTCGACCGAGACCCAGACATATTCCGTCACATCCTAAATTACTACCGCACGGGGAAGCTCCACTACCCCAAGCACGAGTGTCTCACCAGCTATGACGAGGAGCTGGCATTCTTCGGAATCATCCCTGACGTGATCGGTGACTGTTGTTACGAGGATTATCGTGACCGCAAACGTGAAAATGCCGAGCGTCTCTTGGACGACAAGCTCTCCGAAAGTGGAGAGCAAGACAAATATGTTTATCGTACAATACGTGAACGTATGTGGCGAGCCTTTGAAAACCCACACACGTCGACGGCGGCATTAGTGTTTTACTACGTGACTGGGTTCTTCATCGCCGTGTCGGTGATGGCCAACGTGGTAGAGACGGTGCCGTGCGGTCGCCTACCGGGCAAGAAGGAATCGCAGCCCTGCGGAGAGCGCTATAAAATTATCTTCTTCTGTGGTGACACGGCGTGCGTCATGATCTTCACAGCTGAGTACCTTTTGCGTATGTTCGCGGCACCCGACCGCTGTAAGTTTGTACGCTCTGTCATGTCCATTATCGACGTGGTGGCCATCCTGCCCTACTACATCGGTCTTGGCATCACCGACAACGACGACGTGTCTGGAGCCTTCGTCACCCTCCGAGTGTTTCGCGTGTTCAGGATCTTTAAGTTCTCGCGCCACTCCCAGGGGCTGCGCATCCTGGGCTACACGCTCAAGTCCTGCGCTTCTGAGCTGGGTTTCCTCGTGTTCTCCCTCGCCATGGCCATCATCATCTTCGCCACCGTTATGTTCTACGCAGAGAAGAACGTAGAGGAGACCACCTTCACGTCCATTCCCTCGGCGTTCTGGTACACCATTGTCACCATGACGACACTAGGGTGAGTGTTGCACGCCTCCCTCCCACTCTCTTCCTCTCCTCCACCCTTTCTCTCACCTCTACTCGTCGCAGTATTACTCTGTACTTCATTGTGGTTCCATTTCCATTTCCTTTACATTTTCAAACAAAACAACTGTAAATATCTCAGGCGCCAAGAAATAATAAATGCACACCTGATTCCATTGCCTCTATCCCTTTTGTTTGCACTTTATCCATCATCAGAAAATTACTAAGGTTAAGTCTCAGTCTTTTAACCCGAGAGCAGATATAGGAATGCTTGATCACGCCAGACACTCATTACTGTTGATCGCAGGACACGCGGCACAGAAAGTTTACAAAATAAGAGGAAGTGGATGATTTCTACCACGAGAATGGCGGTGCGAAAAGATTTATTAGAGCGCCGGAGAACGCGCATGGGTGAGTGAGCGAGCGAGTTAGTATGTCAGTGACTTTACCGACAAGTGAGGCGAGTGTTTGCCGTGGTATTAGTGTTTGTGTACGAGGAGAGCCAGAGGAGCGGCCTCACCTGCAGCAGCGGGGCTCGGCCAGGCTCCAGCGTCAGATATCAAAGGTCAGGTGTCAGGGATCAGCGCGGCACACTCCTCTCCACCCCTCACGCAATACGCGGCTTCCAAAAGGAACATGCAGAGGGGAAAAATATCTTGGGAACACGCGAAGAAACGGTGGAGGGGAGAAAAAAAAAAAAAACTAGAGAAGTATATTGGGTGATGTTGCAATAAAGTAAATATTTTCTTTCAACACACACACACGCACACACACACACACACACACACACACACACAAACACACACACACACACACACACACACACACACACACACACACACACACACACACGCGCACACACACACACACACACACACACACACACACACAAAACAGTATTTTTCTGTTGCAGCAGTGGCAGCGAGTTAAGTAATGTCTTCACAATAACGAACGTAATAAAAATAACATCAAACTGCCACATACAACATACCACTACAACCATCACAACGCCACAAACACAACACTGCCACAAAAACAACAGTGTTACAAGCATAGCACTCCTGCATACAGAACAGAACTATAAACACTGCCAGCACTGTCGCAAGTATTACAGTGCCACAAACACCACATCGAAAAGGACATTGCAACACCACAAAGAAGCAGTGGGCCACGCATCGCTCACTCACACGTACCAGGGATGTGCTACAGCTGTTGTTCTTAACCTTTCTCAGTATCGACCCAAAGTTCTCTACCTGATTGACTGAAGCGATCCATATTCTCACACACGCTTACTTTAACTGTCATTTAAGGCATTTAATAGTAACCATGTACAATTTTAGAATAGGAAAAGTGATAGGAAGTAGTTACTTAAATTAGTGATAATAAGTAATTTCTTTTCTATTGAGAGTAAATGCTATTCATCGGTTTTATATTTATGAGACAATTATATTCAAGGGATGAAACAAAAAAGAACAAGGAAAACTCAACTTTCATGTAAAAGAACCAAAAATGAAAACCTTAAATATATGTATGCTTGTTTTGTCCCGTATAAAAGTTATCTTTATTCATGACATGCGAAGCCAGTCCCTCATGAATTAATATGTATTATCTAATAACCATTAAAACCATAAATACATGTGGTAAAACAAAATGAAGTATTTAATGAGTAGTTTATGCATGCCACCATTAAAACTGATGTACTGTTGCCTGTTTAAATGTCCATGAAACACATGATTATTTTTTTTATTGAAAATTGGACTCTTGAAAGAAAAAAACATAAATTAATAAGAGTAGTAGATACATCAATATTGGATTCTATTATATACAACCTTCATTCAAGCAAAAAAAATAAAAAATATATACTCGTATGTATATAATTTATACATGAAATTACATAAGACTATAACTCCAAGAGAGAGAGAGAGAGAGAGAGAGAGAGAGAGAGAGAGAGAGAGAGAGAGAGAGAGAGAGAGAGATAGAGAGAGAGAATGTATAGTACTGTCATAGGAGTAAAGTGGGCTATGATTAATGAGAGACCAGATGGTGCTCGGTGACTTAACGCTGCTTATATCTGGGTGTCTCTGAGGACAATTTAACACAACCTCAGTATAGTTTACGTCCTTATGTTAATTATTTTCTTCCCTGTTGTCTTCCTCTTCCTCATCCTCTTTCTCCTCCCTCTTATCTAACTCCTCTTCCTCCTTATCTTGTTCTTTCCTTTTCTCTTTTTACCTTTATTCTTCTTGTTCTTGTTTTATTTTGTTCTTGTTCTTGTTGTTCTTGTTGTTCATCTTCTTGATCTTGTGTTTGCACTTGTTCTTCTTGTTCTTGTCTATGTTCTTACTCTTGTTCTTCTTGTTCTTGCTTTTTGCTCTTGCTCTTCTTCTTCTTCTCTTCCTCCTTCTCCAGTTCTCTTTTCCCTTTACTTTCTTGTTCTTCATGTTGTTCTTCTTTTCCTCCTCCTCCTCCTCCAGATTGTGGCAATAATTAACAGTTCCCCTCTCCAGCAAATGACCTTGACCTCGGCGACTTAACGTAAATGACTCCCATGTCTGTTTCTCCTGACTTGCTATTGTATGGTAGTAGAAGAACGATTCTGATTGGTTCTTGCCCTGCCTCTCATTCACAGTGATTGGTCCTCCTTCCTCCCCTGTCTCTCTCTCTCTCTCTCTCTCTCTCTCTCTCTCTCTCTCTCTCTCTCTCTCTCTCTCTCTCTCTCTCTCTCTCTCGACTAATAGGTGTCAATTTCCCTTAAAAACTGTACAAAAATATCCACGAGTAGGAGGAGGAGGAGGAGGAGGAGGAGGAGGAGGAGACAAATAAGAAATGGAGTTAGATAAAAATAAAGAAAATGGTGAGCAGAAATAACAAAATACGAACAAAATAAAGGATATCTAAAAAAAAGTACGAAGGTGGAAAGAAAGATAGAAATAAATAATATATACTGTAACTTTGACATACTCGTCCTCATCCGGCGCACACACACACACACACACACACACACACACACACACACACACACACACACACACACACACACACACACACACACACGAAAATGAGAGAAAAAAAATAGATAATAGGAGAAAAGTGGACACAGTGAGCCAGATACAAAGAAAAGAAAAGAAATAAGTCATTAATCCTTTGCTATTGTTTTGTCCTTTGTTTCTTCCATTGTTTTGTTCTCTTTTCGATAATTAAGAAGAGGTCTGGCCAATCGAAGGAGGCAGATTAGTATTGCTGCTTTGTGTTTTGTTGTTGTTGCTGTTATTGTTGTTGTTGTTGTTGTTGTTGTTGTTGGTGGTGGTGGTGGTGGTGGTGGTGTTATTATTATCATTGTTGTTGTTGTTGTTACTGCTATTATTATCATTATTATTATTATTATTATCATTATTATTATTATTATTTATTATTATTATTATTATTATTATTATTATTATTATTATTATTATTATTATTATTATTATTGGTAGTGTAGCAGTAGCATTAGTAGTAGTAGTAGTAATAGTAGTAGTAGTAGTAATAATAGTATTAGTAGTAGCAGTGGTAGTAGTGGGATCACTACTAACTACTACTACTATTAACTACATTACTACTACTACTTACTACTACTACTACTACTACCTATGACCTACCACCACCATCAACACCACCACTATTACTTCTACTACAACTAACAACTACAAACAACAACAACAACTACTACTATTACTACTAACACCACTACCACCACTACCATCACCATCACCAGTATTACCACTATTACTACTACTATGACCTACCATCACCACCAACACTACTACTACTACAACAACTACTACTACTACTACTACTACTATGACCTTTTACTACTACTGGTGCTACGGCTATTGTCTGTTTATTTCATAGTTGAAGTTTATTATTCGGTAGTATTTTCAGTGGGTAGCTAATGCCAAAAAGCGGGGCCGGAGACACTCACTTGCCCCTCGTCCCCCTGTCCTCCCCGCCTCTGCCTCGCCTCAGCCCGGCACCTGCTGGCAGATTTGTGTGTCTCCAGCCACTTGTGAAGCTCCTCATAAGTTCCATTCACATGTGACACTGACGAATTACCTAACTGACAAAATCATTTCTTATCTGCTTGACCGACCCCTCCTCTCTCTCTCTCTCTCTCTCTCTCTCTCTCTCTCTCTCTCTCTCTCTCTCTCTCTCTCTCTCTCTCTCTCTCTCTCTCTCTCTCTCTCTCTCTCTCTCTCTCTCTCTCTTTCTGTGTCGATCTCTCTCTCTCTCTCTCTCTCTCTCTCTCTCTCTCTCTCTCTCTCTCTCTCTCTCTCTCTCTCTCTCTCTCTCAGACCTAAGCGAGCAGCGATGACCTTGCCAGCTGGTCTCCCAGTTCAAGACGGTGACAAAATAAGACCGCCAGCCTCGGCAGTGTCACTTTCTAGCCCAGTTCTCTTGAGGAAGTTCCCCCTTTTTTTCCTCTCTCTGAGCGAAGTAATGTGCTCAGGTGGTTATATGTGTGTCGT
>NC_087151.1:8465000-8477500 GCF_035594125.1 Scylla paramamosain | reverse complement strand
ACAACAACAACAAGTACCACAACAACAACAACAACAACAACAACAACTGTAACAACAACAACAACAACAACTGTAACAACAACAACAACAACAACAACAACAACAACAACAACTACGTAATAATAATGACAAACAGCTTACTGATTGATTTGGTAGCCACGAAACTGAAAAAAAAAAATATATACATCTTCCAGCCAGCGGTGATTTGTAGTAAAGTTATTTTCACTTTATGAAAAAAAAAAAAAAAGCAGATGAAACTCAGTTGAGATATTCATTTTGAAGTTGATGAAAAAAAAGTATCCATATCAAAAAAATGTGATGAGATTTGTAGTAACTTGAGTGGAAGGAAGGAAGGAAGGGAGGAAGGGAGCAAGGAAGGAAGAAAGGAAAGAAGGGAGGGAAGGAGGGAGAGAAGCAAGAAAAGGTGTTTGTAAACTGTTTATATTTTTTACGATCGATGAGATGGGGCTGTGTGTGTGTGTGTGTGTGTGTGTGTGTGTGTGTGTGTGTGTGTGTGTGTGTGTGTGTGTGTGTGTGTGTGTGTGTGTGTGTGTGTGCGTGCGTGTGTATGTCTGAAATAGTGTGACAAAACATGATACACTCAGCACCCTCACGAGAAAGAATCACTGTCTGCCTGGTTTCTCTCTCTCCAAGGCCACATTCTCACTAAATCACCTCACACAAGGCTACGCAGAATAAACAGTCAGGGCTTTACGGCTGCTGTGGTCAAGATGTATCCCTGCCCTGCCCAGCCCAGTGCGAGGTCAACCAATCCAATATAGAGAGAAGGACGAAGGACGAAAACAATGAAAAAGAAAAAAAAAGATAATAAAAAAAATATATATATATTCTATGTAAACAAGATGATTGCTCAACACGGTAACCCATTTCTCGAGAGTTACATCACCATTATTATTACTTATGGGTCTCCTCACCTCCCTATTCTTCACTCCTCTTTATCAGTTGCCCCTCTATAACAAGTTACTTCAACAGGACTTCTTATCTAATCTCTTCATCTATCTCTCCCTTTCTCTGTCTCTGTTTGCCTTGCCTTCTCCAGCATGAGTATATTAGAACTAAGTATGTGAATATTGTATAAACACGCACACATTCCCTAAATTAACAAGCACACACACACACACACACACACACACACACACACACACACACACACACACACACACACACACACACACACACACATCTTGCTTGGCCCCAATGAACCAACCCGTTACCACTGCCATCCTCGGCACTCTCCTCTCCCCGTTTTCTTTAACGAGTTTGTTTACTGGTTTGGCCGCCACAGACCCCCGAACCTTGTCAAGAAATGTTAAATATTCAAACCTTAAACATCCGCCGCCAAGCTTCTTAAATAAAACCTAATCTCCTTTTACTCAGACCACTGCCAGAAATTCATTGATCCATCAGTCAGTCGTTGAGATAATAATTCGGCAAGCCTTTCGTGAGGAGTTTAATGAGAGGCACGATTAAGTAGACGAATCACGTGATCCCCTGCAATTATTTTTCGCCTTTTACATCACGATTCCTGCTCCTTATTCCAGCTACTTTTTCATGACCTGCCTCCTTTTTCGCCTCGAGTGTATTTAGGACAGGGATATTATGTCTTCAAGTGAGATAATTACGAACATTTACACAAGCGGTTATGATCGAAGCAAGAAACCCACGCCTCCTTTGTGTCTCTGTCCATGTCTCTGTGCACTAGATCAAGTCTTAACTTTGCCTATTTTCATATTTATACGAGTAGCACAATGTCTCTCACTGCCTATGTATTTTTATGGGGTATTTTACTAAGTTTATTAATGTTTACGTGGGTCATCAGTGCTCGGGTATCGTGTTACACAGAGCGGGTGTCGTCAGGGCTTTTCTTTCTTCGCTGTCTCTTTTACAGTGACCTACATAGGAAGGTGGGACGGCGTGCTAAGCTTCTCGCGTGGTTAAGAGTACTCGTAGTGTGTGTGTGTGTATGTGTGTGTGTGTGTGTGTGTGTGTGTGTGTGTGTGTGTGTGTGTGTGTGATAGGAGTTCACAGTTCAACCATGTATACTCACTTCATACATACTTACATACTCCCTCGGTCAAGCACTGGGACTTTTTCTTTCTTCCCTCCATCTCTCCCTCCTTCCTTTAATCCCCCATCCCTTCTTCCTTCACATAAACACCTGCTAGATCCCTTCCTCGGTCCTGTTTGATACACTAATGCATTCACTATCAACATCCTTTTCCTTTTTCCGCCACAACTCGCCACGCCCCTGAGTGTCCCGCCCCCTTCCTCCAGCTCCATACACTCCCTACGTGCACCGCTTTTAGAGGAGTATACACACGGTTTGGAGGTCACCGTGACACTTCGGGCCCGGCATAGCGTACTGTGGTGTGGGGAGCGTGATGTGACCTACACGCAACCACGGGGGGCAGGGAGGGGGTGAGAGAGGCTCGGGGAGGGACATTGACGTCACTCCCTCACCTCGGGAAGAATAATTTAGTCGAGTAAAATGAAGAAAGCTCACCCCATTGGGCTTTAGTCTTGCTCGCTCGCTTGCTTGGTTGATTTTTTTTTTTTTCTTCTGTGTAAGGATGGACGGGTTCGTGATGGACGGTTCTGGTGTTTGTTCAGGTGTAGTGTTGAGATGACAGACAGCTACACACACACACACACACACACACACACACACACACACACACACACACACAATTAGTACCCCAGACTATTCTATGCTTCGTTCACACGCCTCTCGTAGCTTTTTCAATAACCAGCCCTCAGCCCCTCTATGGACTGAGAAAAGTAGACTTTAGTGACAAAAATGTTCTTTCATGTAGCTGAATTGTTTTTTTCTATAGTACTTTTTATCATGGTATTGAGGCGGCGTGAGGCAGAGAAACACTGGTCCTCTCAATACTGCTTTCTTATTTGTCTTACCTGTATGCAAATGTCGCGTCGGCCACACTGGATCCCTAAGCCAGGCATGAATGTTGTTTGGCTAAACGAGCAGCGGCTTTCTCTTCCTTGGGGCGTCTTAGAAAAAAAACAAACAGACTATAGTATGAGGAAATTTTTTTCTTTTGGCAACTATTATATTCTATCTGATATTTTGTACTTTGAATTAGCATAACAATCATATCCTGTTTCGTGAGTAATAAAATACAATATAATGTGAACTGGCTGGAACTTGAACGAGA
Source organism: Scylla paramamosain (assembly GCF_035594125.1). Lineage (NCBI taxonomy): Eukaryota > Metazoa > Arthropoda > Malacostraca > Decapoda > Portunidae > Scylla > Scylla paramamosain. Next base: position 8,474,306 of record NC_087151.1, on the reverse strand, counting down.
GAAATAAAGTATTCCCAGCCTCACTGCGCCTTCAGCACGAGAGTATTGGATGTCCATGGCGTGAAACATTCTCAGCCTTTCAATATCCATGCTGATCTCAGGCAAAAATATATAGATTCTGCAGACTACAAGCGCCACAAGTAATGTTATAACTCAAAGTGGGCCGCCCTTCCACCAACATGCTGGCTGCCAATACTCGAGATAAGTGAGTGGGTACTGAGATGCAGAAGGTGGGATTGTGGCGAGTCATACTTATCAGTTTTGGTGACAGAAAGCTGCTGCACTGCTTGGCCAACACAGCCACGCCACCATCACCACTACCTTGATCCTTCCTTGACGATCCCCCACTTTCATTTTTCTATAACAACTTGCACTCGCTCTTCTAAACTTTATCCATCATCCGTGTCTACATTCTACTTCTTCTCTGTTTTGTTAATATGGATCAGCATTACCTTCATTCTTCGTCTTCCTTCGTCTTCCTCTCCCATGCAGTCTTTCTTGCCTCCCTCCCTCCCTCTCGTCAGCCTAGTGGTTTTCGCTTCACGCTGGCAGAACAACACAGATACAGTCTTGGATAATCCTGCTAATTTCCTTCGCGGTATTAAGCTGCTTTCCCTCCTCATCCCCTCCCACCCTCTCTCTCTCTCTCTCTCTCTCTCTCTCTCTCTCTCTCTCTCTCTCTCTCTCTCTCTCTCTCTCTCTCTCTCTCTCAAGCACAGAGGGGCTTTTAGGCGCGAGTCAACACCCTCGTTTACATTTCCCCAATTCTCTCCTCGCGGCTCAGACAGTGACATCTGTGGGCCAGGTGGAACAAGCCGCGTTTGTTACCCTCCAGTTTGTGCCAAAGAGCCGGTAGCTAAGTGAGCAAATTAAATAGTTATGGGACTGTTAAAATGCTGAGACACTAACATATAGAGGTTTATATTCTCTCGCTCTCTCTCTTATTTGCTCTCACCTCTTCCTGTCTCTTTCTCTGTCTGTCTGTCTGTCTGTCTGTCTGTCTGTCTGTCTGTCTGTCTGTCTGTCTGTCTGTCTGTCTGTCTGCCTCTCTCTCTCTCTCTCTCTCTCTCTCTCTCTCTCTCTCTCTCTCTCTCTCTCTCTCTCTCTCTCTCTCTCTCTCTCTCTCTCTCTCTCTCTCTCTCTCTCTCTCTATTTGCTCTCATTCTCTTGCTCCCTCCTCTTACCCTCTCTTCACACTCACCTCCTTTCTTTCTCTTCACACATTACTCTCGCTGGAGTTCAGGTGCATCACAATAGCACTTTTCTCCTTCCTCTTCTTCCTCCTCCTCCTTTTCCTCCTTCTGCTTTCTTCTCTCAGCACCTCCCTCGCGCCTTGTGCCTGAAGTTACTTAAGAGACGCTCACCTAAAGACGTCACCATTAATTTTTATGTCAGCGCTTTTCTCTCTGTGTTCTTGGATAATTTGCCTTCTTGCCTCCCTTCCTTTCCTTTTTTTACTTTCTTTCCTTGCCGTTTCGAGGGATTCATGGGGTCCGTCCGCCGAGGAACGCTTATGATGGGCGCCACACGTCCTCTCCTCGTCGTGTTTCTGCACTCACTAAGTTCCTGAGCAGTGAAGTTGGGATGAAGGATGTGGAAGACTTTCTATATCCTCTCACTTTTCTCCTTCTGCTCCTCCTCCTTCTGCTGCTGCTGCTCTTCTTCCTCCATATATATTACATTCTCTTCCTTCTTTATATTCCCTTGATCATGTTTTCTCTCTCTCTCTCTCTCTCTCTCTCTCTCTCTCTCTCTCTCTCTCTCTCTCTCTCTCTCTCTCTCTCTCTCTCTCTCTCTCTCTCTGTGTGTGTGTGTGTGTGTGTGTGTGTGTGTGTGTGTGTGTGTGTGTGTGTGTGTGTGTGTGTGTGTGTGTAGTGTCTGTGTGTGTTTCGCTTTTACTTTTTCTTTTCTTTCCTTCTGTACCTTTCCCTCTTCCCTTTTCTCTCTCCCTCCCTCCCACTCCTCTCCTCTCCTCTCTCTCTCTCTCTCTCTCTCTCTCTCTCTCTCTCTCTCTCTCTCTCTCTCTCTCTCTCCCTCCTCGCGGCCGTCGATTCCCTAAGGCGACACGTCTTATAGCAGAGGATAATGGAATTCAATACTCTGGAGTTACCTCTCACTTCTTGTACAAAACTTCCCGAACCCTACCTATATCAGGGCTCGGCATATACCCCTTTCCTTTCTCTCCACCCTTGTTTTCCTAGTCTCGTTTTTAGGTTTCTTCTCTTTGCCTTTTTCTATGTTCCTGGAATCTGTTTTTTTTTATTATTTTTTTATTTCACATCTCTTGCACAAAACTTCCTCAAACACTCGCTGCGTCTTCTACATCAGGACCCAACATATAACCCTTTACTTTTCCTCCTATATTCGTTCTCCTCGTCCTCGTCCTTATGTTCCTCCTCTACGTATGTTCCAGGAATCTGTCATTTCACACTTCTTGCACAAAACTTTCGCTATCTCTTCTGTACATTAGGATTAACGTATAGCTCTTTCCTTTCCTCCTCCTTCGATCTTCTTGTCCTCGTCCTTAGGTTCCTTCTCTTCACTCCTTCCTGTGTTCATGGAATCTGTTTGTCATGATGACCAAGAAGCTGAAAACTCCCTCTCTCTCTCTCTCTCTCTCTCTCTCTCTCTCTCTCTCTCTCTCTCTCTCTCTCTCTCTCTCTCTCTCTCTCTCTCTCTCTCTCTTTCTCTTATTCCTCGAGCGTTGTGGTTCATCATAGCAACCTCAGTTATTCCTCTCGCCCTCATTCTCTTTCTATATCTAAATTTATATCATAGAATTTAATAGCCAGTTTTCCACCAGTCCTCTATCACAGTCAGTCCCTCGCCCCTCGCAAAATTTTCTCCAACGAGGGAAATCTTTATCTTCTATTTGTGGCTTGATTTTTCCCGTCTCTCTCTCTCTCTCTCTCTCTCTCTCTCTCTCTCTCTCTCTCTCTCTCTCTCTCTCTCTCTCTCTCTCTCAACCCAGTGCACAGCCACCAGCAAACAAACAGGTTAAAATTTCTCGACGTGAAAGGAAAACTACAGAAGCCATCAGCTGGAGCTTCGTGCTGAGGGAACACTAGTCAGCTCGGCCCAGCTCTCTCCCTCCCTGGCCGCGTTTTCAGCACTCTGCGATGGTGAGCTGGCAAGGGAGGAGGAGGCGGCGGTGGAGGAGCAGCAGAAAACATTGGCTCGTGGCCCTCAGCTCCTGCCCTGAATTATTCAAGACTTAAATGTATGTTATAATATTTTACGCAGGTCGACTCGGACTGAAATATTTGAAAGGGAGTCCTGAGAGCACACGAAGCGATGTTACTCCGATGGGAAGGTGATACGGCGGTCGTGACACTGGCGCTCTAAGTATACGTGTGTGTGTGGGTATTAATAGATACACCAGCGTCCCGTGAGTTCAGAATGCGACCACATGTTGCCTTTTTATACACGGAGAATATTATGGGCTTATACCACCACCACCACCACCACCACCACCACCAAGGCTACCACCACCACCCACCACCACCACCACCACTAACGCCATTATCAATACTGCCACCACGACTTCCACCACTTCTACCACCACTACCATCACCATCACCACCACTACCACCACCATCACCACCATTACTACTGCTACTAACATTATCACCACTTTCTCCCTTCCATTTCTCTCTCTCTCTCTCTCTCTCTCTCTCTCTCTCTCTCTCTCTCTCTCTCTCTCTCTCTCTCTCTCTCTCTCTCTCTCTCTCTCTCCACGGACAGGCAGTATGTCAGGGAAATTATCGTCTTCTTCTCGTCTCTTTAAGCCAGAAGCATCACTACACTCAGACACAAACTGACTATAACATTTCCTGATCTGCCAGAATGTAGCCTTTTTTTTTCTTTTTTTTTTCAGGAACAATTAACACGTTTTTGTTCAGTATTTTTAGGCTTTGGTCAGTCTTTTTTTTACATAAGAAACAATGAGCGACTCTTTCTTTTTTCCCTTTCTATTTCATTTACGTTTAAGCCCAGAACGTACATACACGTACATACAACGTACGTACATACACAAATACAGAAATATATACAAACATACATACATACATACATGAATGATATCCTTATCTTAAGTCATGTCTTTATGTCCGTAACGAGAGAGACAAACGACCATGTGTGTGTGTGTGTGTGTGTGTGTGTGTGTGTGTGTGAGAGAGAGAGAGAGAGAGAGAGAGAGAGAGAGAGAGAGAGAGAGAGAGAGAGAGAGAGAGAGAGAGAGAGAGAGAGAGAGAGAGAGAGAGAGAATGTGCTTGCTACCTTTTATACCTGAAAACACACACACACACACACACACACACACACACACACACACACACACACACACACACACACACACACACACACACACACACACACACACACACACACACACACACACACACACACACACACACACAAACACACATACACACACACACACACACACACACACACACACACACACACACACACACACACACACACACACACACACATACACACACACACATTTGCTCAAATCTAGCCATTTTATATGAGTGAAAGAAATGAAAGCGCCTATATGCCTTAGATTCTTCTTTTTTTTTTTCTGCCTTATAATGATCATCACCACCATCATCATCCCTATCATCACCATCATCATTGGTCTCTACTATTATGATTTCACTGTAGGACAAGAGCATATCCACCCAACTTTCTCTAGAAACCGGTTTATTCCACTTACTACTGCTACTACTACTACTACTACTACTACTACTACTACTACTACTACTACTACTACCACCCCCACCACAAACACCACCACCCGAACCACTACTACTACATCATTACCACCCCAACAATAACACCAAACAAAACCTTAACAAAACAAGCAAAAACGCGACAACGTACCAGTATAATGTTCCACCAATCCACTCCATACTATATAGAAATAACCCAGCCAGTACAAACCCACAACTTCTCACTTATAAAACATTAGTCGAGTGAAGTGCTCCGGCCAGAAACTTACTGGAGGGGTCGAGGCAGTGATGGGAAACATTCCAATCTTTTTCTATTGAAAGAATAGCGCCAAACTCTTACGATTATGCTCTGTTGTTGAGAGCCTCGATGGTGGGTGGGGAGGGGAAGGGAACGAAGAGGAGGGAGAGGAGAAGTTAGGGAGGAGAAGGATATAAGAGGAAGGGAGAGAAGAAGAATGGAGAGGAGGGGAAAAGGGGAAAGGAGGAAAATAAAGGGAAGGAGATGCAGCCAAGAGAGAGAGAGAGAGAGAGAGAGAGAGAGAGAGAGAGAGAGAGAGAGAGAGAGAGAGAGAGAGAGAGAGAGAGAGAGATGCCGAAATTAACCACGGATGCGAAAAACAGAGTGTGGGACAGAATATTGATAAAGAGAAAGATAGAGAGAGGGATGAGAGAGAGAGAGAGAGAGAGAGAGAGAGAGAGAGAGAGAGAGAGAGAGAGAGAGAGAGAGAGAGAGAGAGAGAGCAGGAACACTGAACAAAGACAAATTGGAAGGAACTAAAGTAAGAGGAGGAGGACGAACAGGAGTAGGAGGAGGAAGAGGGGAATACGAGAGGAAAACAGTCGACAGGAGATGAAGGGAGAAAAGATTGGTGGGCAGGAGACTTGCCAACACAGAGAGAGAGAGAGAGAGAGAGAGAGAGAGAGAGAGAGAGAGAGAGAGAGAGAGAGAGAGAGAGAGAGAGAGAGAGAGAGAGAGAGAGAGAGAGAGAGAGAGAGAGAGAGAGAGAGACACACGGGCGGCCTCTGTGTCTCTATGGACCTTCTCTCTACATATACATAAATATATACCGTCATTCATACACTCTTATACATGGACTTCTCTCTCTCTCTCTCTCTCTCTCTCTCTCTCTCTCTCTCTCTCTCTCTCTCTCTCTCTCTCTCTCAGGCAGGGTGGAATAGTGACGGACGTGATATGTAGATAGAAAAGGTTTATGTGTGTGTGTGTTTGTGTGTGTGTGTGTGTTTATCTTCTATGTTTCTTGTTTATGTTTATGTTTAATTTGCTTAGTGTAATAGTGCTTTGTTGGACCATGGTAGTTATCAGAATTACATATGCTGTGGTCAATAAAATATCTTTCCATGTGTGTGTGTGTGTGTGTGTGTGTGTGTGTGTGTGTGTGTGTGTGTGTGTGTGGCAGCAGTCTGTCACGCCTCTGTCTCCCCTAAGCTGCTGCAGGAGACTCAGCCATGCGACACAACCTCCAGTGATGCATAGCTGTTCGTGCCTCGAGGGCTGAACCAACGCACTCTAATGCTTTCTTACTTGCTGATCTGGAGAGGAATTGCATAACTGTTCCTAGGGTTAAGCAGGGCATTCCACGAGCTGGTTATATATTATTGTGCACACACACACACACACACACACACACACACACATACACTGATATTATTGGGGACGGTTATAATGTTTCTTCACGTTTGTTAAAGTGTATATTTTTTTTTCTCTCTCTCTCTCTCTCTCTCTCTCTCTCTCTCTCTCTCTCTCTCTCTCTCTCTCTCTCTACATGTTTGCGTTTTTGCTCATATGTGTGATGTGTGTGTATGTGTGTTTGTGTGTGTGCGTGTGTAAATATATGTTCTATTTAAGTACGATATTCTCTTTCAACTTTCAGATAAAAAATAGATAGAAAATAACTTTCCTCCGTGGTTAAGGGTGGCGGTGGTCCAGGGTCTTGTCCGTGTATTTGTTAGTCACACACACACACACACACACACACACACACACACGGATCACTTACGCCCCTAAAGAGTCGGTGAAGCGCCCTACACAAACACACACACACACACACACACACTCTCTCTCTCTCTCTCTCTCTCTCTCTCTCTCTCTCTCTCTCTCTCTCTCTCTCTCTCTCTTACGTGTCTTTTACTGCGGAATTCCTTGCTCTCCTTTACCTACTCCTCTACATCATCAGTGGCTTCCTACTTTATCTGGATCGTGCATGCCTGTTTATCACTCCTCGATCGATAAGGCAGCACGAAAAGGCACGTGCGCTATCACTTCTACTGCAGAAAAGTGCCTTCCTTCCTTCCTCCTCACTTCGTTTTTTTTTACTCGTATTCTCACCGCGAACGAAGGAAACGCAGGCTTGGTAGTGGTGGTGGTGGTGGTAGCGGTGGCGGTGGTGGTGGTGGTCTTCCTGTCTTCCTCGTCTCCAACAACTTGTGTGTGCCACCTCGAGGAGTTTTGTCGGACGGGAAGAGGATGGCGGGGAGAAGGGTGGAAAGTTTCTCTCGTGAAGGTTGATAAGAGTGCGCTGAGGGAGAGAGAAAAGGAACGGGGAAGGGGAATGTTGCTGCAGGGGAGATAGAAGGTGCAGTGATTGTGGTGATTGTAGTTGCTGTGGTAGTGGTTGTCGTGAGGTTGTGGTGTTGTGGTGATGTTTACGAGGATTGAAGTGAGTGGCAGAGGCTGTGATGGTTTGAAGCTTCGACTCTGGTTGGATAGGTGGTATAGCGGTGAAGGTCGTGAACTGGTGCGTGGTGATAGCGGCGTGCTGAGGGTCGGTGATGGTTGTTCTGCTCAAGGAATCAGAGGCAACATGAGAGGAAACTGTAGTTGTTGTTTCTCTCTCTCTCTCTCTCTCTCTCTCTCTCTCTCTCTCTCTCTCTCTCCATTCCTGCCTCTAATTTCTACTGTTCATCTTTTATTTTCCTTTTGTTCATCCTTTCCCTCTAGTTTCTCCTGTTCATCCTCATTTTTTGCTCCTGTTCATTCACCTTCACTATTGCCAGCCCTTCTCCCAGCAGCAACCTTCACCGCCACGAAGGACGCAGCCCCACACATGCCGCTGCCGCCAGATCAGTCCCGCGTCCCCAAATAGCATTCTGACGCTTGAAAAAGCAGAATTTTTCTTCAAAACAAACTGACCAAATTGCAGGAGGAACCGAACCTCCAATTAATCTTCGGCGTCAATCTTCAACGATTTTGGGCGCCATCCAAGATAGTGGGTGCGCACCGCCCACGGTAATGTAAAAGCTTCACCAATATTTGCCTTATTCAAAGTCTCGTGAAAAAGTAAATATCAAGAGTCTGTCGGCTTTTAACTATGGTCTCTTAGGGGAGCGCTTGGGAGGAAGGAAAGGACTGAATAAAAAAAAATCTCAGGCCTAATATAAGAAGTCCAGCGGATCTCCTTGGGCCTCTGTTTGGTCTTATGTTGAGTCTCGCGCCGCGGCACCGAGCACCAGCCAGCTGACGGATGACACAGCGGTAATGGATTAGAACAGCGGCTCTGTTTGAAAAAGGGAATTAAACCATCATTTTACAGACTTCCACAAAACGCGACTCATTTCTCGCTTTTTTTTTTTTTTTTCTTTTTTGGTGTGTGTGTGTGTGTGTGTGTGTGTGTGTGTGTGTGTGTGTGTGTGTGTGTGTGTGTGTGTGTGTGTTCGGTTTAACGGCAGTGTAAGTTTTAGAGAGCCACGCATCAAGCCACTTGTCGCATTCGCCTCACTCGCCGGGCGGAAGGAATGGCCACGAGAGGAAGGAGGGAAGGATCGCTGCGCCGCAGCCTGGTTCGTTCTCCATATTAGCTCACATAAAAAAAAAGAAAAAAAAAAACACGGAGGGCTCTCAGTAAAGCGTCCCTGTTGGTCTTGCTTCATCCCGTCTCGACCCGCCTCTCTTAGACCCGCCCCGCCCCGCCCCGCCTCTGAGCAGTGAGCACGACCCCAGCACGACCCACCTGAGCCTCGGGTCTCCATCAGGCTGCGGGCCCACGTCGACCATTCGGTAGGAAGCACCTCATTGCGGGTCTCCTCAGACGGGCACGTTGCTTCTGCAGCAGACGGAAGCATCCGTAAGGCGCGCGGCTGGAAAACTGAACCGTGTCGGGAAAGAAAATTTTTACGTTTGACCTTTTGTTTCCCTCCGCCAGCGTGCACTGCCGCCCACAAGTGACCAAATTACGAGCGGCCTCAAATAAAAAAAAAAAAAAAAGGAAAAAATGTCGCAGGCAGTAGGCTTGTTGTATTAAGGGCTAAGGTTCGTGGAGGGAAAGGTTTTATCAGCGAAGTCTTGAGTGAGTTCCATTATCGCGCGTCTCAAGAAGGCAGCGTTTCATTCCGCGTCGTAATTCTCTGCAGGCACGAAGGCTGTTCCCCAAAATCATCCTTGCGTCACAGGGCATTAAATCCTGACACTGCCCAGGCTGACAGGCTCATTATCAGCGGCACGGAGATGAAGAACAGACGCCACACTTCCAGCTTCAAGTGAATAATGGACGAGGCAAAAAAGTTGTTGGAAATATAAAAAAGACAAAGGGCTCTCACTTTCCTTAACGAT
>NC_087151.1:8457500-8462500 GCF_035594125.1 Scylla paramamosain | reverse complement strand
ACGGAGGTGTGAGTGGGGCGGGCAGCAGGTGGATGATGCTGCTGTTGCTGCTGCTGCTGCTGCTGCTGCTGCTTCTTGCCTCGTGACGGCCGCGTCCAAAGCATGATGACGGTGGTGCGGTCGCGGCATGTGACAGTCATAAATTGAGCAGAGATCATAGCTGCCGATACCTTTTGAGTGCCATCGACCTTATCTGACCTGTACTCCCCCTCTCTCATTTGACACACACACACGTACACTCTCTCTCTCTCTCTCTCTCTCTCAAACAAATACGCACACCCTACGAAATATACCACTAAGAAGTATGTCAAAGGTATTTTTTTATGTAGAGAGAGAGAGAAATAAAAATAAATGAAAAGGAAAAAGATGGAGGACACACACACACAGCGCACGAAATAATATCAATGTGAATTATGTGTATGTTAATTTTTTTTTATGTGCAGAAAAAGAAGCAAATGAAAAGAAAAAAAAAAAGAAGCGGAGAAAATTGAGAGAGGAGGGCAAGGAAGAGGACACGCGCGCACAGACCTGTTCCCTATGCTATCAAAGTAAAGAATGACCAAGTTACTGTATCTTTTTTTTTATATATGCTGAGAGAGAGGAAAAAAAAAAAGAAAAGAGAGTGGAAGAATTAGAGGGTGAACGAGGAGGAGGAGGAGGAGGAGGAGGAGGAGGAGGAGGGAGGAAAAAGTAAAAATCTCCCCCTGACTAATGGGTTGCCGCCGTACAACACAGCTCACCCAAGGCCGTGTTTCATGCGGTAATGAGTTGGCGCCACGATACTTCACTCACCTGCTATGCTACACAAACACATGTTCCACTGCCACCACCACCACCACCACCACCACCGCCACCACCACCAATGCCGCTGCCACCGCTACTCTCTTCAATGTCATCGCGTATTATTTCTTCTCCTTGCCTTTTTTTCGTTTATATTTTTTTGTCCTCATCTTTCATTTATTTCATTTTTTTCTTTCTTCTGTTCCGTCTATTTCTTTCCTCAGGACCGCTGCTAGTATCTTCTTTACTGTCTTTACTGGTATTGCTTATTTGTCTCAACGATGTCTCTTCTCCCCTCCGCACCTGTTTCTTCTTCTTCTTTATCTTCTTCTTCATCTTCTTCATCCTCTTCTTCTTCTTCTTCTTCTTCTTCTTCTTCTTCTTCTTCTTCTTCTTCTCTTATTTCGTCTTTTTTTCTCTTCCTTCTACTTTTCGCATTCCTTCGCCTTGTCTTTTCCATCATCGTTAACATTTCCCCTTCCTACTTTTATTCCTTCTTCCTTCTATCCCTCTTCTCCATTACTCCTCCTCCTCCTCCTCCTCGACCTCCTTTTAACCGTCTTCTTACTACACCACTACAACACAAAACAACACCAGAACCACAAAAGACCCCCCATCACTGCACTCACTCATTCTTTCTCCTCATCTTTCTCCTTTTAGTCCTCCTCTTGCTCCACCGTCACTGCCGCACAGCAAAGTAACAATACCAGACCCACAAAACCCCACCATCACAGCACAGAAACTCACAACAAAACGACGAAGTGAGTCCCTCTGAAGACACAGCAGCAAGTGCCTTACGTCGTCCCTTCTTCCTTGCATCTGTCCGCGATTACCAGTGAGAGGCGAGGCGATGCGGCCGGTGACGGACGATGATGGAAACCGTGTATCAGGTTTTATGGGAATAACGGGTCTGCTTGTCATCCCTCACGCACTCTCTCTCACACCAGCACGAGAGGACACGACAGCCGCTGAGTGACATGAGGTCCTGCATTAAACCTAAGGAGGAGGGGAATTTCTTTTGGCATAGGGCTCTTAACTTGGTGATGCGTGGAGGACGGGGAGGATGATGATGAGGTGAAGGAACCGGTGACGGATGTGAAGGTAGTGGTGCAGAAGAAGGTGCAGTAGAAGAATGAAGATATAGAAGTGGTAATAATAGTAGGAATAAGGGAAGGAGAAAGTTTCATAAGTAGTAGTAGGAAGAGGAGGAGGAGGAAAAGGAGGACGAAAAAGATAAGGAAGAAGAAGAAAAGAAGGGAAATAATAATAATAATAATAATAATAATAATAATAATAATAATAATAATAATAATAATAATAATAATATTATTATTATTATTATTATTATTATTATTATTATTATTATTATTATTACTAATTATACAATTATTACTATTATTATTACTATTATAATTATTATTATTATTATTATTAATCACAACAACAACAACAACAACAAGAACAACAACAACAATAAAAATAAAAAAGTAAAATATCATCACAACCATAACCACTACCACCACAACCACCACCAATATTAACAACAACAAGAAGATAAAAAAAACAGAACAGAGAAGAAAAGCGAGTAGCAGACGGAAGAGGAGGAGGAGAGTAAGACATCGCCAGTGTGGAGTAGCAAGGGCAACTTGGGAGGCTGGCCGCACATCACGCTGGGAATGTTGTCGTCTCGCGCTATTTGTAATAATTTATGCGGCGTCTCTACCAGTGTGTGTCCGAGGATGGGGAGGGATAACAGTATGTGTGTGTGTGTGTGTGTGTGTGTGTGTGTGTGTGTGTGTGTGTAAAAGTAAGCCGTGTGCTAAACAATTCATTCATATGGAAACATCAGCATAAAAAAAAAAATCTAATCTATATTGTGTATCTTCGTGTGTGCCTGAGAGAGAGAGAGAGAGAGAGAGAGAGAGAGAGAGAGAGAGAGAGAGAGAGAGAGAGAGAGAGAGAGAGAAACTGGTCATAACTGCATCACACTGATACACACACCCACACACACATCTGAGCGGAGGAGACAAATTCATTGAATAATAAAGCTGTTTTAATTATCACGTAGGAATATCATCTGCAAAACAACCGCCGCTAAAACTGCCTGAATAAAACAGAGAATAAATAACATTATCCTTTGCTGATTATAGACTGACACAACCATTTCTCTGCTCTTCACAAAGTCACTGAACAGAGAACCACTGTGGTAAACAAATACAGGAAAAGGTAAACAGATGATCAAGATCTAACGTCACTTAACCAAACCTAAACAAATGCAAAAACAAGAAAATAGATGATCACAACCTAACCTAACCTAACCAAACATAACGAAACAACCTAACCTAAAAAAATTACAGGAATAAGTAAACAACAGGTGATTATAACCTAACCTACCGAATCTAACTTACCCAAACTTAACCTACACTAAACAAGTACAGAAACAAGTAAACAGATGATCGTAACGTAACTTAATAACTTAATAAACTAACCTAATTAAAAAAAAAGATACAGAAATAAGCAAACAGATTATCATAACTTAACCTAGCATAACCTTAAACAAATACAGGAACAAACAAACAGATGCTCATAATTTAATCTAACTAGGTACAACTATATATATGTATACATAATTCATCGCATTAAGCCCAAATCAAAGTACTACGTAAATTATTCAATGTAGGGATTGAGATAATTGAATAATATACATAATGAACTAATAATACAGGTGCATATTGCGAGTATCATGCATAAGTGATGAAATACTATGTGAGGATAACACACACACGCACACACACATCCTTTGAAGTGCGTCACTCACTTAAATGTATCAGAGTAATTATCGGTACAATATGTGATCCTTAGCTATTACAAGAGTTTAAATTGATTTGTTTACACGGCTGGATGGTGATGATGATGACGATGATGATGATGATGATGATGATGATGATGATGATGATGATGATGGTGGTGGTGGTGGTGGTGATGATGATGATGATGATGATGATGATGATGATGATGATGATGGTGATGATGACGATGATGATGGTGGTGGTGGTGATGGTGAGGAGAAGGTGGAAAAGGAAGAAAAGGAAACAAAGAGACTGAAGGAGGGTATGAGGGAGAAAAATAAAGATGGAGATGAAGAGAGACATAAAGGATAAAGAGAGTGTTGATATTGGTGAAAAAAAAAATGAGAAGGATGAGAGTGATGAGGAGGATGGAGTAAAGAAACAGAAAAAGGGAGAGGGACATAACTAGTGGAAGAAAAGACGAAAAATAAACAAGGATGACGAGGAGAAGGATGAATATGATGAAAATGAGGGGCATGAGGAGAAAGAAAAAGATCATGAGGAGGAGAAAGGTTAGCAAGAGGAGAGGGATGAAATAACTTTGAGAAAAAAAAGAGGAAAAAAAGGAAAGATAAAAAGGAGGAGGACAAAGATGAAAAGGAGGAGTATGAGGGGGAGGAAAGATGAGGACAAAAGAGGAAGGGAAGATATGGAAAAATGAAAATAAGGAAATAACTGAGAAAAAAATGAGTAATAAGAAAAAAAATTAAAAAGGTAAAAACAAAGATGACGATAACGAGGAGAAAGATGAGGACAAAATATAGATGAGAAGATAAAAACAAAGAAAATAACTAAGAAAAAAGTATATAAAACAGGAAGATATCAGAAGGATGAGAACAACGATAAAAATGACAAATATGAGAAGGAAGATGAGAAAAATGAGAACAAAAGAGAAACAGTAGATATAGAAAGATGAAAGTTAGGAAAACAACTACGAGAAAAATAATAAGAGACGAACAAGAGGATAAGGACGAGGGGTATGAGGAGGAAAATGAGGAAAAAGATAGAAGAAAATATAGAAAGGAAGGAAATCACTGAGAACAAAGAGAAAAAGTGGACAAAAGTATGAGGATGAGAAGGAAGAGGAAAAAGACGAGAACAAACGACAAAAGATAAAAAGAAAAAAATAACTGAGAGAAAAATAGCACAAAAGGATGAAGATGAGGAGGAGGGATATGAGGAGTATAAGGTGTGTGTGTGTGTGTGTGTGTGTGTGTGTGTGTGTGTGTGTGTGTGTGGAAGAAGTGAGTAATGATTGGTGGCATGAAGTGGTGAGGGGATGAGTGTGTGTGGTGAGGCGGAGTGACCACTGCGCCAGGGACCTTTGATCTGGTCTCTGCTGGCTTGAGGGGACCGCTGGGGCGAGGGAAG
>NC_087151.1:8447500-8455000 GCF_035594125.1 Scylla paramamosain | reverse complement strand
CTTGAATACCAGATATAACACCGATTCCTATATCTCCGACTTAATTCACTCACAGATGACATCACTTCAGGAATTCTAAATTTGAAAAACACTTTGCAACATTCGCAATCATCGAGGCGTGTGACATACAAACAAATTAACCCACACCTTTCCATACATCCTATATATACAGAGAAGCACACCATAAATTAATTCCACCGGATTGCCTTTACGCGATTTCGTGTCTCAAGCCACTCCCTAGCTGTGGAGACGGGCAGGTGGAACAGGAGGGGACGCGGCCGCCTCCCGTTAAAGGAGCGGGTGTGTGCATGTGGAGAAGTACAGACCGAGACACACGTCACAAAACACTGTCCTCTCACGGAACACATACGAGACACATCACAATTCTCTGATATAGAGAATTTGTTTTCTGGCAGGCTTACAGATGAGGTGGTTTGCAGAGTTATCAGCCAGATTCTAGCTGTACACTCATGATCAGCATATGAGCAAACATAGCAACCTAATTTTAACTTTTACGTTATAGAATTTCAATGTTATGAGTTTTATCTGTTCTTACATGTATAATAGCTTTGGATTACTGTGTTTTTAGTTTATATGTCTTTTTGTAGTTTCTCTTTCTTATTTACGTATGTTTTTTGTTTTGTTTTACGTTTTACATGAATATTTTTGATGATGATTTTTGTGCACAGTACATGTTTCTCTTCTTTTCAATATGATTCTACACTTGTTATTCAATTTAGTTTATTTTTAGGTAATTTTGACAACATTTTTTTTTTCATCTTTTATTCTTTTATATGTTCCAGTCTTATTGTTTTACCATGTACGTTTCATTTTCATGATAATTCCAATATGTCTAAAGTACAGTACTTTTAATCTGTCATCTTTTACTCTTATAGACCATGTTCTAAAAGTTTTATAGTTTCTTTTTTTCACTGGACCATAAATTGGTGATTTTGTATTATCTTATAATGTACAATGTGGTCAATAATAAACTAACCAACTAACTAACTAACTAACTCTCCAGAACATCTGAGAGGAAAATGCGACGACTGAATTCAAAACACTGGGCGCGAAAAATCGTGCCTAAATAGATGATCACCACCGCGAGCGATCTGCCGATTCCCGCCTAAACACATGATCACCGCTGTCTAGGGGTTAACCGTCTCACCTTCCTTTCTTTCTCTCATTCTTCAACATTTGGAGACTGAATAAAAAAATTAATTCAGTATAAGTAGAACATTTGGGAGGACATCTATGTCGACCATCATTTATCCTTATTATCGTTTGTTTGGCCACTTCATTGTCTTTATTACGGCCACAAAACTCACTCACTCTCTCTCTCTCTCTCTCTCTCTCTCTCTCTCTCTCTCTCTCTGCCTGTCACCCGCGTCCCGTCCGTTGTTGTTCCTCTCACGTATCTTACAGTGTAATCTTCCGTGCAAACAATGACACACTTCAATTAGCGTTCATCCTTTGGCTTCATGACACACACACACACACACACACACACACACACACACTAAACGGCTAGAGAGAGAGAGAGAGAGAGAGAGAGAGAGAGAGAGAGAGAGAGAGAGAGAGAGAGAGAGAGAGAGAGAGAAGCGTCCAAGTGTGTGTGTATGTGTGTGTGTGTGTGTATAGGCGTGTGTTTGTTTGTGTGTGTTCGTGCGAAGGAGGGATGTTTGAGTGATAAGGAGCAGGAAGTTATGCTAGGGAGAAAATGAGAAATGATACGGAGAAGGAAGAAGAGTAGGAGGTGGAGGAAGAAGGAGAAGGAAGGGAAACAGGAAGAAGAGGAGGGGGAAGATGTGGAAGAAACATAGAAACATAGGAGGCAAGAAAAAAAGGGAAGAGCAAATAGCAAGAGGAAAACGAGAGAGAGAGAGAGAGAGAGAGAGAGAGAGAGAGAGAGAGAGAGAGAGAGAGAGAGAGAGAGAGAGAGAGAGAGAGAGAGAGAACGAGGAGAAAAGCAAGGACTGATGTTAGCAGAAGAGGAGGAGGAGGATACGAAGGAGGAGGAGGATACGAAGGAGGAGGAGGAAGAGGAGGACACGAAATGACATATTACCAATAAAGGCAAAGGGGAAGTGAGGATCGAAACTGTGTGTGTGTGTGTGTGTGTGTGTGTGTGTGTGTGAGAGAGAGAGAGAGAGAGAGAGAGAGAGAGAGAGAGAGAGAGAGAGAGAGAGAGAGAGAGAGAGAGAGAGAGAGAGATAACAAGGAACGATACGGGAGATTACGTACGCTTGGGGAGGAGGAGGAGAAGGAGGAGGAGAAGGAGGAAGAGGAGGAGGGAGAGGAGGGTGCAGGGCAATGAGGACGACACTGAAGAGTAAGAAGGGAAGGAGAACGAGGAAGTGCAGTAAACATATCACCACCACCACCACCACTACCATCATCACCATCATCACCACCAACACCATCACCAGCAACAAGAGAGCAACATCCTTAAGATAAATAAACAAACACACACACACACACACATACACATACACACACACACACACACACACACACACACACACACACACACACGGGATACAGAGGAAGGAAAATATACACACACAAGGGAAGGAAAAAGGATAAACAGAGGATGATGAGACAGACGAACGGACAGACATTGACCTTATAAAAGACAGTCTATCGATCAGCTGCGATAGACAGTAGACGATAGATGAGGAGGAGGAGGAGGAGGAGGAGGAGGAGGAGGAGGAGGAGGAGGAGGAGGAGGAGGAGGAGGAAAAGAAGGAAGAGGAAGACAAGCATGAGAAACGAATGATAGTGTCATACTCCTCCTCCTCCTCCTCCTCCTCCTCCTCCTCCTCCTTTAATAATAAGAGTGAGGTTGGTCTGAGTTATGTAGAAAGTAATGTTGGTTGTTGACTCACTCGTACATTCTTGTCGTCCTTACTCTTCCCGTAATGTCAGTAACCTAGTTGATTATGCCCCCCCTCTCTCTCTCTCTCTCTCTCTCTCTCTCTCTCTCTCTCTCTCTCTCTCTCTCTCTCTCTCTCTCTTTCTCATATTCTGCTCTTTCACGCATATTTCATTGAGAGTTGCATGTAGAGGGTAGTATGGATACTAGATATAAACACTCCTACTGCCTCTCTCTCTCTCTCTCTCTCTCTCTCTCTCTCTCTCTCTGTAATTACCTTATTTTTTCACCCATCCACTTCACAATTTTTCAGTCCATTCTCCAACGCTTCATACCAATAATTCTTTAAGGGCAGTCTCCCCGGCGCGATTCCTTGCGAGCACGTCACTGGGAGGAAGATTAAGGAGGGTTGCCTTGGTATGGGTGTTGGCAGTGTTTGCTGGTCATTGGCAGGGTGATGACGGGTGTCGCGCACCATGTGATAACACTCACAGGCTCGGGAGGAGGTGCCAAGGTGTGTGTATGTGTGTGTGTGTGTGTGTGTGTGTGTGTGTGTGTGTGTGTCTGTGTGTGTGTCTGTGTGTGTGTGTGTGTGAAAATGCAGTTGAGGTTAGATGTTCATTATCCTGCTATATTCACTCCAGTGTTTCGTATTTTGTATCAGTGTTATGTCTTCTAATCAGCTGATAGCCTCCTTACAAAGCCTGGTAAATAAGAGATTACAAGGAGGCCAAAGATTCAAATTTAATCTAACTTAACCTATTCTTATATACTTCGTTTTGTTATCTCTTACATATAACAATTTGGAGTAAAAGTTGCATGGGTGGTTTTATGATTCTAGTGACAGTTAAACAGTGATTTTACATAATTAATCAGATAAGTACCTATGAAAATCTGACTAAATATCTTTGTGACCTTTGGAAGTGGTGATGATGAGAAACTGTTTAAGAATACGAGTCAAACTGTAAATAACCGGAGGTGTTGTTGACTCGATTCTCAACATAAACTAAACGGGTTACTCCTATTTTTCTCTCTTATCACTTATCGTCTACGGTTCCCTTTTTCATATTCACTTTTTTTTCAATATTTTTATTCTCACATTCTGTTACATCACCGTTAAGTCAAGTCCACTTTTGTTCTGCTTTTAAAATACATGTACGTTATCATTTTTTAAGCATTTTTTTTCTTTAGCTTTAAGAATACCTATAACTGATATTTTATTAAGCATTTTTTTCCTTCAGATCCTCTTCCTCCTCCACCACTACCACAACTCAGCCATTGTCACTGTCGCCGCTACTAATACAAGACTCAGCCCTTTATCACTTTGTCCCTCGCCGCAGCCCAAACTCCCCCTATCGATATTTCCAGTTCAGCTCAATCTAGCGTCATCACAAAAGACTCGATGCCTGCCCCACTGAAGTCTTCTGGCTAAACAAAGTGGGAATATATAAGGAAATTCCTGCCTCAGCCCATCACTTATCATCCTTAATTCAAGTCCGCTTTTGTTCCTCAGTTTTGTAAGAAGTATACGTAATCCTCTCTCTCTCTCTCTCTCTCTCTCTCTCTCTCTCTCTCTCTCTCTCTCTCTCTCTCTCTCTCTCTCTCTCTCTTACTTTTTTTTTTTTTTGGTGTGTCTTCAGATCTTCCTCCTCTTCCTCCTCCTCCTCCTTCTCTTTGTAGTCTTCGTCGTTGTCGTGGTCCTTGTCCTCATTCTCTCCCTCCTTTTCCTTTTACTCCACCTTCTCCTCCTTCTTCATCTTTGTCCCTTTCTTTACTTTTATCATATTTCTCTTTGTATTCACCATCCTTCTTCTCCAGTTTTTTTTTTCCATCTTCGGTCCCCTGTTTGCCCCACTCGTCTTCCTCCTCGTCTCCTTCCTCGACCTATTTTCCCTCGATTTGTTCCATATTTACTTCGTCCTGGTCACTACGTCTTCCGTCCTTTTCTTTCTACTCATCTTACTTTTCATCCAGGTTCTCGCCCTGATGGCTTTCTATCCCTTCCTTTCAATAGTCACTTTTCCACTGGAAGGTGTAGGCGGGGGTGAGTGAAGCTAGCTCTCTCGCTCTCCTTTAGAAAACCTATTGATTTCACTGCTACAACTAACGCTACGATACCTCCAACTCGCCACTCCTTCACCTGGTAGTCTCTTTCTTTCACTTCTTCACAGTGTACCGCGTTTAGGAAAGATGCTATTGGTTCCATATTTACTTACGTGCTTCCCTCCTTTTTTTTTTTTATAGAACGGTGTTATCTGTCATTATAAAGCACTTGTCTTAGTTTAATTACAGCTAGAGTCATAACTGTGTCACTACTCCAGCTACTATCGTTACCTCATACTTGTTACTGTTATTATAACTACCATAACGATGGCTTTATTAATGATGTTACCGGTATAGTTCATGCGATACTTGACACTGTCACCACCAGTACTACGCCTTAGCCTCTTGTCACAAACGCCTGGACCTACTTGTTCCTGTTATTGTTATCATAAAGATTGCTTGTTCTTAGCCCGTGTCACTCCTGCCATCAAAACTCAGGTCGTTACTGTTGCCGTTATCACAACCCAGCTTCTGTTTCTGCCTTGATCACCACCACCTTCCAGCCATTGTTACTACCATCATCCCTACCACAACATAGCCCCATTCTCTACCATCATTACCACCACATCCCAACCTCTATTACTGCTACCACCATCACTACAACAATCCAACCCCTGTTTCTACCGTCATCACCATCACAACCAGACCATATCATCAGCAACATCACTACAACTAGACTCTATTATGACCAACATCAACAACACAACCAGACCCGATTACCAACATCAGCATATCCTAGCCCTTTTACTGCTACCACCATCCCCTCACTCTGACATCATCAGGCAGAGAGAGAGAGAGAGAGAGAGAGAGAGAGAGAGAGAGAGAGAGAGAGAGAGAGAGAGAGAGAGAGAGAGAGAGAGAGAGAGGGGGAGGGAGGGGGAGGGACGGAGTTGATACCTGGCCCAAAAATCCTTCGTTCTGGATGGACGGAGAGGAAATTCCAGCCCCAGGCCACTGATCTCCGCGGATTAGTGCGACACTCACTCCGGATTAAAAGATTACCGAGTTATTTTCGTGGCCACAGACGCTCATAGTTGCATTATGTGTCGCATGAAGATACACACCCATGCTAAGCGGTGTCCGTCCACGCCCTCCTTTCTACAGCACATTCGTTTAACGCCCTAAAACACCCACGTCTGTATCCCCTTCCTCTAACAATACAGGCAGCAGAGGGAGTTGTACGTGGGTCAGTGGGGAGGCACCAGTTGGGTACCAGGAAGTGAAATGAAGGAGTACAAAGTTGAGGAGTACAAAATAGGTGTACTATTGGGGGCTTGTCGGTGCCCAAGTGTTGAAGGAGAGGTAAAGAGTTGAGGTGTATTGATGCAAAACTGAATGGGATGTGATGGGATGGGTGTGATGGGAATGAAATGAGGGTGGCGTGGCACTGTTCACCCTAATCCATTTCTTTAAGCAAGAAGGAGAAGAAAGAGGAAGAAAAGGAGAAGGAAAAAAAGAGAAGGAGGATGAGACAGGTATGAGGGAATGAAATAAGGGTGGAATAATTAATTCTAACAATTTTTTAGGCATGAAGGAGGAGAAGGAAGAGAAGGAGGAGGGGAAGGAAGACAAGAAGGATTAAATGAACATGAGGGAATGAAATGAGGGTACTGTTCTTCCTGACCCTTTCTTTAGACATGGAGGAAGAAGAAGAGGAGGAGGAAGAGTAGTAGGAAGAGGAGGAAGAAGAAGATGGAATGGGCATGAAGGAATGAAATGAGGGCACAGCTTTTCTTCATTTCTCTAAGCATGGCGGAGGAAAAAAAAAAAGAGGAGGAGTAGGAGGAGGCGTTGAAGATACAGTTGCGTCATGGGGTGAAGTGGGCGGTGTCGTAAGGGCGGCCTCCCCCTGATGCCGGAGTTAAGTCAGTGCTAGCTACGCACGTTATCAGCATCCAAGGCGCCCTCAGCCAGTCACTTTCGATATCTTTTGTCCTCCAACCTGAAGCTAAACCTTGAATTACGAGTCGTCTTCTGAAAGCATCGTAATATCGGAACACTACTCACCTGTGCGTGCGTGCGTGCGTGCGTGCGTGCCTGTGTGCCTGTGTGTGTGTGTGTGTGTGTGTGTGTGTGTGTGTGTGTGTGTGTGTGTGTGTGTGTGTGTGTGTGTGTGAGCGTGTGTGTCATTTTCAGCCTCGCACGCAGCTCCCCGCATGATGCTATTTTATATTTTCTCTTAATTCGGAGGAAAAGCCTGAATTCTGCATTATGTGTTCAGAATAATTATCTCGTCAGCAGGCAGGCAGGCAGGCAGGCAGGCAAGAGAGAGAGAGAGAGAGAGAGAGAGAGAGAGAGAGAGAGAGAGAGAGAGAGAGAGAGAGAGAGAGAGAGAGAGAGAGAGAGAGAGAGAGAGAGAGAGTTTTATTCCCATTCCCGCATTGCGCCTCGGTGATGATGTAATGAAGGAGGCTCATTACAAGACGAAAGAAAAACAAATGGTACAAAACTAAACAAGAACTCGTAATAAATCATGATACTTTGTGGACACTGACCTTATTTTCAGAGGGACTTTTAATGCT
>NC_087151.1:8437500-8445000 GCF_035594125.1 Scylla paramamosain | reverse complement strand
CCCCCACAATGCACATATAATTAATTCATTTCGAGGTGGTGGGGTGCGTGTGTGTATGTATGTATGTGTCTGCGGTGTCTGTGTGTATTTGTGCAAGAGTGTGTGCTGCCTTAAAGAGGAGGAGTTTGGAGGTGTCCCAGGGCGCCGCTACTTCAAGGTCAATATAACAGAACCTCATGCGACTTCAGATTAACGATCAGATGGTGTTTGCCTTACGCCGGCTGGAGGAGGCTGGAGGCGGGCAGGGCGGAGGGAAGCGTGGAGGCAGGATACGTGAGTGTAAGCAAACATGTGCAAGGAGAATCGCGCGCCGCTTCCTCTTAATGTATTCTTACAAATCAAACATTGACTGGAGACTGTCTTTATTTCCTTCGCTTGTTCGTCTCTCTCTCTCTCTCTCTCTCTCTCTCTCTCTCTCTCTCTCTCTCTCTCTCTCTCTCTCTCTCTCTCTGCTTCTGTGTCGCAGTCAGTCGCGTGAGGTAAAGTGGCAGAAGAAGAGGCAATTTCCCCTTGATGATAATACTTTTTCGCAGCGGGAGGAGAGATCACGGACGATAGGGCTTCAGCAGACAAGGCAAATATGTATGTTTACACGCAGCCGGCCGCTTGTTCCTTAGTAATTTTGACGTATAGTCGTAATATACCTCAAACACTGCTCACCTTGCCCTGCTTACACGTAACTGGGTCGCCAACCACTTAGTAATTACCATCAAACCCGTAATCTGGCATCTTAACATGTATCCCACCTGAAGGCCGGGCAGGGACTATTTTCTGAAGCACCTTTGCGCCGCAACTACACTAGTTTAAAAAGGCTCTAGTTGAAGTTACACCGGTTTCCATGGACGTTTTTATGGTTCTAGTGACAGATTAACAAAATTCCTACATTATGAACAGGAGAAACTATCTTGAGAGCCCGGCTAATCATCTCTGTGGCCTTTGGAAATAGTAGTGGTGAGAGAGTAGAGCGTTTCATTATAAAAGGCCAGACATGCAGCGCCTCTCCACGTTTCTCCTTGCCTCGCCTCTCTCCGGCCCGCCTTGCCCCTCTCCGCCTCCTGAACACCGTCCAATAGGTCTCCTTTATAAAATGCTTGGTTCATGAAAAAACCTGCTGGGTGGCATGAGCGGCAAAAGGCGGGAATGGCAAGGGCTGACGGGCTGAGGGAGGGACGGAAGAGGAGGGTTGTTCAATACTCCGAGAATTTCAGAAGCAGAAGCAGAAATAGCCTTCCGGGAGCGCACATTTCACCAGGATGTGTCCCAATTGACGCGGTAAATTCGTTCCACCACCCAGAAGGAAGGAGACGTAATCGGGAAGGGAAATGAGAGGATATGTATGAAAGTTTTAGTACCGATAAATATAAAAAGATAAGATCATAAGAAAATAAGGGAAGCTGCAGGAAGCCATCAGGTCTACACGTGGAGGTTTTTGTATAAAACCTGCCTTCTTATGTCCACCTGTCATACTTAACCATTAATTTGTAAGTTACTCGTATCGAAAATATTGAAGCTCTCCACACTTTCTTAAAAATATATAAAGAGAGCCATACTTTAGCTTAATTAAAACTGCAGCTCATTATGTAAAGTTTCCTTCACGCACACGCCTCCTTTCTAAATTTACTATGCTAAGAGATTATTTTATGTTCAATTCATGCAAAATTGTAAGGAAGTACCTAACGTCTTTTCCTTTAGGATGCTTTCGTTAAGTTGCTAAGATAAGCCTGTGTGTGTGTGTGTGTGTGTGTGTGTGTGTGTGTGTGTGTTTGTGTGTGTGTGTGTGTGTGTGTGTGTGTGTGTGTGTGTGATTATAACTAAATTTTGATAGATTACAGTATTTCCTACTCATTTACAGGTTCAGCATACAATTTTTAATATAATGAATGTATGATATATTGTGTAATACTATGATCAATGAACTATCTATTAATCTATCTATATTTGTGTATTTGTGTGACTCGCATTCTTAATTAAGCGCATTGTTCCTCATCATGATAACTTTCGAAAGCCACAGAGATGGTTAATCGGCTTCGTATAGATTTTTCATCCCGTGGTGGTTCATAATCCTTGTCAATCCATCACTAGAATCACGAAAGCACCCTATAAAACATGCAGCAACTTCCACTACAGCCTGTAAGCAGTCAAGATCACACGCTGAAATGTTTGGAAACACGAACCTCTGTCTTGGGGCGAGAAGGGAACATTTGAGCGGCATACAAGTCCTGCAGGTATACACATTAAGACATAATAGGACGCTGTACGGCCTGACACCGAGCCTTCACCTCTGCTGTCAACAAAAATAGCCCGTCAGTTCCGTTGTGGCCGCCACCCGCCCTGTCCATCCCATGAGAACACTCGACATACTTTTTTGATGACAGCCGCTCACGTCTTAGTCACCCTGCCAACGTGTAGTGGTTCATGTCCTCCTCCTCCTCTTCTTCCTCCTCATCTCCTCCTCGTCACTTTCACTTCCTGTATATAAACCCATTGACCCTCGCACCTCGGTATCGTTATCATGGGAGGGAAGGTATTCAGGCAAGGAGGGAGGGAGGGAGGGAGGGAGGGAGGGAGGGAGGGAGGAAAGGAGGTAGGTAGGGAGGAGTACAAACCTTGATAATGGGGATGAGGTTGATATAAAGTATTGTTATAACAGAAAAAATTTGCCCGATCACACACACACACACACACACACACACACACACACACACACTCACTCACTCACTTACTCACTCACTCACTCACTCACTCACTCACTCACTCACTCACTCACTCTCTCTCTCTCTCTCACTCTCTCTCTCTCTCTCTCTCTCTCTCTCTCTCTCTCTCTCTCTCTCTCTCTCTCTCTCACACACACACACACACACACATACACACACACACACACAGAAGCACAAAGAGCACCCAAAAAAAATGAAGGAGGGAGGGTGGGATACAAGGGGAAATCCTTCATTGTGACACGCTGTAAAGGACCACAGCAAGCATTTCCTCATGGTTTATTCAGGACGTTTCCAGGGAACAACTTGCATGTGATGACGGTCGCTAAAAATACCCCGCCTCGCACTGAACGCTTCACAAAAAACGAGGAAGTCAACTCGCCAGGCCGCACTTCGCCTTGTTTACAGTTGGAACGAGAGAGAGAGAGAGAGAGGAGAGAGAGAGAGAGAGAGAGAGAGAGAGAGGAGAGAGAGAGAGAGAGAGAGAGAGAGGAGAGAGAGAGAGAGCTGCTAGAGTACACGGTATCTTGTGTTCGCCGAGTAAGATTTTTTTATATATTGTTGCAAGAGAAAGGTCGATTTTTTTTTTTTACTTTATATGCATAAACATTAATACACACACACACACTCTCTCTCTCTCTCTCTCTCTCTCTCTCTCTCTCTCTCTCTCTCTCTCTGATAAGATAAAGTAACGCGTAACTGATTGAAAGAAGAGAGACGCAAGGAATCACTGGAGCACATTTGCACTGTTAGTTGTTTAGCAGCAGTCCATCACTAACACACTGGTCAACAAATTAATGCCTATGTTTATTCAATCACTTTCCGATCCTTCACCTGAGCCTGCCATTTGTAGTCCGAAAATATAGAAATACTTGACAATTGACCAGAAATTAATTATTGCTATTTGTAGGGGAGAAAAAACACATATGACAATGAATGAATGGCAATGAATTCTCTGTAATGCATTTACGATAATATGCTAACAGAGGGTATCCATTATACTGTTGTAATAGTACATCCATAACCCTCTGACCGCCACTTGATACGTTTTTCACTAATTATTAATCACTGAAACATCTTTACTTGTTCTACAGCCACATCCAATCTTTAAATGGGTAGAAATTGTAAAATCTATTCTTTTTCACACATAACCTTCTTGCTTATGGTTATAAAGATTTCATGCATTCATACACTGCATATGGGGATGACAGTTGTCTCGTATCAAAGCGAAAGGGTTAAGTTTCTATGTACTAAAAGAAAAATAAAATAAAAAAAAAATAAAAAACTCACTTTAGCTTCAAAATGACGAATATCAGCACGAGAAAAATAAGACCACGTGCAAACAATCATGCCATACAGAAAGGGGAAAAAATAAATATTGTATGAAAAGAAAAACTTGCAACTAACATAACAAAAATTCTAAAAAAAGCGACAAGTCTTTTCTTTGACGTCACAAACAATACACACTCGCTCCTATATTTACATTTACCTTAATTAAACAGATTCCGGCGAGCGTCAAGGGACCTCCGACATAAATAACTTGATGAAATGTAACATCGTGTACTAAGAAAAGCTGCTGGGATGATCGGGGTTTGTGTACAGATGAAGAGACCATGAAACATAACTATTTTTTTTTCTATTTTCTGAAGACAATTTCATAAACACGTATGGAATGTATAAGTTTCCTGTTTTTTTTTTTTTTTTGGAGAGGTAGCAAGTAAGCTTTATTAATGGTTTTATTTAACCTACCTCCTATTTCTGTTATCTATTCTCTACTTCACAATAATGACTCAGATTTCAATAGCTACTTGGTTCGTATCTCTTTTAACTAGGAACGTTAATCAAGGAACGTTAATGTCATTGTGCATTACGGCTTTCCTTTATCTCTTCGTCTTTGTCCGTTTCTTCTATCTTACAAAACTAAGTTGCACTACAGCGTTTCCTTACATTCTATTAGAGCTTCGCAACACGTGCAACGGAATACACTACTGGGAACGCTTGTCTCCTGCTGCCCTGTCCTTCCCTCCAACGTCTTCTTTTCCCCATCGACTTTCCTCCTTCCAATAGCTTTCCCTCCCCTCCTTGCTCTCAATTCCTGCACATTTTCCAGGCTCTTTAAAGATTTACCGGGATGTTTTAACCACGTGCAGAGAGAGAGAGAGAGAGAGAGAGGAGAGAGAGAGAGAGAGAGAGAGAGAGAGAGAGAGAGAGAGAGAGGAGAGAGAGAGAGGAGAGAGAGAGAGAGGGAGAAGGGAAGACAAAAGATATACAATGACTGACAAGGGTGACAATGTTAGTACTAAGACGTCCCGGTTGGCGCCTCGTTCCTGCCGCTTCTTGGATCATTAAGTGGAAA
Organism: Scylla paramamosain; assembly: GCF_035594125.1. Taxonomy (NCBI): domain Eukaryota; kingdom Metazoa; phylum Arthropoda; class Malacostraca; order Decapoda; family Portunidae; genus Scylla; species Scylla paramamosain. The sequence continues at coordinate 8,439,933 of NC_087151.1, read as the reverse complement.
TCAAACAATAATTTCCTGCCGTCATTACCAGCAGGTCATTCCCCCTCGGCTGTGTGTGTGTGTGTGTGTGTGTGGAGTGAATTGAAGGAGGGGGAAAAGGAGACAAGAACAATTAAGCATGAAGAAAGAGAAGTATATTGATAATTCTTGTACGCAACCACTCACAATGTAGAGAGCGTCAACTAAAACTAAAACATTTGTACTTACTCTCCTCCACCGTCTTGCAGCACAACCCCAGCATGGCCTTACCTAGAAAGAAAAAAAAAAAGAAACAATCAGTAATTCATGAAAGTACCAGGTAAGGACGAGTCAGCTGCTGTTGTTATTTCGATTTAGAAACCTATGCATATTTCCCGTATTTCAACCTGTGATGCGTGTACATTGCCTATAACATAGAGAGAGAGAGAGAGAGAGAGAGAGAGAGAGAGAGAGAGAGAGAGAGAGAGAGAGAGAGAGAGAGAGAGAGAGAGAGAGAGAGAGAGAGAGAGAGAGAGAGAGAGAGAGAGAGAGAGAGAGAGAGAGATTGATCGACCGGACCAACAAAACCGACAACTTGAAAATTTGAAAGGCAAAAAGAGAGAGAGAGAGGAGAGAGAGAGAGAGAGAGAGAGAGAGGAGAGAGGAGAGAGGAGAGAGAGAGAGAGGAGAGAGAGAGAGGAGAGAGAGAGAGAGAGAGGCTTAAGGAGGGCGACGGTGTTGACAGGCGCGAGTCAGCACTGTACAACAATAGGACCAATCAGAGACACCAGCGGATAAAGGGAACAAGAGGAATGTTTCTTTGTTTTCTCGACTGTTTTCACTGGCGTAAGTGGCTCCTCTATGCCCTACGTGTGTGTGTGTGTGTGTGTGTGTGTGTGTGTGTGTGTGTGTGTGTGTGTGTGTGTGTGTGTGTGTGAAGTGTGTTTTTTTTTTTCGTTAGTTCGGTTTAACAGCTCTGTCTATAACCGGCAAGATGGATTCATTAAACTTGCAGCCGCCATTCAGTGTGCCTGTGTCGCTGTGTTGCCGCTGGTGGAGAACAGAGATATTGCAGCCGCTCATTCAGGGGCCGCCATCCCCTCCTCCCCTGAGGCCAACTGACTGACGGCCAGAGTGTACCATGACGCTGAAGTATCACACTTGGTTCATCTCGTACGTATATTAGTCAGGTGTCGCTGACAGCAATACCTGAAGAATATAAATAAATAAATGTTGGAATACACAAATACTTTTAATTTAATTACTTTGACTGAACTATGGAGTCCTACATTCTCTTTTTATTTAGGAGACCGGATTTGTGACTTGCAGCTTTGATGGTTTTATGGCAATACGAATTTTTAGGACAGTCACCACCTGTCTGTGACGTGGCGAGTGAGGGGCAGAGGTGAGCGCGTTTTGTGAGAGATGAAGGTTGCATAGCAAGGCTGAGACTTGCCAATCCCAGCCTCTCCCAGGGACGATTACTTCATGCCTTACGTGCGCTGGTGACGCATATCTTCAGATTCCGCGGCAGTGGAGCGGCGCTGATGGGCGAGGGGGAGCTGTTAGTGATGCCATATGGGAAGCACCACATGTATATTTGTCGGGAACGCAACGGGCACGGAGCGTGAAGGGAGGCACCAGCCACGTGTTTCCACCAACCGCCGTCCTCTTTGTGGCAAGTCCCTGCTACAGTTGTAGCGTGACGTCACGGCCCTCGAGACCCCTAGCCAGGCTCAATAACACTGGTGGCTCACCTCCTGCACCGCACCCACCGCTATGCTCACTGCTTGGGCCCCGGCCGCCACGCTATGCCAAACACTTGCACCACACCCCAGGCGTATTCTGGGCTGCGGCCCCAGGCACCTGCCGCCCACATCCCGGCGACGACGCATCACCCTGGGCACCAAACATCCTGAACGCCGAGTGCAAAACGGCAGTAGGAAAAAAGAATCGCACAACAATGGTGGAATTGAAACGCTGCTTAAATATTAACTAAATCAACTACATATATCGACTGTACCGAGCATTATTGGTCTTCCCATTCCTCAATAGCCACTAATCGGTAAAGCCACACCTCGCGGCCTCTCCCTCCACTGTTGTTGTCGTTGCTGCTGCTGCTGCTGGGGAGGAAAAGCAGCGAGTAGATGCAGCGACGGCGGCGGCGGCAAGGTGGTGCTCGGCGGGGCATCCACAAGACTTGCATTATTCACGTCAAGAAAGCGATCTGCTCTGGGACTGCGGCGAGCGGGAGGCGGCCACTACCACCTCACCTGCAGCACGCCTTGCCTTGCCTTGCCTCAGTACACAGGGTTGGAGTAGGATGGGACTATGAATTTGTTACTGTCCAAATCTATCATTATATTTATTTACTTACTTATTCATTTATTTATTTACTTTTGTATTTATCTGTTAATCAAACACTCAATCAATCAATCTATCTATCTATCTATCTATCGATCGATCTATTCATCT
>NC_087151.1:8422500-8432500 GCF_035594125.1 Scylla paramamosain | reverse complement strand
GTAAGAGAAAAGGATAGCAAAGATGAAGATTCCTCCGCACAAATCAGTTTCTCCACCTAAGACTGACAGGAAAAAAAAAAAGAAGTAAGGAGAAGGAAAAGGAGGAATAGGAGGAAAATAAGTAAGGAGGAGAAGGAAAAGAAGTAAGAAGGAGGAGAAGGGAAAGAATTAAGGAGAAGGAGAAGACGAAGAAAGAGGAGAAGAGGGAGAGAAGCCCAGAAAAAAACAGTAAGTAAGAGGCTCTTGAGAAAGGTTAGGGCGCATGGGATAGATAGGAAGGTGTCAGGCCGGATAAGGTCGACAGGCGACAGAGTTGTAATACATGACTAAATCTGATCAAGTAATTAGTGGAGTGCCACATGGATCAGTTCTAGGGCTATTATTATTTCCAATATATATTAATGACCTAGATAGTTGAATTAGTAGCGATTTTAGTAAATTTGTGGATGACACGAAGACAGATTAATTACGTCAGATTTGGATGCCATGGCCTTGCAGGCAGACTCGGATAGGATGAAAAGAATGGACAGACAGATGGTAAATGCAGTTTACTATTAACAAATGCAAAATGCTTAGCGTAGGCAGAAGAAAGCAACACTGTAGGTACACAATAAAGAACGAAGCTCTGGTAAGTTCAGAGAAAGAAATAGATTTAGGGAGTTATAACTTTTCTCAGATCTCCGTCTAAGGAAAACAATACATAGAGGCCAGAAATAAAGCAAGTCGGGTAGTAGGAGTAATTTTTAGGAGCGTTTAAAAGTAGAAGTCCAGAAGTAATATTAAAGTTATATTTGTCGCTGGTCAGACCTCATCTCGACTATGCTGTGCACTTCTGGCTACCATATTATAGGAAGGATATAGGTGTATTAAAAACAGTACAAAGAAGAAGAATGACTAAAAGGATACAGGGGGTGAGGGGTATTCCTTACGAAACAAAATTGGAGCTTTTAAATTTAGAAAGGCGTAGGTTAAGAGAGGATCTGAAAGGGGTCTTAAAGTGGTTTAGGGGACATAACAGGGGTGACGAAAGCAAAATTTTCAGAATTAGTAATTAGGATAAAACAAGAAATAATGGGTTCAAATTCAAAAGCGAAAGTGATAGGAAGGCACTGGTTCCCAGAGTGGTAGATGAATGGAATGGCCTCAGTAATAAGGTTGTTAGTGATGAATGGAATGGCCTCAGTAATCAGGTTGTTAGTGCTAAGTCATTAGGGAGCTGTAAAAGAAGATTAGATAAATTTATGGATGAGGATGATAGGTGGAAATATTTAGGTATGTTTCAATCCAGAGACTGCCACGTGAAGGCCTGGTGGCTTCTTGCAGCTTTCCTTATTTTCCTTATGGTTTTATGTTCTTAAGAGAAGAGAAGCATCCTTAAAAATTGACTACCTCTAACCTACCTCAAGGTGAGACACGAGGCTTCCCTTCAACTATGACACCTTAATTGCATACCACACCACCTTGTTTTCCTCCCTCTCCCCATCCTATCCCAGGCAGCACAGAACGTCCCTACACTGAGACGGGGAACTGGTGCTGCTGCTGGTGGTGCTGGTGGTGGTGGTGCTGGTGGTGGTGCTGGTGGTGGTTCTAGTTGACGGATGAGATCAATATTACCTTCACTGTGGGAGGCGGTGTTGTGAAGGGACGGACGAACACAGAGAGGAAGGGGGACGGATAGCCAGCAGGGGAAGAGGACTGACTCTACATGGCCCTCGCAGTAAACATCTTACTCACCCTCCTCCCCATCACAGCCTTCCCCTGATTTGGTATGCATTAAAAAAAAAAAAAAAAAAGAACACAACTAAAGGCAATTGTACGAACAGAAAATGCGAGGAAAGCACAAAAAAAAAAAAATCATCGTTCCTCTTCTATGCACACACACACACACACACAAAAAAAACATAAACAATCGAAGAAGCAGCACACACAAACACACACACACACAAAAAAAAAAAAAAAAAAAAAAAAAATATATATATATATATATATATATATATATATATATATATATATATATATATATATATATATATATATATATATATATATATATATATATATATATATATATATATAATACAAGAAACTTAAAAGAAGAAAGAAAAAATCAGCAAATCATAGGAGTCGAAAATGAAAAGCACAGTTCCTCTTATAATTAAAAAAAAAAAAGCTTGTCTCCCTGTCAGACTGAAACTCAAGGTGGCCGGGAGGAGGAGACAAAGGCAGCATGCAGAGGGGTACTACTACAAATACCGAAAACTGGCTTGTTCTAATCACCAGCGGGATGGAGAGAGAAAAAGATCAATACGAGTAACCAGGTTCGCGTGAAGGAGGAGGGGAATGAGGAGGGGGAGAAGGAGGGGGAGGAGAAGGAGGAGTCACAGAAAGGGTAAGAGGAGGAGAAATGGAGGCGGACAGAAGTGGGGGGTGGAAGTGGGAGGAGGGAGGAGAAAGTCACTGAAAAAGGAGGAAGAGGAACGGCGGAAGGAAGAAGTCACAAAAGAACAAGGAAACAGGGAGAGAAGAAGAGAAGGAAGAGAAGAAGGGAGGAAGGAGAGGAGTAAGGAGAAAGTGGTGGGGAGGAAGGGGGAAGGGAGCAAGAACATGACCTGGATAAAGAGAACTAGAAATTCGTGTTTTGAGAGGAGGATGACGAGCGATATGAGGCGACCACTCCAGAGAGAGAGAGAGAGAGAGAGAGAGAGAGAGAGAGAGAGAGAGAGAGAGAGAGAGAGAGAGCTTTCTGTGTGTGTGTGTGTGTGTGTGTGTGTGTGTGTGTGTGTGTGTGTGTGTGTGTGTGTGTGTGTGTGTGTGTGTGTGTGTGTGTGTGGGTTCTACTTATGCTATAAAAACAATTGTCGTTTGTCAGTGAAGTTTGTGTGGTGTCTATATATTCTTAACACAGGAGTGGCTGGCTGGTGGAGGAGAGGAAAAAGAAAGAAAGGGAAGGAAGAGAGAGGGGAGAGAGGAATATACAGATGAAAGCTTCCAAGGGTGAAGAGAAGGAAGAGGAGGAGGAGGAGGAGGTGGTGCCAAACACTGCCTTAGAAACCTCTCTGCCACGAACGAGCAAACCTTGATGACTTCTTAAGATTAAAACATAAAATTTCACCTCGTCTTTTTTCTACCTGTCTGCCTCTCCGTGACCTTTGACCTTCAGCCTCCTGCAGCGTACCGAGGGCAGCCTTTAAGACCATCTTGCCTCACGCAGCCCAAGATCAAGGTCAGGAGAGGCGAAGCGGAGCAGGTGAAGGTGTCTGGTGTGGGATTAGGGGGCGAGAGAGTTATGGTGTGAAAAGTGCCTTGCTGTGGTTACCTTCATTTCTTGTTGATTCCTTCCTTATTACGTGTGCGGGGTGTGAGGTTTGTATGTGTGTGTGTGTGTGTGTGTGTGTGTGTGTGTGTGTGTGTGTGTGTGTGTGTGTGTGTGTGTGTGTGTGTGTTTTATGTGATTATGCTCTTAATTTATTCAAGCAAGTAATGTTTAGCACTTCCACCATCGAAAAATATTACAAAAAATAAGTAAATAAAAATAAAGAATCAAACCTTTTAATGAATTTTTTTTTGCCAGCACTTAATGATAACTTTGCAACGCTTTATTACATTTGTTATCAATGTACTATTTTTTTTAATTCACTTATCCTTCTCAAACGTTACATTATAAAAGTAAAAGGCACTAAGAGCTTTCATCATCACGCATAAATAGTATATCAACAAGACAAACTAAAACAAGCCAAACAGAAACTACTATATATGAAAAAAATGCTTGGATTAGTACAAAAAGTAAATAAATAAGTAAATATATCAAGAGCTTAAGGCTTTACTAAAACCACAACATTATTAAGAAAAACAAAATAACGAGAAACACTAAAGAAGAATGTATCAGAAAATAAGGAAAAGGAGAGAGATGTATGACTTCAACCCAACCCCCCCCCCCAAAAAAAAAAAGATCAGCCCAAACTAAAACAACTAAAGAAAACGACACGTACCAGACAAGAACACGGCGTGAAATAAGGAAAGGGAAAGGGACAAGTAACACTACGGAAAAAGAATGTCTAAAAAAAACAAAACAAAAAAAACAAGGAAAGGTGAGAAAGATATATGACTTAAATAAAAAAAAAATATAAAAAAATAGCTAGAACCAAATCATAATTGAAGAAAGCAACGCATACCGGAGCAAAACACGGCACGATATAAAGAAAGGGAGGAATAAGGAGAAAAAAAGTCGTGCCGTCAGATCTTAACAAGCCTTCTTAGTCTTCAGCACGAGCGGCGAGACCCACGCTCGGTAAACACTGGCTCACTGTTACGCGTCAACACGCAACTCTCTCTCTCTCTCTCTCTCTCTCTCTCTCTCTCTCTCTCTCTCTCTCTCTCTCTCTCTCTCTCTCTCTCTCTCTCTCTCTCTCTCTCTCTCTCTCTCTCTCTCTCTCTCTTTGATCGGAAAAATGGGTCAATGTTTGTCGGAAGTAGAAGTAGCGCTATTCCGAAACACGAGTGTGGCTTTCTCTCTCTCTCTCTCTCTCTCTCTCTCTCTCTCTCTCTCTCTCTCTCTCTCTCTCTCTCTCTCTCTCTCTCTCTCTCTGCCGCTTAATCAGCGAAAATGGCGAACATTTGGATAAACTTGGTGGAAGAAATAGCGATATTCTGAAACCTCGGGCTACTCTCTCTCTCTCTCTCTCTCTCTCTCTCTCTCTCTCTCTCTCTCTCTCTCTTATGTGTCGTGATGGCTGCGTGGCGTGACTCGGATGAATCTTTGTGTCGCCCTTCCGTCAGCTCAGTTCCGAGCGTCGCGGGGAGCCTCGGCCACACGCTACTACTGCCGCAGGGACGAGGACACTGACGCGGGAATTGCGTGCGTGGAGGGGCATTGCAGGTGTAAGGGAGTGTACAGGTATGGGAGCATTTGAATAGGTATGGAGAGATTAGCTGTAGATGAGGAGCAGGAGCACAAAACACCAACACATAAAGAAAGAAAAGAAAAAGGCAAGATACAATCGCATTAGAAACTGAAAGAATTAAAAAAAAAAAAAAAATCGAAACTTGTTAAGACACGAAATTGAAAAGTACAGTTCCTATTATCACTAACAAAAGTAAAGATGCAGGTATGAAGGAGTGAGTACGATAATATCTGAATGGGCATAAGGGATCAATTAGTTGTATATGAGGTGATGCAAGTGTAAAGAAGTGAATGAGCAGGGGAGTATTTGCATAGGTACCAGAGATTATTTGCAGATCAGGAGTTGAGTGAATATAGGAAATTATGTAAGTATGTAAGGGCGACAAGATTATGAGAGTGTAGACTAGACGGGAGGGAGTCTTGGGGATGCAGAGGGTTTAATTAAGACAGAGAATTATAGAGAGTGAGAGGGTACGAGAAAGTCACGAGGAGTGGTGCAAATTATAGGACTGTTACGAAATAAGGAAGTGCAGGAGTGCTTTTTTTTTATTTCTTTGGGTGATGACGGAAAATGGAAAGTATTAGGAAAGTGTTGAGAAGCTACACTCGATGAAGTCAGGATAAGAGGTGCTTTAAGAAAATTATAAGATTGTTACGAAATAAGGAAATGTAAGAGTTTCTTTGAATGGGTGATGAGAAATAGGAGGGAATCTTAGGAAAATGTTGAAAAGGTACATACGAGAAGCTCAGGGAAGACAGTAAGAGAGAGAGAGAGAGAGAGAGAGAGAGAGAGAGAGAGAGAGAGAGAGAGAGAGAGAGAGAGAGAGAGAGAGAGAGAGAGAGAGAGAGGTGTGTTTTAAGGACCAAGGGCATAGTTACGCCGTCACCTTGAGCCGTCACCACCTGCTGCACTGAGCCTCTACTGTGTGTGTATGTGTGTATGTGTGTGTGTGTGTGTGTGTGTGTGTGTGTGTGTGTTTGAGTGTCTGTGAGTTTTTACAAGACTTCCCGCGCCACTTGCAGCGGAATATTTCTTGGTGATAATATTGTAGTTCGTTTTCTGGCGCAAGGTCTTGAGGATTCTGGCTTTTATAATTGTGTAAAGGCGCAGCAGCTGGGCTATTATTATTATTATTATTATTATTATTATTATTATTATTATTATTATTATTATTATCCTGTGCCTTCCTTCTTCAGGAGTCGCGCTTCGTGTGGGGTGATAAAATATATTGACTTTTCAACCCCTTATAATGAGATGGTGTATATAAGCTTAATATGGCGTTCCCCACCTCCCTCCATCCCTCCTTCCTTCCTCCTCCTTCTTTCTCCTCCTCCTCCTCCTCCTCCTCCTCCTCCTCTTCGTTCTCCTCCTCCCTCCCTCTCCCCTTCTTCTTCTCCTCCTCTTCATTCTTTCTCCTATTTTCTCCTCAGTCTTCTTCCTCCTTTTTTTCCTCTTCCTCTTATTCCTCCTCGTTGTTCTTCTCCTCTTCCTATTCTTCTTGTTCTTGTTCTTCTTCTATGCCACATGGTATCATTTCCTGTATCCTGGCAAATTCGAGTGGAGATATGGGTGGGTCGGGAAGAAGCCTTTTCATATATTATCTTATCTCTCTTACTGATAGCTAGTGTAGAATAGTTACCAAAACAACCTAGTAAGGACCCCAATGTCTGTAGTTGGTTGATGTTACTTTGCATTCCTTTGTATTCTTCTTCCTTCCCATCCTCCTTCTCCCATTTACCCTCTTCCTCCTCCTCCTCCTCCTCCTCTTCCAAGGCGCGGAAGGTTTAGGCTTCTCATTTCTAGAATCACACGTCGCCTGACAAGCAATGCGTCACACCGCCACCACAAACACACGGCCCGCGAACGTGACTTGTTCTCCTCTATTCCCCAAACGTCATAAGCCAAATACATTTATCAAAACAAGGTGTAAGTGTAAAGGAGAACAAATTTTTTTTAAGTATTTAATTAAAACAACGCAATGAAAGGGTAAATAGAGTGGGGTCTGTGTAAATAGATAGATGGATAGATAGGTAGATAGATGTGTAGGTAACTAGATAGATAGGTATATAGACAGATAGATAGGTGGATAAATAAGTAACTAAATGAATGAATGAATGAATGAATAAATAAATTGATAAATAAATGATGAAAGAAAGAAAGAAATAGATAGATAGGCACACGACAAAACAGATAAATAAATAAATAAATAAATAAATAAATAAACAAATAAATAAATACATGATCAGTAAACAAAACTAACCAACTAGAAATGAAACGCCAAGCACGTGTGTGTGTGTGTGTGTGTGTGTGTGTGTGTGTGCACGTAGGGATGTGTATGTAAAATTCCAGTCACAAGTGCTTTTGGCTGCGTGTACGAGATGGGAGAAGGAGGGAAAGGAAGGAAGGAGGGAGGAGGAGGAGGAGGAAGAGGAGGAAAAGGAGGAGGAGAAGGAAAAGGAGGAGGAGGAGGAGGAGGAGGAGGAGGAGGAGGAGGAGGAGGAGGAGGAGGAGGAGGAGATGCTGGGATGGCGCCAACTTTCCCATCCCTTGCCGTGTGCCATCTCCCATTCCTCCTCCTCCTCCTCCTCCTCCTCCTCCTCCTTCTCCTCCTCCTCCTCCTCCTCTTCCTTTTCTCTCCCTACCCTCTCTTCTCTCTATCTGGTTTGGGCCGAGATGAGGCAGATGTGTGTGTGTGTGTGTGTGTGTGTGTGTGTGTGTGTGTGAGAGAGAGAGAGAGAGAGAGAGAGAGAGAGAGAGAGAGAGAGAGAGAGAGAGAGAGAGAGAGAGAGAGAGAGAGAGAGAGAGAGAGATCGCTGTAGTAGCTGTACTAGTTTAAGGTATTATTATTATTATTATTATTATTATTATTATTATTATTATTATTGGTAGTAGTAGTAGTAGTAGTAGTAGTAGTAGTAGTAGTAGTAGTAGTAGTAGTAGTAGTAATAGTAGTAGTAGCGGAGGCAGCAACATCATCAGTTAATATACCAATTCAGAAATACAGAAGCAATTATAGAAACCGCACACACACACACACACACACACACACACACACACACACACACACACAGACATAGTCAAGCCCGAGGGCAGTGCAAAGGCTGAGCGGAGACGGTCCTTAATTAACAGGGTTGGTGGTAGTGGTAGTGGTGGTAGTAGTAGAAGTGATGGTGGGACTGTGTTGGTAGAAGTGAGGCTATGATGGTGGTGGTAGTAGTGGTAGTGGTGGTGGTGGTGGTGGTGTGATAGACAAGGTATTGCGGTTCTGCTGACGAAGGAGAAACACGCGAAGGGGTATTCATGTAGAGATATTGATGGATGTGGGCGGAGGGAAGGACGGTAAAGGAAGATGAAGGGAGGAGGAATAGACGAGTGTGGTTTAAACGGTTCGTCCCCTCTCTCTCTCTCTCTCTCTCTCTCTCTCTCTCTCTCTCTCTCTCACCTCCTGAAGAAACTACAGAGGAATTTGTCTACATCCGCTCTTGCTTCCTGCCGTCTTCCTCTTCCTTCCTCTCCTTCTCCTGTCCTTCTTCTCTTTTCTCCTTTATTCTTGACATCTATCATTCTTCCTTTTCTATTTTCTTTTCAACTGACTAATTGGTTTCTCTGACTTCCTGTCCTTATATTTATTCTTGTCTTTCTTGAATTTTCAGCCACTTTCTCTTTCCCTGTATATGTTCCTTCCTTTCCATTCCTCCTTCCTGACTCTTTCTCCTAATTCATTGCCTCGTTTTCTTGTACACTTTCTCTTTTTTTTTTTACTCCCTCTCTTCTCTCCTTTTCGTCTTCCTCTTGCTCGTCCTCCTTGCTACCTCCTTCCCCTTGTAGGCACTTCACAGGCCCAAGGGAGGAGGAGGAGGAGGAGGAGGAGGAGGAGGAGGAGGAGGAGGAGGAAGAGGATGTACCACGTCTCCCGCCTTCTCTGAGTCCCAGAAGACGCCGAGAAAAAAGACAAGTATTAAAAGTTTCCACCCGCGTCAGTTTGTAGGTTTATCTGCGTGGCTGTTATGGACTAGGTGTCTCTTGGCGTGGTGCTTGAGAGAGAGAGAGAGAGAGAGAGAGAGAGAGAGAGAGAGAGAGAGAGAGAGAGAGAGAGAGAGAGGTGCAGACGCAGGCAGGCGAAGAATCAAAATATCATGCCGTGACAGATCTCTATCTTATGATGTCTTATGCATTTCCTAGTGTTGTTCTCCCTTCCTTTTCTCTTGCCCAAATGCTCTGCTCTATTTTTCCTCTTCTCCCTGGATCCAACACACACACACACACACACACACACACACACACACACCTTTACATACCTCGTCTCCTCCAAGAAAACCAACATTTATTAGCATCTCCATACGAGCTGTTTCACTGACAGTTACCAACCCTCGTTATTGGCTCACGAATAAACTCGAGCTGCTTCGCTTGTTAACAGTCGTTCAGGGTTCAAAATCTATCACCAGTGGGCAGTGCATTCGCCAAACTAGATCGCCAGTTTGCTGATAAGAGAATAGTGTTGTCCAGTCTAATAATACACATCCTTGTATGCTTAAATGTTTCGTCACTTTATCTCAACTAATTTCAACTGGGTATAATGAAAGCTATCCGATTTTTAAGTGTGTCGGGGAACTAGTTGATGGTAAGTTTGCTGATAAGATATATATGTGTTGTCCAGTCTAATAACACCTAACATTGTGCATTTCGTCGTTTCATCTCAGATACTTTTAATATGCTCTGATGGAAGTTATTGGAATTTTTAGCGGTGTTTGGGATTCTAGTTATAGTTTAACAAAGATTCTGCATCATCAGTGGAAAAAAAGACTCCCACGAGAACCCACATAATTTGATCTTTGAAAATAATCATCATTAGAGAGCAAAGTGCTTAAGAATAGGGGGTCTAAGTATTATGTAGACGGTGGAAGCAGGTCCGTGGAGCTCGAACTGTGAGTTTGTAGGCTTTATATCGCAGATAAAAAAAAAAATAATAATAATAATTACCGCTTAAAAATACAGAATTGTATTTTTTGCGTTTTCAACAGCAACAGAGATGATAAGATGAGGTTTTCATGAGTGTCCTCTCTAACGATGATGAAGGATCCTCGTTAATTTATGACTAG
>NC_087151.1:8397500-8417500 GCF_035594125.1 Scylla paramamosain | reverse complement strand
AACCAAATACATATCCTAATATACAACTTTCCACTGCATTTTGCTCTATTTTATTCCTCATTCAAGTAGCACAGTAACTCGAATAACTTCAGTTTATTGTTTATTTTTCTGATAAACCTAAATTTTGCTACACAGCACTCTTTTTCACATTCACTAGTTAACCTTCAGTCAGTACTTCACTCCCCTGCCCTACAATCTTCCCTTTCAACACGTCCTTAAACTCTCTCTTTGACTCCAAGCTAACACCACAAGACCTTCCTTTGCCTCCTTACCGCGGCTTTCACTCCTCCTTCTCTCAAGCTCTCAGTTGGACTTTTGATCGATGCCCTTTCCCTGCCCTACTTTTAGTCCTCAGCTGACGCCCCTCTGTCCCACTATGCCCTTGGAGCCTGGCGGTAACATAAGAAGACCTTTCGTTGACTCCTTGTGGTCGACTCTTTAACGTGAAGAGGCCCTTAGTGTGTCGCCTTCCCATCACAAGGAGAAAACGTGTGCAAGTCAAGATGGTGGTGTTGTAGGAACTCAAAATCAACAATGCACCCATATGTTATCTCTCTCTCTCTCTCTCTCTCTCTCTCTCTCTCTCTCTCTCTCTCTCTCTCTCTCTCTCTCTCTCTACACAGATTAAGGAATAAAATAACACTGAATAACAAAAGAAGAAGCTATATATATTATGTTCTTAAGCTGAAAAAAATATTACTGCCCTGTACCGTGTGTTTAAAAGCTGCTTTCTCTCTCTCTCTCTCTCTCTCTCTCTCTCTCTCTCTCTCTCTCTCTCTCTCTCTCTCTCTCTCTCTCTCTCTCCCTTTCTTTTAACGGCGTCTTCCTTCTATTTACGGGGTCACTTTATTATTCTTTATCAGTTGTCTTCTCCATGTTTGCTTCTCTTCTCTCGCAAATGTCTCGTTTTTTCCACCCTCCACGTTGCCCTCTTATTTTTTCCTTATTTTTTTTCTTTTTTTGCCTCCGCGCACCTAGACTCTCCGGCCATCAAGGTGCTGAAATTTAGCGACGTTTGTACCCTGTTAGTTACACTCGCATCTCTGTTGTGCCCTGCAAGATTCAGAGGAGGCGAGGAGGAGGGAAGTAAGGAGTGGGAGGCAAGAAAATGAGACTGTTACAGGAGGGAAAAGGGGAAAAAAGGTGAAAAAAAGAAGGTAATGAAGTAGAAGCGCAGACACAAAGAAGACAAGACGAGGAATAGAAGGGAAATAAGGAGGGTGAGGAAAGAGAGGAGGTGGTTAAAGGAGGGGATAGGAAAAGAAAAGAGGGAAATGATGAGGGAGTTTGAAGAGAAGTAACGTAGGCGATGAAAAACAAAAAAGGAGGTGATTATAGGAAGAGATGGGGAAAGAGGAGACAGAAGGGGGGATTAATGCGGAAAATAGGAGATAAGTAAGGAGGGTGAAGAAAAAGAGAAAGGAGGGTATAAAGGAAGTAAAACAGAGTACGAGGTAAAAAAAAAAAATATCGTTTAATGAGGGAGGCACACAAGAGACAAGAGGGTGAGAGGCTCGGGAAAATATTAAATGAGAGATGTATAATTCCTTTATCTCTTATCTCATTTCAAAGATGAATGTTGTCAGTGTTGAAAGCAATGAGTCAAATGAAGGAGGGAGTGAACTATGCAATGATAAGACGCTGATTGATTTTATTACGAGTTGAAGTCATTATTATTATCATTATTATTATTAGCGTTCAAAGGTGTGGGCACAGAGAGAGAGAGAGAGAGAGAGAGAGAGAGGAGAGGAGAGAGAGAGAGAGAGAGAGAGAGAGAGAGAGAGAGAGAGAGAGAGAAAACAAGAAAACAGTCCACAAAACACGTCAACAATAAATGAAAACAAGAAAACAAGTCTACGAAACAAATCAGAAATAAAGAAGAACAAGAATAAGAAACAAGAAGAACAAGAACAAGAACAAGAACAAGACCAAGAACAAGAAGAACAAGAAGAGGAAGAAGAACAAGAACAAAAAGAAAAGAACAACAATAGGAAGCAGCAGCAGCAGCACCAGCACCAGCAGCAGCAGCAGCAGCAGCACCCGTCGTATGGTCTCCCCTGCAGCCTCGGGTGAGTGGCCGCAGTGGCTATGGCGCGGCTGACACAAATCCGAAATATTCCGACCGTGGGTCAAAACAAAAGTTGCCTTAACTGGGGAAAGTTTGGAGTTTTACCCTCAAGTGTGACACCAGGTCGGAGCAGCTGCCGTCGTCCCTCGCCTGTATGTTTGTAAACCTGCCCGCCACCTCTCCCTCGCTTCTCCGCTATTCACACCCTCCCAGAATACTACGTCCACCGATGTAACGACGCCACCGCTCACCCCGCGCACCTAACGCACCCTTAAGGGAACTCCTCGGTTACTTAAGGACGGCACGCTACGCCAGGCAGGTCGGTTACTGGGATAAAAAAAACGGGGCCACGGGGATGCGGGATAATATTTCCGTGCTGGCGTCTGCGAGGAGCACGAGTTAGACCAAGGGGGGAAAAACACCGTGTAGTTTGCTTATTCATGGAAGGTGTAAATCTTGATGTCATAACCCCTTGGCACACTCACTCCACACAGCGGTAGGAGGGCGTGAGTCAGCGAGGGGAAGATGTAGAGGCGGTGAAAGCCAAGCCACCCTGCCGTGCCTGCGCCTGCCGCCACACTGCACTACATATTATCGGTTGTGATGTGTGATCGCACCTCCCCTTTCTCTCTCTCATGCACATTTCTCCTCCACCACCTTTCCCTCCTTCCATAAATACTTTCCCTCTTCCTCCTTCTCCGCCTCATCCTCCTCCTCTTCATTCTCTTTCTTCTCCAGTAAATTTAGTTCATCAGTATTTTCGTCTATGGAATTTCCTATTTTAGTCTTTCCATGTATGTACGTATAAACTGCCTTTTTTTCTCTCATGATTATTTGTTAATTCTCTCTCTCTCTCTCTCCTCTCTCTCTCTCTCTCTCTCTCCTCTCTCTCTCATCTCTCTCTCTCTCCTCTCCTCTCTCTCTCTCTCTCTCTCTCTCTCTCTCATGAAGACTAGTATTTCTCTTTTCTTTACTTGCATCGGTGGCAAAGATTTTTCATTATCTCGTAATTGTATTTTCCACATCAGGTACCAAGAGTTTGCTTCTCTCCCAGACTTGTACTGCCTATAATCATGTTTTTGCCCCTCAGATACCTGAAAGTTTTTTTTTTTTTTCCCTATTTCATCATACATATATCTATGAAAAAGTGTTTATTGTTCCTGCATATCAGTAGGATTCTGTATTTTCCTTTATATACTTATAAGTCTTTTTAAAGTTTTCGTTTTATCACACGCATATGAAATTTTTTTTTTACTTTCCCTCCAACTAAATCAAGAACGTTTCCTATTTCGTTAGTTTCTTTCATCGCAAGTGCATTTAAAATTCTAATTTTCTCCCTCTCTTAAAACACTCTTTCCTTATCTTTCGTGTACCACAGTGTTGCGTGCCATTTGTTTTTCTTTCCTTTCCAGCTGGGTGAATTTGTAAAGTTTTTATATTTCTTCCACTTTTAACCCTTGCAATTATCCAACCAAGGAAAGACCAAGGCAGAGAGTCTTTCTTGCTCTCCCTGCATCGTTTTCTCTTTGTTTTCCCTTCTGTTCCTTTACAGGCATCCAGGAAGTTTAGTTTCCATGCTTCCATTTCTCTTCTCTTCACGTAGCACAGTCCAGACCACGAATCTCTTACAATAAATTTTTCTATTCTTTTTTCTATCGTTCAGTTATTTCTAGCTAAGATGTAGCATAATATTTTGTCTCCCTCTTCCGACCCGCGTCTCAGCAGCCGCAGTAGCAGCAGCCTCGTCTCAGCGTCACATCACTTCCTCTCCTTCGATCTCACCAACAATAGGAGATGGATTAACTTCCTCTCCACCTTTCTGTGACTTAGTACAGCCTTACATATTGATGCCAACACTACTGCCACCACCACCACCACTACGACCGTTACCGCCGCCGCCGCTAGATACAAATAGTGGTTACGAAAACAGCAGACAGACAGAGAGAGAGAGAGAGAGAGAGAGAGAGAGAGAGAGAGAGAGAGAGAGAGAGAGAGAGAGAGAGAGAGAGAGAGAGAGAGAGAGAGATGAACAGCTGTAATAAAGATGAAGATGAGGAAGATTAAGAAAAGATATATGAAAAAAAAGGGATAAAGGAGGAGGAGGAGAAGGAGGAAGAGGAAGAGAAGGAGGAAGGAGAGGGAAAGAAGCAAACATTCATATACATAAATCCACTGTCAGATTTCAACTATAAATGCAGACCCTTTAACTTACTTGCTTTTATTTTATCTTACTATTTTTTTTTTCCTTAATTCATTTCACTATTGTTGGAGGAAATAACTTTTGAATCTATATTTTTTTTTCCTCTCAAGTATTTCTGAAAAGTTTAAGTTCTCCCTCTCTTGGATGTCCTTTCCTTGTCTTTCGTGTAGCACAGTGCTGGAACAATGTTAAATGTCATTTGTTTTTTGTTTTTTTCTCTATTTTCTTCTTTTCTTCTGTTTCCTCTTCAGTTGCTAGATTTGTACTTGGAAGAGGAAGGGAAGGGAAGAAAAGAAACGAAAATGGAATGGAAGAAAAGGGAGGGGAAGATAAAGTAAGGGAAGAGAAGGGTAAGGAATGGTGGGAGAAGGAAGGGAAGGGAATGGAAGGGGAAGGAAGGTAAGGGAAGTGAAAAGTAAGGAAGGGAAGGGGTGGAGGAACGCAGGGAAGAGAAAGAAAATGTGCAAATAACGAAATGGAGAAAAAAGACAGGATCTTGGTATTTCAGTTTTGTTTACCCTTGAGAGAGAGAGAGAGAGAGAGAGAGAGAGAGAGAGAGAGAGGAGAGAGAGAGAGAGAGAGAGAGGGAGAGAGAGAGAGAGAGAGAGAGTAAAAATGGGTGATGTGTCCATTTTCCTTTACATACACACACACACACACACACACACACACACACACACACACACACACACACACACACAAATAAAGAAAAATACTATAATATTCATCATATTTTTAACTTCCAACCAGAGAAACCTTCATCCCCCTCACACACACGAACACACATCATCTCCTCCTCCTCCTCCTCCTCCTCCTCCTCCTCCTCCTCCTCCTCCGCACACTTGACGGGTGATGAGGTCGGGAAGAATAGCCAACCACACGATCCTTCACGTTAACAAATTGTTCCCGTGTCTGTCTCCGTGACCTCTTCAAGTCTCGCATTCGTGTTGGGCACAATGCAACGCCTCCCTCCCTCCCTCCCTCCCTCCCTTTTCCCTCCACACCACACTTCCTTCCTGTCTCCTCTTCCTGCCTTCAATACTTCTCCTCTCGCCTTACCTCCTCTTCTTTTTCCTTCCCTCCATCTTCTTTCCTCTCCTTGCCTTGCTTCTGCCACTCTTCCCCTCCACTCCTTGTATTTATTTTCTCTCTCCTCTCCTCTTCTCTACCTCCTTATTCCCTCACAACTTCAACCTCCTTCTCCTTCTTCTTCCTTTTTTTTTTTCTCTGCACACTTCTAATTTTTTCCCCTCTCCTGTCCTCTCTCTCTCTCTCTCTCTCTCTCTCTCTCTCTCTCTCTCTCTCTCTCTCTCTCTCTCTCTCTCTCTCTCTCTGTTGTTCTTTCTCTTCCTGTCACCTTCTCCTCTTCCTCTTTTTCCTCCTCTTCGCCTCATACCTTCATTCCTTCTCTTCCTTCTTTCCTCCTTCCTTTCCTCCATCTTTCCCTCCCACCACCTTGCAGCTCCTCGTCTTTCGCTCTGTTTTCCTTTTCTTCCTTCCACATTTCCTCCTTTTTCTTCCCTCTTACACCACCTCTTCCTCTTTCACTCCCTCCTTTCCTCCCAGGCGTTTCCATGTCGGCAGTCTCTCTCTCTCTCTCTCTCTCTCTCTCTCTCTCTCTCTCTCTCTCTCTGTCTCTCTCTCTCTCTCTCTCTCTCTCTCTGAACCAAAATTTTGAGTTTATTTTTGTGACGGTTTTCTTTCCTATTTTTTGTTAATTTTTATTACAATTGAAAGTTAAAAGTAATGTCACCTTGCTTCCCCCAATGTCTTTCTAAGGTGCAAGAACAAAAGGCATTTTTTCTACGACCTGGACTGTTTGGATTTCTTAACGGTTAAAAAAAAAGTTCATGAATCACTTGGGAATGCAATTATTACACATATCATAACTACGTGTAGGAATTGTCCATGAATACTTTACGGATATAGTGTACTTACAGTGTTTCCTTTCAACTGCTGTAATAGTTTTGTACAAATTTGAGTAATTTAATGAAAGGAGTTTTAACTGCCTTTAACCTAACCAACTTCCACCAACACCACCGCTATCACCACCAATTTCGCTTTCCATTAGTTTTCAGATATCTTCTCTTGCAGTTGTCGAGCTCAGAACATCCATTTTCACAACAAACACTCTTCTCAGTGGTGCAATAACACACCACACACATCATCATCATCTTATTCCGGCTTCAGTCTCACAGCAGAGGAAGCATCTAGTTTCTGATTTAAAAAAAAAAAAAAAAATGTAGCAACTTTGCAAATATTTCTGTAAGGCAGCACACGGGACGTCCGCCGCACCGGCCCCCGATACTTCATACTCAGGGGAAACCTTCTTAATAGGACGACCTCTAGGTGGTGGTGGTGATACTGGCAGTGCCCTTCAGAATAAGGTCACGTGGGTATAAGGGCAAGTGTGACCTTTTCATTATCAATTAACTAATAAATGTACACTTTTAAATAAATATATAGATGAAACACACACACACACACACATACACACACACACACACACACACACACACACACACACACACACACACACACACACACACACACACACACACACACAATTAGCAGGGAAGCATGCTGAGGAGTGACTGGTCCCTCCTTCCTTGTTCCAATGTGTGCTGGAAATTCTGTGTGACGAAGCAGGTGGTCAGCTTTTGCGCTGCACAAATGGTGTGTTCCCTCAAGACCGACGACACACACACTCTCTCTCTTTTACTCTCTCTCTCTCCTCTCTCTCTCTCTCTCTCTCTCTCTCTCTCTCTCTCTCTCTCTCTATGTGTGTGTGTGTGTGTGTGTGTGTGTGTGTGTGTGTGTGTGTGTGTGTGTGTGTGTGTGTATATATATATATATATATATATATATATATATATATATATATATATATATATATATATATTATATATATATATATATATATATATATATATATATATCCATTTTCACAACACTCTTCTCAGTGGTGCAATAACACACCATATATATATATATATAAATATATATATATATATATATATATATATATATATATATATATATATATATATATATATATATATATATATATATATATATATATATATATATATATATATATATACTCGTATATATATATATATATATATATATATATATATATATATATATATATATATATATATATATATATATATATATATATATATATATATATATATATATATAGACACCTGGCGAAACGATAATTACTCCCAGTGGGGTCTAAAGCACTGTTCAGGGGCTGCTGTGAACTTATCATTAAACCCAGTTGTGACCTCACTGAACGTTTGTTTCCCTTTGTGTCTCACAACACAAGGGGGCAGTCACAGCCTGCCCTCTAAAAACAACTCTCTTCCTCTACACAAAACTACAAGCACCTAATAACACACACACCCTTCACTCAAAAATTTCAAAATTATCATGGCGACTTCTACACCAGCCTCGGAGTCCCCATCTGGGGAGGGGACCATAAACGTCCCCAGGTCGGACTGCCTTTCTGTCGACGACCCTAAGTGTCTTGACACCCCCCTCTCAACTTTTTCTTTATTAACTTCTGCAACATTCGCGGTCTAAGATCTGATTTTCAATCTGTAGAACACCACCTCTCCTCTTCTAAACCTCATCTTCTTTTCCTGACTGAAACTCAGGTGTCTGAGGCAACTGACAATAGCCCCTTTTCTGTTCCCTCCTACTTTCTCTATCCTCATTTTCGATCCAAAGCTGGATGTTGCGTTTATGTGCGCAATGACTTAACCTGCTCTCGTGCCCACGCTCTTGAATCTTCCGAGTTTTCCACCATCTGGCTACGACTACAGAGTCATTCTCAAACTAAATTTATCTGTCCTGTATACCTCTCACCTAACTCCTCTGACTATAAGAAATTCTTTGACTACTTAACTTCCAAAGTGGAGCACATTCTGACCTTCTTTCCCTTTGTAGAGATCTCCATTCTTGGAGACTTTAATGTTTACCACCTGTTTTGGCTTTCCTCTCCCTTCACTGACCATCCTGGTGAACTAGCCTTCAACTTTGCTATCCTTCACGACCTAGAGCAATTGGTGCAACACCCTACTCGTATTCCCTGACCGTCTTGGAGATACGCCCAACATTCTTGATCTTTTCCTGACCTCTAATCCTTCTGCTTATGCTGTCACCTTTTCTTCTCCGTTGGGCTCCTCCGATCACAATCTCATATCTGTATCTTGTCCTATCGCTCCAATCCCTCTTCAGGATTCCCCTAAGCAAAGGTGCCTCTGGCGTTTTGCCTCTGCTAGTTGGCGGGACCTGAGAAGGTATTTTTGCTGATTTTCCTTGGAATGACTACTGCTTCCGTATCAGAGACCCGTCTTTGTGTGCTGAGCGCATAACAGAGGTAATAGTGTCTGGCATGGAGGCGTACATTCCTCACTCTTTTTCTCGATTCTAAACTTTCCCAAACCTTGGTTTAACACAGCTTGTTCTCGTGCTATACATGATAGAGAGGTGGCCCACAAAAGGTACCTAGGCCTTCCATCACCAGAATCTCATGCACTTTATATTTCTGCCCGGAACCATGCCAAGTCTGTTTTCCAACTAGCCAAAAACTCCTTCATTAACAGAAAGTGTCAAAACCTTTCAAGATCTAACTCTCCTCGTGACTTCTGGCATCTAGCCAAAAAATATCTCCAATAACTTTGCTTCTTCTTCTTTCTCTCTTTTATTTCAACCAGATGGCACCACTGCTATCACATATATTTCTAAAGCTGAACTCTTTGCTGAGACCTTTGCTAAAAACTCTACCTTGGACGATTCTGGGCTTGTTTCTCCCACTCCTCCACCCTCTGACTACTTCATGCTACCTATTAAAATTAATCGCAATGATGTTTTCCATGCCCTTGCTGGCCTAAACCCTTGGAAGGCTTATGGACCTGATGGGGTCCCTCCTATTGTTCTCCGAAACTGTGCCTCCGTGCTTGCACCTTGCCTAGTCAAACTCTTTCAGCTCTGTCTGTCAACATCTACCTTTCCTTCTTGCTGGAAGTTTGCCTACATTCAGCTTGTTCCTAAAAAGGGTGACCGTTCTAACCCTTCAAACTACCGTCCTATTGCTTTAATTTCCTGCCTATCTAAAGTTTTTGAATCTATCCTCAACAGGAAGATTCTTAAACATCTATCACTTCATAACCTTCTATCTGATCACCAGTATGGATTCCGTCAAGGCCGCTCTACTGGCGATCTTCTGGCTTTCCTTACTGAGTCTTGGTCATCCTCTTTTAGAGATTTTGGTGAAACTTTTGCTGTTGCCTTGGACATATCAAAACCTTTTGATAGAGCCTGGCACAAAGCTTTGATTTCCAAACTATCCTCCTACGGCTTCTATCCTTCTCTCTGTAACTTCATCTCAAGTTTCCTTTCTGACCGTCCTATTGCTGCTGTGGTAGACGGTCACTGTTCTTCTTCTAAATCTGTTAACAGTGGTGTTCCTCAGGGTTATGTCCTGTCACCCACTCTCCTCTTATTATTCATTAATGATCTTCTAAACCAAACTTCTTGTCCTATCCACTCCTACGCTGGTGATACCACCCTGAACTTTTCCACGTCTTTTCATAGACGTCGAACCCTTCAGGAGGTAAACATTTCACGCAGGGAAGCCACAGAACGCTTGACTTCTGATCTTTCTAAAATTTCTGATCGGGGCAGAGGTATTGTTCAATGCCTC
Organism: Scylla paramamosain; assembly: GCF_035594125.1. Classification (NCBI taxonomy): domain Eukaryota; kingdom Metazoa; phylum Arthropoda; class Malacostraca; order Decapoda; family Portunidae; genus Scylla; species Scylla paramamosain. The sequence continues at coordinate 8,407,513 of NC_087151.1, read as the reverse complement.
AAAAACTCAATTCCTCCATCTATCAGCTCAACACAACCTTCCAGACAACTATCCCCTCTTCTTCAATGACACTTAACTGTCCCTCTCTTCTACACTGAACATCCTCGGTCTGTCCTTTTCTTATAATCTGAACTGGAAACTTCACATCTCATCTCTAGCTAAAACAGCTTCTATGATGTTAAGTGTTCTGAGACGTCTCCGCCAGTTTTTTCTCACCCCCTCCATCTGCTAATTCTGTACAAGGGCCTTAATCCGTCCATGTATGGAGTATGCTTCACATATCTGGGGGGTTCCACTCATAGTGCTCTTCTAGACAGGTTGGAATTAAAAGCTTTTCGTCTCATCAACTCTTCTCCTCTAACTGACTGTCTTCAGCCTCTCTCTTACCGCCGCAATGTTGCATCTCTACCTGTCTTCTACCGCTATTTTCATGCTAACTGCCCTTCTGATCTTGCTAACTGCATGCCTCCCCTTCTCCCACGGCCTCGCTGCACAAGACTTTCTTCTTTCTCTCCCCCTATTCTGTCCACCTCTCTAACGCAAGAGTTAACCAGTATTTTCAATCATTCATCCCTTTCTCTGGTAAACTCTGGAACTCCCTGCCTGCTTCTGTATTTTCACCTTCCTGTGACTTGAATTCCTTCAAGAGGGAGGTTTCAAGACACTTATCCATCAATTTTTGACTACTGCTTTGATCCTTTTATGGGACTCGGCATTTCAGTGGGCATTTTTCTTTATTGGATTTTGTTGCCCTTGGCTAGTGTCCCTCCTACATAAAAAAAAAAAAAAAAAAAAAAAAAAAAATATATATATATATATATATATATATATATATATATATATATATATATATATATATATATATATATATATATATATATATATATATATATATATAAAGTGGTAATACTCGCAGCTGCCGGCCTATTGCAAGTTGCAAATAGGGGTCGATGTCAGGCGAACGTGGGGGAACTAACCTAAACTACCCGAAAAAAATATTGCGTTTGATTTCCCCGGGAGGAGGAGGAGGAGGAGGATGAGGAAGATGCCCTCATGGCGCAGCGGTGGCAGTGTTTGGCGGTGCTAAACACTTCATGGTTATCACTACTTGTATGGTGGGCACTGGTGTAAGGAGCTGGGCTCTCAAAAATACAACTTAAATTAAGACACAGTTAATTGTCACGCTGGAGGACACTTGCACGCGTCAGTCATGACAGACCCCTCTCATCCCTTAGCAACCCTTGGGCCGCCCTACTACCACCAGTGTGCCCTGAGGGAAGGGCCTCGGTCTGGGGAACGGGGAAGTGAGTCTAGCCCAATAAACTTGAGATTGGAGCTCGGCGGCCGACAGGTTAAACTCTGCCATAGTACGTGAACAAACACAGGTGACCGAGCTGATGGAGGGGGAAGGCGGGGCGGTGCGGGGAGATTTGGTCGGGCAAGGAGAGGCGCAGGACGGACCAGGGTGAAGGCAGCATGGAGGCAAGGCCGGGATGAGCTGGAGTGAGGCACTGCGGGATGAAGTTGGGAGCCGGCAAGAATGAGGTGCGGGGAGGAATGCTGGCAGGGAGGGAAGGGAGATGGGATGGGAGCAGGACACATTAGGGTTTAGGTGAGGCAGGGTGAGGCTGGGAGGTGAGGTGGGACTGGGCGGGGCGGGGCGGGGCGGACTTCTGGCGCTGAAAACCCTCTGTTTAATTACCAGCGCGGAGAGGATGAAATTTTCCCCCTGACGTAAACAATCACCCCACCCACCGCCGCTCCCCCGCCGGCCACCCGCCGCCACCTGCCGCCACCCGCAGACGCCTCCCGTCGCCGCGCCGCCACTCTTAGCCCTAAGACTCAGCATTTACTGCTCCCAACTTCCTCTCTCTTTTTATCTGATGTGATATGGAAGTAGTGACATTAAGGCTTCCATAATAGGCCAGAGCGAAGTGAGGGTCGAGGCTGACTACGAAGTTGAACTGAATAACTTGGCACGATGCCTCTAAAAAATCGACTGAGAAAAGAAGAAAGAAGAAAGAATAGGAAAGCTGGATTTATATAATTGTCACTGAGATTGGTTCTGTGTTAGGACTAACGTTAGAATCCTTTAAGGAAACAATGACATGTGGCTGAGGTGTAAATGAATTCTTGAGAAGCTCAGTAATTCTGCCCCAAAGGCAAGTTTGCTCACATTTCTTTTATACTCTTTTATATTGATACAGATGAGCCACGGGAGGAATAAAAGTTTGTCTTCATCATCATTTTGTAATTGCCACCAAGACTATGAAAAAGTACTGTATGTGGGTCACCAGTACTTAATGACGTACTTAGTGCACTACAGTTTATTACTGAAGAGTGGAAAAGAAACAATCTAACAATGTATGAAAAGATAATGATTTATAGCAAACTGCATGAAACTTCAAATGCTATACAGACAGAATTACTCGCATTATGAATTAGCTGTAGTCTATTATGATAAGTTTCCCGGAGCCTATCACCACTCCAACACAAAACTACGTGATTACCAGGATAGTTGAAACTCGGCCGGCGCACCGCAGAGTGTTGACAAGACATTGTTAGCAGAGGCCAGAGGAAGCTTGTTCGTGATAATAAAATTCACCACTAACCCGGTATATTAATTTATGTTAACGATTTCATTGCTAGATATTTGCTTTCCCCTAATCATCTACAACTTCCCTTTGTACTAGTCTTGAATCGCAGTGTAGCTTGCGTAAAACAAAATTAACCTTCTGCTTTTTCTTTTATTGTGTGCAGGTATGAATTTTCTCTTCCACATTGGTCTTAATGTTACCAAAGGCTGATCATATTAGTGAAAGAGTTAAGGAGAGGCGTCGCGAGTTACATAGAGGGTAACAACTTTTTTTGAAATTTGGTGTGCATATGTTTGTATACCAATCACAAAATCCCCAAAAATGTATTAAAATGCGATCATTAGTTTGGAAGAGAGAGAGAGAGAGAGAGAGAGAGAGAGAGAGAGAGAGAGAGAGAGAGAGAGAGAGAGAGAGAGAGAGAGAGAGAGAGAGAGAGAAAAGCAAAAATGGCAATATAAACCATTCTCATTTTTTTCTCAATTTCTCAATTATCTCTTAAGGCAACACAGAGTATAATAGACACGTGCTATACTCCGTTCTTCTCCTTTCCCTTTTCCTCTCTCTCTCTCTATCAATGCCATATTTTTCCCCCAAATCTCCCTAAAGTCTCCTCTCAGGAACCTTAACCTCAATCGTCAACACCTCGCCGGGTTTTCAAGGTCAAGAACATCACGGATATTTATCTTTCAAGCTTTCACGATGATTTGAAGTGAGAGGCTCCACCAGGCCGTGAGGAGACCGCCCGGCGCCCCTCTTCCCGGCTCTCCCCGCCTCTTCCCTCCCCTCCCGTCCCTTCCTGTCCCTCCCGCAGGTTCCTGGAGTCGCTGGCTTCATGGTTCACTGGGACACCGAGAAATAAAAAAAAAAGAAAAAAAAAGAAGAAAAAATCATCCAGTCTTCTTGATATCAAACGTGTAGTGACATGGAAAAGCAAGCGAGTTAAAGAGGAGGCTGTGTGTGTAAGTTGGAGTGAGTAGTGGTGGAAGAAGAGGTGATGTCCTGACTGACTCTCTCTCTCTCTCTCTCTCTCTCTCTCTCTCTCTCTCTCTCTCTCTCTCTCTCTCTCTCTCTCTCTCTCTCTCTCTGACGCATCACCTCTGCGCGTCTTCCAAGGCCACACTCCCGCCGCCTTCATATGTAGGATAGGATTACTGTGTTCATCAGAGGAGTCACAAAAAGGGACACTCCACCATTACCCGAGTTCCCGTTGGAGTGTTAACATTTTTCTTGGAACGCGTCCAGTTGAACCCATCGTCCTTCGTTTATCGGTGACTCACTCCTCACTCACCCTCAGCGGACACCAAGCCCTAGCAGCTGCCGCACGCCAAACAGACAAACAGGAACATTAATATTGCTCTCCATCAATTCCAGAACCCCTGGGCCGCCACCACTGCCCTCATAAACTTGCCGATGCCAAAAATAATAACACCTCTCCAACTCCTCCTTCCTTCCTCTGAGAAAAAAATATATATCTTCCATCTGAGCTGAGAGGAAAGGAAAGGAAAGGGAACGTCGCCACTTACCAAGATCAAAGTGCCTTCACCGTAAATTTCCTTAACTATATATTTCTGTGAGCAATAAAGTGCAATGTCAAAGAAATTGCTCCTGTCAGCTTCTACCGCCACTGAGGGAGAAACTTTGATGGGGGGAAGCAACAGCGAACTTTTGTGGGCCGCCTGATAAAGAGATTCGGGCTCAGTGCTTCACGGCCGCTACAGGACAGGGATGAGAGAAGCAAGGCATTCTCATATAGGCGTGACGTTTATATCGCCTCCCCTTCCGCTGCCACACATGCTACATACAACTCTCCCTCTTCCTCCGCTTCACCTTCATCTTCCTCCTCACTAAAAATAAGTCTAGTCATGGTCATTGGTTGAATAGCTACCGTAACCCAACACACTTAAATCTGCTGACAACCTCCTTATAAACCTCGATAAATGATGAGTCCTTAGCATATCAAAGGACTTAAGATGGAAGGACAGCACAAAATACAATAGAAGAGAATTAAGAAGATTACTGAAGACTACTCAAGGTTATTCGACTTGTGACCGCGACTTTACTTGACCTTATCTCCTCAAGCCTTCAGCCTCACCCCACCTTGACCTTGACCTGATTCTCATTTTTATCCACCGTCAGCCTACTCACCACTCACCCACTTCACTCCACTCGCCTCAACCATTCCTTGTTTTCACACAGTCCGCACTCACTTTCACTCCTCACCCACACTCCTAGTCCTCGTCCAATCACCCATTCCCTTTCTCCCGCTCACGCCTAATCCTGCCCTTTCCTCCTCCCCTCCCCGGTAGGCGGCGCCATCACCTCCCCTTGTGTACTGAAACTCAAGGCATTGTAAACACGTGAGTCAATTAATCTTTACAATCCATCCCTCAGGACCCAGTCAAGGAGAGGCTTTCAAGACACGCCACGTTGAAATAATACGGAGTCATAATTAAACGCAGTCAACAAGCTTATATATGAAAAAACCTCTCCTTTCATATGTCGATCAGCGGGCGAGTCTCTGAAAGCAATATCCGTTTCTTACGTTCCCAAAAACACTCTCGCGCGCTCTGACTAAGCCTCCTCGCACGGGCAATTAGTCCTCGTTGCGTGGGATGAGCCTCAGTAATTTAGCAGCATTACCTCATCCTGAATTCCCTGGAGTGTAAATCAAAGAGTGATGGAGATGAGCGAAGGTGATGTCGCAACGAGAGAGAGAGAGAGAGAGAGAGAGAGAGAGAGAGAGAGAGAGAGAGAGAGAGAGAGAGAGAGAGAGAGAGAGAGATTATTATTATTATTATTATTATAGTTTATCGACAGAATGTTTCCAATCCTAACATACTTAGGAATGATAACAAATATAAAAAAGTATCAATGACAATAAAACAAACTCACAATTATAATCCTGTCCAGAGAGAGAGAGAGAGAGAGAGAGAGAGAGAGAGAGAGAGAGAGAGAGAGAGAGAGAGAGAGAGAGAGAGAGAGAGAGAGAGACTTGGGCGCCATCAGAAACTGGTTTACAGGTACACATATCAAAACATGAAGGGAAGAGATGACCTTGGGAGGCTTTTTCTAGGTCACAGGAAGAGGAGGAGGAGGAGGAGGAGGAGAGGCCGCCGGAAAGCCACAGACTGAGGCTAATACAAGGCTTAGGAAGGAAGGCGCGACACGGGATTGCAGGGAAAGGAATAAAGGTAAATTTGGACACTGCGCGGAGGGAACAAATGTGGCAGACTTTATCTTCTTCCATTTCCACCTGGCGATGCACCGGGAAGTGGACGAGGCGACGAGGATAACAAAGAAGCAAAGAAAAGGAAAAAAGGAAAATGCTACTTCCCTCTTTCCTGTCGCCAGTGAAATAAAAGATGAATTCTGTAAAAAAAAAAAAAAAAAAGAAGAAGAAGAAAACGGGAGGGAAATTACGAAGTGGATCAGGTGACGAGGATAACACCGAAAGAAAGGAGAATAGAAAAAGGGAAATTATATGCTCTTCCTTGCCATCACGCGAGAAGTACAGGAAGGGGAAATAAGATATGAACCCGATATACAGAGAGAGAGAGAGAGAGAGAGAGAGAGAGAGAGAGAGAGAGAGAGAGAGAGAGAGAGAGAGAGAAAACGAACAAGAGGTAAAAATAAAGTGAAGGAATATGCTACGCCCTTCCTATCACACAAGAAATACGATCGAGAGAAATAATGCATGAATTCGGTATATACAAGCAAAAAAAAAAAAAAAAAAAGTGGACGAGACGACGAGGACGAAATAGAAACAAAGAAAAAGGAAAATGAAAATACCATGTCTTTCCTTCCCATCACACAAGAAATACCGGAAAGAAAATAAGATAAGAATTCGGTATACAAATAAAAAAAAAAAAAAAACACACACACACACACACACACGAGAAAGGAAATGGAGAAAAGAGGGAGGTGAGGAGAGTAAACAGAAAAGAAAGAAGAGATAAAGAAAATGCGACGGTCTTCATATACTGAATAAGAATGACGTGGACAGAAAAATAAAGTATTAGTTTAGTAGATAAGACACACACACACACACATACACACACACACACACACACACACACACACACACACTGAAATAAGAAAAAAAAACAATATAAGATATATATATCGAGAGAGAGAGAGAGAGAGAGAGAGAGAGAGAGAGAGAGAGAGAGAGAGAGAGAGAGAGAGAGAGAGAGAGAGAGTATAGCAAAATAACACAAGAATCCCACATACTAAAAAAAAAAAAATCAAACTTCTAATTTACGTAATTCACACAGCATAAATGTGCCAAAAAAAATAATAAGAAAATAAAAAAGAAAGAAAGTAAGGAAAGAAAAGCAAGACACCCATTGCCTCCCTGATTGCACGCAGCTTAATGACAAGTTTAGTTATTTCATTAATGTCCATGCAAATTGAGGCTGACGAGGCTTATGCAATTTGTTGAGAGGACTGCTGTGGTCCACGAACGTCCACCACCACCACCACCACCACCACCACCAGCAAAACCACCACCACCCACACAACCACAAGCACCAGCACAACCACACCTGTCAGTCAGTTCGCCACCTCCCGCCGCTCGCCGCTTGAATCTTGCTTACCTGTCAGGCACGGAAAGCTACTAGAGTCGGAACAACTCTCTCTCTCTCTCTCTCTCTCTCTCTCTCTCTCTCTCTCTCTCTCTCTCTCTCTCTCTCTCTCTCTCTCTCTCTCTCTCATTATATATTAAGTATTTTCTTTCGTTTTCCGTTCACTACTCTTCGATAGTATCACGAACTCAAATAATATATATAATCGATCCATTTATACATCTCTGCATTCTATTCATTCTGCCTAACATACATACAAACACACATGCATACATACATACCTACATACATACACATACACGAGTTCACCAGGTATTACATAAGTGTGAAGAGGAAGTTAATTCAATGCTCCTATTCATAAATGAAAAATAATAATGCTACAGCTATTTCACAGTAAGATAAAAAAAAGAAAGATGAGAGAGGGAGAGAAAAAAAGAGAAATCATAGAGCGAATGACCAGAATAAGGCATTTCACGTGTAGAATAGAACTGCAACATTTAAACAATCCTCGGAAACTGAAAATATGCAGAACACGTTGCATTACAGTATACCGAACAGGTTCTCGCCATTGTTCAGCGAGGCAAGGCAAGGCAAGGCAAAGCAAGGCAAGGGCGAGTGCGTGACGTGGATGGCGTTGTAGAGGTACCAGTAGTGTAGGTTAAGGCACACACGTAGCAACACTAGCACCTTTACTTCACTACTAAACACTAAGCACACCTAATGAATAACAGGTAGGCGCGACCTGTATAGAGTTGGTAGACTAACGGTAGAATTGAACGGGAGAGCAGGGCACGAGAACGAAGAACATCAAAGTGGCATCAAAGAAGAATGAAAACGAGATAAGGAAGAAGGAACGAGAGTATAAGCAGACTAATTTCGGAATAGTATGGACGATCTGAAGGAGAGAATGAAGACAGAACATCGAAGTGGTGCCAAGGAAGAAGGAACAAAAATATAGGTCATTGTGCCCCGGAGAACAGAGAGACAAACAGAGAGAGAGAGAGAGAGAGAGAGAGAGAGAGAGAGAGAGAGAGAGAGAGAGAGAGAGAGAGAGAGAGAGAGAGAGAGAGAGAGAGAGAGAGAGAGAGAGAAAACATCCCAGAATTCCACATAATTATAATACTCTGACATGTCGTAACACATTCTCAGGCTTTCGATCTTCATAATGCAGGCCCGAAGCTGCGGAGTATTCAAATGAGGCTGCGCACTCACTCACTCACTCGCTCGCTCGCTACCTGATGTATTTATTGCGACTTCGGGGAAAAACGAAACGGGCAACATAAATTAAATAGAGAGAGAGAGAGAGAGAGAGAGAGAGAGAGAGAGAGAGAGAGAGAGAGAGAGAGAGAGAGAGAGAGAGAGAGAGAGAGAGAGGGGGGAAAGAATGAACACACACACATACACACACAAAAATGTTGATTCGACAGCTCCGGGAAACGCTATGCTGCTGCTCACATCAAGGAGAGAGAGAGAGAGAGAGAGAGAGAGAGAGAGAGAGAGAGAGAGAGAGAGAGAGAGAGAGAGAGAGAGAGAGAGAGAGAGAGATTGAAAAGTGGGTTACAAGGAAGAGAGACAAGAGAAGGTAAGGAAGTAAGAAAAATCGAAAACAGAGAAATTACGTAAAGACTAATGTCAAGAGAGAGAGAGAGAGAGAGAGAGAGAGAGAGAGAGAGAGAGAGAGAGAGAGAGAGAGAGAGAGAGAGAGAGAGAATGTGGATGATTGGAAGCTTAGTCACCACGGGACGAACAGAGAGTGGAATGGCAGACTCACACATGACTCACACACTCACTCACTCAGTCACTTCCTCCACTCGTATAAAAGTAAGCTAAAAAAAAAAAGTGAAAAAAAAGAAACATTAAAATAACAAATAATAACATCATAAAATCAATAACGTTTCTTCCCTTCCCCGTAACGATGAAGAGAGAGAGAGAGAGAGAGAGAGAGAGAGAGAGAGAGAGAGAGAGAGAGAGAGAGAGAGAGAGAGAGAGAGAGAGAGAGAGAGTAAAAAAAAGAGCTGCAGCATTCAGAAAACGTAAGAAGCAGATTGAAAGGTAAACTAAAATAACAAGAAGGTAAAAGGACTAACTGAGTTGCTCCATGTAAAACTGGATAAACCGCAACGTTGTTAGGGAAAAGGAAGCGATTTATCTCACGAGAAAAACGTACTTTACAGAGTTTTAGGCAGAATTCTGAGAAAGGAATAAAGAATATAATAGTGTAGTATGACGAAATAATAAGGAAAAGCAACTTAATAATAAAATAAAGCAAATTAAACAGTATTATATAAAAGTGAGCTATTGGAAAAGATTTTGTTTTTTTTGTTTTTTTTTTGCAACGTCAATGAATTATAATATGAAGATGAATGAAATAGGTTAAGTAGTCAGGTTCTTAGTGCCGAGTCATAAGGGAGTTTTAAAAGGAGATTAGACATACTTTATAAATGAGGATGCTGGGTGGAAATAAGTAGATATGTTTCATAAAGGAACTGCCACATGTAGGAGTGACAACATTCATTATTTTCTTACGTTCTTATGGTCTTGAAAACACTCACCACCGGTATTATCACTATCATCGTCATGTTGAGAATTCACAAATAGGAAAAATCAATGATCAGTCTCTACTCATCTCTATCTTCTATGTCACGTCTCTTTCACCATATCAAAATCTATTAAGCATTTTGACTTTTAAATAATATACTTATCTTCCTTATCAATTTTAGAAGGTTTCTCAATACCAAGAACAGAACTGCTGAGTCTTGGTTATCATAGATCGAGAGTATCATCACCCTCTTCTTCTTCTCCTACCCTGCTCTCCTTCATCTCCTCTCCTCTT
>NC_087151.1:8375000-8392500 GCF_035594125.1 Scylla paramamosain | reverse complement strand
GACTATATGAAAATAAGTTATATTACTGTTTTCTTTTACTTTTTGCAATTTTTTCCTTCTCGCGTTTTTTTTTTACTTATAATTTCTTTTTATTATTTGGTAAGAATGAAAAAATATCAAGATGAAGCAACAAGTTATATTATATTTGCGTTTATCTCTCTCTCTCTCTCTCTCTCTCTCTCTCTCTCTCTCTCTCTCTCTCTCTCTCTCTCTCTCTCTCTCTCTCTCTGTCTCACTGGAAGTTTTCTTGATATGTTTTTGTGTTGTCATTTTTTTCTTATTTCCACCTTAATGTTTTTTTTTCTATTTATATGTCTTGTTTTTATTTTTTTTTTCCTCATTCTTTGTAAGTTTCGTCGACAGGTTTTTATGTTGTATATTTTCTTTATTTTCATTACCATCGTCGGCCGTTATAATTCCGCTGCAGGACAAAGGTATTTTCTTTTATAATTTCCAACGATATATAATTCAGGGAAAGGCACTTGCACCTCGGAACCTTCAAAGACGGAAAGAGGAACAGCCTTTCATAATTAGTGAGGGAAATGGGTTTAAATGAAGTGTACCTTAGCCAGTCCCTCCTTCCCTTTCACTACCTCTCTCTCTCTCTCTCTCTCTCTCTCTCTCTCTCTCTCTCTCTCTCTCTCTCTCTCTCTCTCTCTCTCTCTCTCTCTCTCTCTCTCTCTCTCTCTCTCTCTCTCTCTCTCTCTCTCTCTCTCTCTCTCTCTCTCTCTCTCTCTCTCTCTCTCTCTCTCTCTCTCTCTCTCTCTCTCTCTCTCTCTCTCTCTCTCTCTCTCTCTCTCTCTCTCTCTCTCTCTCTCTCACACCACATTCCTGCCGTGCCTGCCCCACCACCAAACTCCTCCTTTCTTCCACCTTTCCTCATCCACCTCACTCCATCTCCACCGATATTTCTCATCCAATATTTGTTTGTAAAGTTCATATGCAGGCTTGACGTTATTATTATTATTATTTTTATTATTATTATTATTATTATTATTATTATTATTATTATTATTATTATTATCATCACTACTACTACTACTACTACTACTACTACTACTACTACTACCACTAATACCGTCATCATTGTTTTTGTCATTATTGTACAAAATGGGGATAATACCATAACGTTTTCTTTTTACTTTTTCTTCCTGACAAAAGAGCTATATCTTGTTGATGAATATGGAAATCTTAATGATATTCTGAGTAAGGAAACATTTTTGCAGAGCACCCCCTCTCTCTCTCTCTCTCTCTCTCTCTCTCTCTCTCTCTCTCTCTCTCTCTCTCTCTCTCTCTCTCTCTCTCTCTCTCTCTCTCTCTCTCTCTCTATCATACATTCCTCCATCACTCTAATATCTTTCTGTTTCTTCGTAAAAAAAATGGAAATGTTTAACTAATTTTTCTCTCTTTCTTTGCAGGTAAGGAAAATGAAATGGCGGTGTCTGAGTCATCGCTTGCCACACCTGGAAATGGTAACCTTGTATGCACGTATACTTGTTACTGAAACTTTGAGGCGAAAACAACTGCAACGCTAGACTGGTGGCATATATTTAGACACGCAGTACGTAAATCATTATTAAGACTGACTGACTGACTGATTGATTGATAAGCTGCGTGACAATGAATCATATGGCACATTTGTTACTGGGGAATATATAGGACTGTGATAGAAGGCTCTGTGGTCCAAAATGTTTTATTAATTGTGAAAAAAATATATCGGACAGTGACAACTGCCTGAAGTAATATAAAAAGAGTAAACGCAGCTCATTGTTTATCAGAATGACGTAAGAATAAGGAACCGTCACTTTCTCTTGTTTCATTCCTTCGCACAATCAAAGAATGAACACAAGTTTCCTTATCACATGACATTTGCTGCGAGGGGAGGAGGGAAGGGCTGTGGGTCACCCTGAGGACAGAAAAAAGGGGAGGGTGGAGAGAGAGAGAGAGAGAGAGAGAGAGAGAGAGAGAGAGAGAGAGAGAGAGAGAGAGAGAGAGAGAGAGAGAGGAGGAGGAGGAGGAACTCGGGAGAAAGTTTGGAGCACTTGGGTGAGATGGACCGTCTCGGAGGCGTGGAGAGCGAGAGAAAAACGTCCGACAGAGAGAAGTTTGCAGTCTTTCAGTCGTCCCTTCCTGTCGTCAGTGCCTTTCTTCTGCTGCTGTTCCTGCTGCGGACGCCTGCTGTGGTGCTGACGCCCGCTGTAGTGCTGAGGTGCTGGGGACCCTAAATGCCTTCTCTGACACTTGCCCAGCTTCAATGACACCAGCAGACATGAACAGAAATGACACACTCGAAGTACTCAATGACGCCCTGTTTTTGTTAATGGTCTCTTCCTTCTCGTCTGGTGCCTCCCTCGGATGCCTCCCTCTGATCCATATTCCCGGGTCTGTTTCCTCTCCCTCTCTCTATTCATAGGCAATACTGAGATAAAATCAGTCTCATCATCCTGTGTGTTAGCTAAACATTACGCCATGACACTATCCCAGTTCCAGTTCTGTTGTTTCTTTCCTGCCTTTCTTATAGTGTACATATACAGGGTACATACACACACACACACACACACACACACACACACACATTACAGCCACCTGCTTCTGTTCTCCTCTGTCTATTCATCATATTTTATTAACCACTTTCTCTCTCTCTCTCTCTCTCTCTCTCTCTCTCTCTCTCTCTCTCTCTCTCTCTCTCTCTCTCTCTCTCTCTCTCTCTCTCTCTCTCTCAATAATCAATCACCTTATCGAGTCACATCGCCACGCCCCTCTCTCTCCTTCCTCCCCCTCCCTCCCCTTCCTTACTCCTTGCATAACACATTCCTAAAAACCCACACGTAGCAGCAGACGCCTTGCTGAGCCTCGACAGTCTGTGCAGTTTGCTGGCGACGCGCACCTCCTCTGCTGACGTGTTCCTCTCCCTCCCCCAATGCTGATACACCAAGATCGCGTTTCAACCCTTCGCTCAAGACATGAAGACCCGCACATTGCACACACTAGGTTATAAAGACTCTTATCTCTATACGTATATCTGGTGATAAGAGGGATTTGCCGTAGTGATAGTAGTGTAAATATTTCTTGTAAGTGTGTAGTGTGTTGGTGGTGATATGAGCACAGTACTTAAGTTCAGAACCGTTATCTTAAACCTTTTACTACTACTTGCCACATCACTAATCTTGTTCTTCAGCCACCTCCGAACACTGTCCTGCCTAGAAATTGGAAAATCTATCTTTTCTATCCTCTTTTTTTTTTTTTTCTTGTAGATGAGTATAAATATTTCATACATTGCGTTTAGTGATGCAAATTGTTCTCTATCACGGTGCCTGAATATGTTGAGCACCTCGGTTCATGACCATCGCTTGGCTTCGTATCCCGGGCCATTTATTCTTTAACGCTTTGTTCTCTCACTAGGACTACTTTCAAAGGTCACAGAGATGGTTAGTTGTGTTATGAGTGTTTTTCTTCTTTACGCAGCATAATCCTAGTTAGGCCGTCACTAGATTCATGAAAATACTTGAAAATCCTGGTAACTTCCACTAGATATGTTAAGATGTCTAGATCAGATTCTTAAATATTTAAACGCTTTGATCTCTCGTGACTATTCAAAAGGCCACACAGATTATAAATCGTGTTCCTATGATTGTTTTTTCTTTTTTCTTTTTGATGTTGTGAGATCCCTGTAAAGCGATCAAAAGAATCATAAAACCACTTTTCAAAACCACGGTAACTTCCACTACAATCTGTTAAAATTACCCTGAATCAGGGTAATTTTAACGGAATACGGTGATTGCGAGTAATGTTTAACCTTACTAAACTCCACCCTTGAAGATTCCTGCGAGAAAATACTGCCTGAAGTAAATGTCCCTGTTATAAATTCTCCCTGTCTCGTGTGTATCAGTAATCGTGCGAGGGAGAGATGATGCAGACTTGACTCCCCCGGTTTGAGAAATTTATCATTACATTACGTATCTACTTTTTCCTCCTTGCAAATCATAATTCACACGACCACAGTGGGATTAGGGGAAAGCGTGGGTGGTTACCAACACGTAAGACACACACAGGTAACCAAGAAGTCACTGACCCTTTGGAAACACACTGGGGGATATGAAGGTCGAAGAAAAAAAAAAAACGACGAAATAACACGGGACACACAGACTGAGCAAACATGAGACTAAAAATAAATGTATGCTCTCATAAGTAAAAAAGTTTGTTAAAGAAGACTTAAAATAGGTATATTTCACTATGAATGTATGTGAAAGAGTGAATGTATGGATTAATAAGACCTAAGGGCAATATGTAGAGAACTGAACGTTGCATTAAATGAAAGCGGTGGAAGAATTTACTGAGAGGAGAAGGAGAAAGAGAAAGAAAATAATAAAGAGAAGAAAGAAAGAAAGAAGAAAAGAAAGTAAAGAAAAAGTAAAAGAAATTCTATAAAGCACCGTAACAGACCAAGAAAATTTTAAAATAAAAAAAGGAGAAAAGAAAAAAAACTGATAGAGCGCCGTAACATCATAAAATCATAAGGCACAGAAGAAGAAGGAGACGAAGAAGGCGGCGGCAAGGAGAAAGAGGAAGGCGGAGGATGACACCATTGGTTTCCGAGGTGGCAAGGGAGACATGCCCGCCCGAGGAAACCAAGACGAGGGCGGGAGAGTGACCACCTCGAGAGAAACATCATAGAAACACGACTAAGGACATATTCTGAAACACTTCTGCGCTCCACTGCATTCAAAAACATCTAGTTAAAGTTACATGGGTTTTTAAGGATGTTAGAAAGGTTCCAGTAACGGATTAACGAGATTTCTACATTATTGACAGGATAAACACTCTTGAAAACTCAGCTAATCACCTCCATGAGCCTCTGAAAAATAGTCGTGGTGAGAGAGCAATGTGTTTCAGAATACAGGTCTAATAGCCAATGACACCCAAAGCACACAGTCTTTTTAACTTCATGCTACTCTCCTCCTCTCCTTCTCCTGCCTTTAAAGTTTCAATGATTATTACTCTCTATAAGTGTATTACGTGAGCTGATCTTCCAACACTATATAGGTATTTCCATTAGCTTTCGTGTGTTCTTAACTTGTTAACTCGATGTTTTTGGAGTCTCTCTCTCTCTCTCTCTCTCTCTCTCTCTCTCTCTCTCTCTCTCTCTCTCTCTCTCTCTCTCTCTCTCTCTCTCTCTCTCTCTCTCTCTCTCTCGCTTCCTTAAGAGCAAATACAAAGAAAAAACCTTGAGGAGCCTTCGAAATTTTCTTCATTAGTTAATGGGCTCATAATTATTAATTAGGCAGCTGATTTTGTACAAGTGGTGGAGGTGGAGGTGGTGTAGTAGTAGTAGTAGTAGTAGTAGTAGTAGTAGTCGTAGTAGTAGTAGTAGTAGTGGTGGTAGTAGTAGTAGTAGTAGTAGTAGTAGTAGTAGTAGTAGTAGTAGTAGTGGTAGTAGTAGTAGTAGTAGTTAACAAGCAATAAAGTTAGACTGTGTAGAGAGGTGGACAATGAGATAGACAGAAAGACAGACAGATAGACAGAGGTAGACAGATACATAAATAGATAGATAGAGAAATAGATAGATAGACAGACAGACAGACAGACAGACAGACAGACAGACAAATAGACAGATAGATGGATAGATAGATAGATAGATAGGCAAATAAACAAACAGACAAACCCATGGAAAAACAAACAAAAAAATAAACAAACCAAACAAACAAGCAGCAAACAGAACAAAAAAAAGTGACGAACTCAAGACGAATTAACATGTAAAGGCAATGGAAGAGGCGGCCTCGAGGAAGAAAGAGGAAGGTGAGAGAAAGGCAAGAGAAAGGCGTCACGAAATGGTTGGAGAAGGTGTTGGATGTGGGACGCAGGGGACACGTGGACCGGGAGGAGCAGGTGTTCAGGAAGAGGGGACGCAGGGAGAGAGAGAGAGAGAGGGGGGGAAGAAAGAAGGGTTAAAAAGTGAGATGTAGAGTGACGGCCAGTGAGGGGAAGCGAAAGGGGAAGATGCTAGCGGGGGAGAGAGGGAGAGCGCGTGGCAAGGCAGTGGTGAGTTTAATGAGGATAACGAGAGAGGGATTAGACAGACGACACCTTCACCCTCCCCCCACCCCCATATACGAGTAAGTGTCAAGGGAGGGAGGGGCAAGATATTATGGATTAGTTAAATATACTCTCGCTCACTTCCTTCTTCATACCGGAATGTCGAGATGAGATGGATTAAAATGAAAAGGGAATATGAGGAAGGAAATTAATGACCTGTTATACTACGCCGAGTCTTCATATTAAGTAAGAAATTAAGTGCTGGAGGGGCTACTTTAATCTTACTTTTTAGGAAATATTATTCACGCAAATACGCAACGGGACTGAGGTATAATTTTTCCCATTTGTCAAGTATTCGTATTATTCAAGGGTAATTACACACACACACCACACACACACACACACACACACACACACACACACACACACACACACACACACACACACACACACACACACCTTGCCAAGTGCCGTAAGTGCCAAGTCGGCAACCTTGAATGTCATATTTCGTTGAGTGTAACCCCGGAGTGTTTGGTGGCAAAGAATTGACTTAGCCGCGTGCCAGAGGATGTGAGAGAGAGAGAGAGAGAGAGAGAGAGAGAGAGAGAGAGAGAGAGAGAGAGAGAGAGAGAGAGAGAGACAAACACACAAACAGTCAGAGTCGCAAACTGGCAGACAAATAAAGAGTTTGGTGAAATCACACAAATATTCACAAGCCGCGCGTGTCTTATCTCCCCGGGCCAAGCTAGGCGGTGGTCCAGCACAGAGGCGAGGCGGTAAATTAAGTCCACCTACCATGACGCGGCGCCATATGTGTCTGCGCCGCGGGGTTTTCATATGCAAGGTTTTAAGGTGCATTATCCTTGTGGGAGAGAGAGAGAGAGAGAGAGAGAGAGAGAGAGAGAGAGAGAGAGAGAGAGAGAGCTTTGGCAGATGTGTGGGTAGGAATGCAGAAGAATAAGTAGAAACAGACAAACCAAACGAAGGAAAAGAAGGGAGATAAAATCAGTAGGCAAATGAATAGACAAAACACATACACACACACACAAAAAAAAAAAAGGCAACAACGTAAGAAATGGCATGAAAGGAAGGTACAAGTATTCTCTGACTACTATAGGACCCAAACAATAGAAGTACTAGTAATGAAATAGCTGTTACACAATAGGTTAAGTCACATCAAGTAAAGAAACATTCAACGAAGGGTAAAGAAAACTGAGGATAAATTTTACAAAGAAGAGTCACGCTAATATCTCAAATGCCATCTGTGTTATCAGCCTCGCGGTACTGAGAAGTGAGGGGCTGGGAGTGAGTGTCGCCCCTAGGAGGCACGTGAGCAAGGGACCGTGTGCCAGGAGGAAGGGGAAGGGTGGGGGAAATCAGGTGTGTTATGTGTGTTGGGAGGGAGGAAGGAAGGAGGAAAGAGGAGGGAGGAGGGAGGAAGGAGATAGGAAGGGGGAAGCAACAACGACGAAGGGACAGCTGACACGTGGTTGAGAGAGAGAGAGAGAGAGAGAGAGAGAGAGAGAGAGAGAGAGAGAGAGAGAGAGAGAGAGAGAGAGAGAGAGAGATAATGAGTGTAGGTACTACTAATAAGACCTTGGGATCAGCTAAATAGGCAGATAGGAGGAGGAGGAGGAGGAAGAGGAGGAGGAGGAGGAGGAGGAGGAAGGGAAACACAGCCCGTCAAAAAGAATGTAAAATGAGGGACTAGAGAGAGAGAGAGAGAGAGAGAGAGAGAGAGAGAGAGAGAGAGAGAGAGAGAGAGAGAGAGAGAGAGAGAGAGAGAGAACCACGCAGACAGCCGCCAAACGCTTGACAGACGGACAGGGGACAGGCAGATGGACAGCTCGCTTCCCTGACTGACTACCAAGGAGAAGGAAAGAGAATGACGGAAGGTGACTTTGGCTGGATGGTATTCGCGGTAGTGGTGGCAGTGGTGGTGGTGGTAGAGGGGGGCACGTGTCTTGGCTACTCCCTGGTTATTGTTAGTACCGAGAGACCGGGCAGCGCAGAAGAGCAGGCAGGTAGGAAGACAGTAGGAGGGAATGATACTGGGAAAAAAAAAAAAACGGGAGTGACAGGGGGAAAGGAGAGGAGAGGATAGATGGAAGGGTGAACAAAATGGAAAAAATAAAAACAGTAGAGGTGGAAAGGAAATTACGAAAGGGAAGGAAGGAGGAAGAGAGGGATACAGAGAGTAACGGATAAAGGAAGTTAGAGAGGGAGATGGAATGACGAAAAAAGGGAAGGAATGAGGAAGAGAGAGCGATGCATAAAGGGAGTGACAGATGGAGGAATGAAAGAAAGAGGAAGAAATCGAGAGAGAGAGAGAGAGAGAGAGAGAGAGAGAGAGAGAGAGAGAGAGAGAGAGAGAGAGAGAGAGAGAGAGAGAGAGAGAGAGAGAGAGAATGTTATGTCACCCTTTTACTAGAAAGGTGAAGAAGGCAATGAACTATCCCAAACACAATGAAGCAAACAAAGTAAAACAACCTCATCCTCGCCAGAGAACAAATGAAGCAGCTTTTAATTTCTCTTCTCTTTACACTTTATTTACTTTGTCCCTGTTGTTTTTTTTGTTTTTATCTAGTTTTTCCCTTTTTTCCTCGCGGTTCGCTGACAGATTAAGACGCCACCATAACTCGTGTTTGTCTTCAGCCGCTAAGCAAAACGACGCGGCGCGATGGTGTTGCGTCCCTCGGCCAAAGACAAACTGCCCAGGAAGGTCGTGTAATAAATGAGGCAGCAGCTCCTGGGACGCTCATGTGTGAGTAGATTAGTTTACCTGAGTAAGAAAACACCACTAGCAGGCTGCTCCTAAAAGTTTCACTGATGTCACACGCGGCGTTTTGAGTATTTTGTTTGACTTTCTGAAACACTTGCCGTCACGTGGGTACTTGACTCAACAAAACATTTCTTTGCCTCCTGTGTATCGTGAGAGGAGTGAGTCTCCAGCAGCCGCCAGTCCCTCAGCAGCCTCGTGAGTCATTAATGCTTCGGAAAGTCTAATCCTGCGCCGCTTGAGACACGTGAGTTCTCTATCTGATTTCATCGCCACTCACGGAATTGGTTTTACTTGCAGATCACATTAGTGGACTGAGAGTCTTTTAGCTTGTTTGGGTCTTAAGTTAGTATTCGTATTCTTTTATTTTTTTTTTTTTAACTTCTCGTGCAGATCATCTCAGTATAAATAAACACTGGCCTGCTTGGATTTTCACGATGAATATTCCGGCTAAGCTCGTATTTCTATTTTTTTTTCCTTTTATGAGATGGATAGAAATAATATACACGCAAGCTTAGATGGCGGCCAATGTTTGATTTATTTTTTATTTATCTTATTTTATTTATTTATTTATTTTTTTATTCATTTATTTATTTATTTACATTTTTTTTTTTTTTTTTTTTTTATGTGTGTGTATGCGTAAGTTCATCCCTTCGGTTTCCTTTTCTGCGTAAGTCAAATTCTGAGAGGGACAGAAATAACATACACAGACTGACTTTACTACGGTCGGGAGCTGGTAGCTGATTTATTTCCTTTCCTAAATAGCTTCACTCCTCGCTCTCCCTTCCTGTGTAAATCTAAGAAGGTTCAAGATTGCAGAGGAAGTGTTCACGGGGCGCCTCCCTCGCATCCACTCTCTTGCCTTAGCGCGATACACACAATGAGATGAAACTAATCACCTTCCTACCGCGAAGATTTACTGACATGTAGCAGGAAGGGAGAAACGCCACGCAGCATTAACTCTTTGACTGCTAATGGCACATCTGATCTAATTTTCAGCACCCCTATACAATTTTACTCATGAAAAAATCAAGCTGCAAGTACTAAAAAGACTTACTAGATATTTGATGATACCTTTTGCTGTGAGTGTTGTCTTTTAAAATCAGTGCCTAAACTTATACCAGACTATGATATCAAGTTGAGAAGAGGCTGTAGCAGTGGAAGGGTTAATAGTGCAGGCGTCCCGTGTGTGTATGTGTACCTAAACCTGCCGAGAACAATGGAATGCTTCAATCAGGAGAGGCACTAAGCTAACCCCCTACAGCCTTGCGTCATACACCGCCAGCCTCACTCGAGTGGCTCTCCTGAATTACTGATGAACAAATTTGCTTGATAACGTGAACAAGCATTACGTAAGGGGAAGGTTAACAGCCTGAATAAAAAAAAAAAGGAGGGGAAGGTAAAGTGAAGTTTTATGGAAAATATTAACTTGAAAGCTGTGGAGTAATGAGATTCTTTGGAAATTATTCACGTAACAAGTGTATGATCTGTGTATGTAATACTTGGATGGTCTTTTTATTCAACTGAAATCTACAGGTGTTGGTTTCATTACGTAACATTCAAGACGAACACCGAAAGCTTTTGGGTTCTGTGGCGATGAAGGAGGAGGAGGAGTAGTAGTAGTAGTAGTAGTAGTAGTAGTAGTAGTAGTAGTAAGAGGTAGTAAGAGGTAGTGAAGGAGAAGGAGGACGGGGAAGAAGAAAAGGAGAGGATGTGGACCATATTACCAAGGGACTTCGAACGAAAAGCGGATATGAATGAGTGTGAGGTTGCTGCGGCAGTCTTGCGAGAAGTCAAGGGAGAATTGCTTATGAGGATAGGAAGTATTAGCACAGGCAGCAGGTGGTGGTGGTGGTGGTGGTGGTAGTGCCTCGTCCCCCCTCACCCCAGCATTCCCCGCGAGGCAACAATTCACGTGGCACTGAGGATCATATTCTGAAACACTTCTGGTCCACACCTCCATTACATTCAAAAGGCTCTAGTCGAGGTAATGCGGGTTTTTAAAGGTGTTGTTATGGTTCAAGTGACAGATTAACGAGATTTGTACATAGGAGGAGAAACACTCATGAGAACACGGCTGATCATCTCTGTGGCCCATGAAAATAGTCGTGGTGAGAGAGTAGTGTTTCAGAATACTGGCCTGAGAGATTCTGAGGTGGGCGGGGTACGTAGCGTGAGTCTTGGGCATGAGCGGGACACATGGTGTGAGTCCTGTAGGAAAAATAATTTGTTGTTGATATTTACTATGGATGAAAAAGATGTTTTCCTTCAACAGCAAGTTCGAATATTCGATTCCTTGATTTTTCGGCTCAACTGTCGTTACCAGGACGCTAATTGGAAGGGACGGAGGCGCTGGTGGTGATGGTGACGTTGGTAGTGGTGGTGGTGGCAGCAGTGGTGGGGGTGGTAGTGTTCACGGTGTGTTACAACTTGGACACAAGCGTGCGTCACACCGCCACACACACACACACACACACACACAGCTGGACGTCACTCCACCAACCAAGGAGGCACGTGGGACACAGCAACACACAGCTGCATAACATAACAGTCGCACAATTACTACACCACACACTCCTCTCTCATAACACGCACACAGCTTACAGACAGCGGTGGTAGTAGTAGTAGTAGTAGTAGTAGTAGTAGTAGTAGTAGTAGTAGTAGTAGTAGTAGTAGTAGTAGTAGTAGTGATAGTAGTAGTAGTAGTAGTAACAGCAGCAGTAGCAGTAATGTCGTAGCCCAATAAACACCAAGACGAGATACAACACAAAAGAAGGAAGAATATGCGACAACTAGAATGGAAGGAAAAAATGAAGGAGGAAGGAAGACAGTAGAAAGAATAAATGAGGAACGATGAATATAAACATGAAAGCAGGTAGTAGTGGAAATAGTAGTAGTAGTAGTAGTAGTAGTAGAAGTAGTAGTTGTTTTTGTTAAAAATGTTGGTTGTGATGGTGGTGATGGCGTCGCTGTTTCACGTAAGGAGCACAAACTCTAAAACCAACACCAAGGTTAACAGGAAAGAAAAATACACGCGCCATAATATATTTCCCTTGCTGGCTGGCGGAGGAGGATCGCGGGTCAAGGCTTAGCGAAGATCTTATACTCGGGGAAAATTATGAGTGAGGATTCTAAGAAAGTATTTATATGTAGAATGTAGCTTCAGAGGGACAGTGAGGGGCAAAGGCGAGGACATGACTCATTTTTGACATATCTGAGAGAGAGAGAGAGAGAGAGAGAGAGAGAGAGAGAGAGAGAGAGAGAGAGAGAGAGAGAGAGAGAGAGAGAATCAATAAAATCACTTCGCCACACCATTCAACCTTTCAATAAACACGGAAGCGGCGGACAAACACAAACGCCACGTGACGTTTAGATACGATACTCATATATTTCACTGGTGTCTGAATATGAAGCGAGGTGTTCCCTCACTCATCGAGGCTACAAAGTCACTCCCTTGTTCCCGACACCACATATACTCTCCCAGGAAGCACCATTCATTCTTATTTCCACTTCGATCTATACGAGGAACTTGGGTGAACTGAAAGTATTCCAACTTACTTCACTTGCCTTGGGTTCGAGCGATCGGCAGCCACATGCACCCTCCACTTTACCGCCGCCGTGATATTCATCTGTGTCTGGACCAGAGGGTGGAGAGGGAGGGCTGTAAAGGAGGGGCAGAGCGCGCCGAGGGCCGTATTTCGCACTTTTCCTCCTGTTAATATTTCATCTCGACGATTTCATAAAGCGAGAACGCCACCAACAGTCGCAGCTACGATCAATCTTGTTCACATTCGCAGGTCGTACGCAGCAGGCCACACGTAGCTTGCTTTTGACACTTTGTTTACATATAATCCTAGCGTGCCACACACTCTTCCAGTCCAGCCACAGATTTACCACACGGAGCAATCACTCTTTTAAAATATAAAATGCACCGCAAATAATAAGACGCTTACGAAAGGCAATAATTAATGGTTAATGGATTTTCATGGCCACCGGCAGAGTTCCTTCATCTTTCTGTCATCGCCCATCGCCGCTCCGCGCTTTCTCTCCTATAATTCCCCGAACCTTATGTAGGAACGCGATGGGGAGAGGGAGGGAAGGAGGGATGGAGGGACAGAGGTGGCGTCGGAATGGCTGAAGTATTGAACTGGTAACCTACATACTGGAGTGGTAGGTGTTTCTCATATATAATTTAGAGAGCTCTAAGTAATATAACAGTAGTTGAAGGATGATAAAAAAGAGGGCAAGGTGGACAAAGGATTAGATAGAAGGACGCGATACGGAGCTTTGTTGAACTGCACTGGAATAGAAAGGCAGTTGAGAGAGACTGGAGAGATGGCTGAGTTTGTCACGTGGTAACAATTATTAGTCATACTTTCCTTATAAATAATGCAGATTACACATTTTCCTCCCAAACGCTCTATTCCATCTGTTCACTCCTGTTCCATACCTCATAAAGAAAATTCTAAGAACAATCTTTTATTTTTTTTTTGGGAGGGCGTTCTCCATCACTCCTGCCTTCTTTAACTGCTCCAATGCTGCTCATGTTCTAATTTTCTATCTATTATCTACTCGGTGCGCCATATCTCCTGCCGAAGTTCATATCAGTGATAAAAATAAGGACTGATTTAATGTTACCTTCCCAAACTTTCGTGTTGGAGTTTAGCCTTTCCGCCACATACATCCCATTGGTTGCTCTCGGTCTTGCTGCTCCGCTCCCGTTAAATCTGTCCTTCCGCCCTCTCTTCTCTGCCTGCACACTACACGCTACACACACACACACACACGCACACACATACACACACACACATCATCGAAAATCTCACTCCCTCTCCTGCCTTGTGTCTTTGTTCTATCCTCGATCGCTTCCTAGTTCAGTACATGCCTTGTCTTCACTCCCTTCAATACTTGAGAGAGAGAGAGAGAGAGAGAGAGAGAGAGAGAGAGAGAGAGAGAGAGAGAGAGAGAGAGAGAGAGAGAGAGAGAGAGAGAGAGAGAATTTTCAAGATGATACAAAGCAGTAATCGTTTTTAGCTTAAGAACACAACTTTTTTTTGTGATTTCACTGTTATTTTATTCCCTTAAGTGCGCAATGTTGAGAGAGAGAGAGAGAGAGAGAGAGAGAGAGAGAGAGAGAGAGAGAGAGAGAGAGAGAGAGAGAGAGACGTAGAATACCGTACGTCAAAGTCTAATCTGTTTTCCATCTTTACATAACCAAATACTGAATAATCTCCGACTTTTCGTGAACTTATTTGATTAAACTATTTTTTTCCTTCTCTCTCTCTCTCTCTCTCTCTCTCTCTCTCTCTCTCTCTCTCTCTCTCTCTCTCTCTCTCTCTCTCTCTCTCTCTCTCTCTCTCTCCCATCCTCGGACAAAACAAAGTTACTGGGAGGGAAGGAAAAAGAAACACGAAAATATAGAAACCGCGTGAGGGGGGGAGGAGGAGGAGGAGGACGTAAATGGGTCGTAAGATGCAGTCTTCTCCATTTATGACACACACACACACACACACACACACACACACACACACTCATATATATATATATATATATATATATATATATATATATATATATATATATATATATATATATATATATATATATATATATATATATATATATATATATATATATATATATATATATACGAGTATATATATATTAAAATAAAAAAAATAATTGTCACTCTTAAACTCTTCCCACACAATAGATAAATTAAATAAGAGCGAAAATACATCAAGAGTAAAATGCATGGAAAGGAAACATAAAAGAAAGAGAGAGAAAAAGAGAAGAAAGAAGAAAAATAATCTGCATAATGTATAAAACGGAGAGAGAGAGAGAGAGAGAGAGAGAGAGAGAGAGAGAGAGAGAGAGAGAGAGAGAGAGAGAGAGAGAGAGAGAATCTAATATTAAAGAGTTGCCCATTTGTCGCTGGATAGTTTTCGTCTCTCGGAAAAAAATAAATAAATAAATAAAAATTTCAAAATTTTAAAACTTCCATAGAATCTGAAAAAAAGCATGTTAACAGAGGATGTAAATGTAAGAATAAGCATCATTATAAGTATTATCTTTCCTTTAAACATGATATATGAATTATGACGAAGGTTAACTTACATAAATCTTATCGAGGAAAAGAGTGAAAATAAGCTTTTGGATTCTCTCTCTCTCTCTCTCTCTCTCTCTCTCTCTCTCTCTCTCTCTCTCTCTCTCTCTCTCTCTCTCTCTCTCTCTCTCTAACTAGTAATGTAAGGGGGAGATTGGTGCAGCGAAAGATGCTCCTGCTCCTTGTTCTTACATAATTCGACTTTTTACAACAAAGTTCACCACAAGTAGTCATTGACCAAGGTCGTGTGTGTGTGTGTGTGTGTGTGTGTGTGTGTGTGTGTGTGTGTGTGTGTGTGTGTGTGTGTGTGTTGGGAGTATGACCTTGTGTTTCTGGCTGTTGTGCATATTTCCATTTGTTTCCCGTGGTACTGCTGTGTTGCCTGCGTGTTCATGGTGCAGTGTTCCTTAATGTGTTGTAAGTGAAGACAACACAAACCTGCCTCCCTTGCACCTGACTGACATCTCCAGCCCACCACCACCTGACGGAGGAAGGAGCACCACCCAACAGCACTCACAACACTCACCCTTGCGTCCCCATGGCGAACCGAACCCGGGATCTGAAAAATAACAAACACACAGGCAATTGATAACTTTTATTAATGGCGAGGACGTGTTGAGAGAAAAAAAAAATAAATATTGACGGGTGCAGAAAATGGGGACTATCGTAAAGCGCAATTGCATCCCAGTCTGTTGTGTGCGTTTGGGAGCCGAGCATTAATAATTTACGGAGAGCGCCACGTATTTAATTTCTCCCTACTGTTCATACATTCACGAGTGGTGGCCTGTTTCCGCCCGGGCTTTTCCTGTGTAAATAATAAATAAATACACGAGTCATTCCCCGCCAGCCAGGCACAGGGAGCCGAGCGCCGGGAAAGCTGAGTTGAGGAGTGTGTCAAAATAGGGACACGGTAATGGCAGCGAGTTGTATCAAAGGAAAATGGAAAAATGTCATAAATTTCTCATATCTGGATCTTTTAATAATTATAAAACATCATTTAGATTATTTTTTTCTCTCTTCCGTAGTCCTCAGATGTCTCCATGAATGTAAAAAAAATAATAAAAACCTCACGATAGGAAGTAATGACTGAACGAGAAGGAAAAATAGCATCAATTTCTCATGTTGCAGGAAATCTCAAAACTACACCTTTTAATAATAATGAAACACCAGTTAGATTAATTTTCTCTCTCTTCCGTAGTCTTTAAATATCTCAGTGAGTATAAATAATATAAGTATCATAGCTAGATCTTTTGAAAATTATGAAGCAGAACAGGGATGAATTTTTCTCTCTCCCATAGTCTCCGAAAGTCCCCATGAGAGTAAACAACAAAGAAAATTCGGTATAGGATGTAATGAGTGAAAGAAATAGAACAAAAAAAAATCATCATCCCTTAAATATCTTTTCTTCCATAGCCTTCGAAATTCCCTATGCGAGTAAATAACAGAAAACTTGGCACAGGCTGTAATGAGTGACGGTGACGCTCATGGAGTTACGCCCCGTCGCTTCCCGTCAAGCCGCCACACGGGCGAAATAAACCACCCCACATATTAAAGGCAGAGAGACCGAGCGTGTATATTCATCATGTGGAATCATTCATTGGATTTGCTTCAGCGTGCGTGTCGGGGTGGCCTTAGGGAGCTGGCGTGCTGCTGCTGCTGCTGACGCTGACGCTGTTCCCGCTCGGTTCTCGGAAATGAGGGACGGAGGGAGGAATAGCAGGAGGGTAGGAGGGAGAAAAAGAGGGATGGTAGGAGGAAAGGAGGGATGGATGGTAGGAGGGAAGGAGGGATGGATGGCGGGAGGGACAGATGGAGGGAAGGAGGGAAGGGGGATGCAGAGAGTAAGCAATGCCGCCTGAGACACGGCAGCGGTGCGTTAACGTCGCTGTGTTTACTTGATACGCGACCAGTATTTTTTTTTCTTTTTTTGACATGAAGGTGAAGGCCAGCAAAGAAGACAGGCAAGCACGCACACATACAGACACAGGCGAGCACACACAGACACACACACACACACACACACACACACACACACACACACACACACACACACACACACACACACGCACTTAAAGATATTGACATGCCCTTTCTCAAAAAAAAAAAAATAAATAAATAAATAAATTAGATAAATAAATAAATTAGTAAGCAAATAAAGAAATGAATAACTGACTGAAGTAAAACGGAAATTTTCTATTTTTTAGTTTAGCAATATTGTGATGGACTGCACATACTATCAAAACAGTCACAATAAGTCTACACTGGTCAGTACAGTATTCATATCTCTAACCACCCACTCCTCTTAAACCGTCATGCTACTTTCGACCAAGAGACGCAACCCAATCAATAAAAAGGCCGCACTGCCTCACGCCGCGTCGCACCCAGGCTTCTTAACAACTCCGCTAAACAGTCATCCACAGACCCCTACAGACCTGACTCCTGAAGGCCATGTGTCTCCCTCCCCCGCCCTCGTGAATCTAAAACGAGCCGCGCCTGACAGACAGCTTTGTGTAGTGCATTTTTTTCGCCCACTTGCTTCATCGGAGAGCGTAACCTTTTTACTATTATTCTGCGGTTCACAG
>NC_087151.1:8357500-8372500 GCF_035594125.1 Scylla paramamosain | reverse complement strand
TTTTTTTTTTGGTATTTTAACTACCATAAATGACTTTTTTACCTGAAAAACTTAACTGGACTTTAAATACCCCCCCTCTCTCTCTCTCTCTCTCTCTCTCTCTCTCTCTCTCTCTCTCTCTCTCTCTCTCTCTCTCTCTCTCTCTCTCGTTCCATCCACAGGTTTCAGAAATTGGACACTGAATTGGAACTCTCTCTCTATCTCTCTATGAAGCGCCGGTCACTCAATGTTTTTCCTCACCTTTTTATTTTTTCAATAGACATTTCCTTGTTTCCATTTGTGTAAGTAAAAAAAGAGGAAGCTGTGAAAATGTAGGTGGCAGCAGCAGAAGGACGAGGAGGAGGAGGAGGAGGAGGAGGAGGAGGAGGAGGTGCTATGGGACACCCTTCAATATCTTTTCCCGTAGGGTTGGCCATGTGTTGGGATAGCATGCTCTTCCCCCCTATTACCGGTATATGAGGCCTTATCCATTCTATCATCCTTGAAATATATACGTAAATGTTTGCTCACTAAGTCTTTTTTTCTGCTTCTGCATGTTTTTCTTTGATGTTTCTTCTTCACTCCGTCCTCGATCATCCTTGAAGTAAAGATATGTATGCTTCTTTACGTTACCTTTCTTTTTTTCTTCTTAATTCTTGTTATGTAAATTTTCCTTCTTAAGACCTCTTTGAAATATAGACATGCTTATTCAGTGTTTCTTTTCTTTTTCTCTTATCTGTATTATTCCTCTTCCATCCTCAATCATCCTTATTCACTGTAACTTTTTTCCTCCTTTCCGTCCACTAAATTATCTCCTTCCTCCCTTCCTCGATCAAGCTTGAAGTATGTACATGATTACTCACTGTTAAGCCTTTTTTTCCTCCTCTGTTCTCTAAATCATCCCTCTCTCCCGCCCTCCCTCCTTGCGGCGAGGGTTAGTAAGCATCAAGGGAAGGCTTATGGGCGTTACACCTGTCGTGGGCAGCACCTGATGGCGGCTCAGGGCTTCCCACCTCACCCCTACACCTGTCGTGGCATGGCAAGCTCTGGCAGGGATGAGATGAGCGTTGCTGACACCCTGAGGAACTGCTGGTCACGGCACATATGGAAGGGATGCATCAATGAGACTCGCTGAAGGAGGAGCTCAAGTGGTGGGGAAATAGTCCTACTTCAGCAAGTGGCCGTGCGTGTGAGGAAATTATTTAGATGTTATTAAAGAGAGAGAGAGAGAGAGAGAGAGAGAGAGAGAGAGAGAGAGAGAGAGAGAGAGAGAGAGAGAGAGAGAGAGAGAGAGAGAGAGAGAGAGAGAGAGAACACGACGGTGTGATAAGCCCAAGGATGAAGCCTCAGCGAGAAAGTTGCAAAGACCAACAAATTATTTTATACTCCTTCGCTGGTAAAAAAAAAAAAAAAAGAAAGAAAGAAAGAAAAAAGTTTCCTTCAACGCACTAATTTTTCTGTCCCTCTTCCACGCTCAAGAGTCTTTGTTGTTGGGACAATTAAGGAAAATCAATGTTTTCTCCTCACTAGCAGCAGCAGCAGTAGCAGCAGCAGCCAGGCTCCATCTGGGTCACAGCTTAAGTCTCAGTATTACCACCAGATCGAACAGGATCGCACACAACTCGTCATGCTTTAATGCCGCAGAAAACTGCCATTGCATTTCACAAATCACGTGAAATCATAGAAGCTTTACTTATCCATTAGTTCACTTTTCAGCTTATCCTTTATTGTAAGGATTTTCATATCAACGATTCTGTGATTTTTTTTTTTTTCAGATTTGGGAAATTGTTGAGCCTAATGTTATTGACTGAAATTTTAAGGGTATTCTTCGAATGCCGTAAAGTGTTATCCCACTTTCTCTCTCTCTCTCTCTCTCTCTCTCTCTCTCTCTCTCTCTCTCTCTCTCTCTCTCTCTCTCTCTCTCTCTCTCTCTCTTCAATCATTTTATAAATAGAAAATATCTTTTTTTGGGGGGTTTGTTTACTTTCACTTAACCGATGAATTATGAAGAAAATACAAATTAAGTTACGACACAATAAAACTTTTCTTAACACTAACGATACAAATAAATCAGCTGGATAAGTAAAGTACAGAAATAGTAAATGTGGGGAGAGGAAGAGCCGGGAGAGAGGAAGAGGAGGAGGAGGAGGAGGAGGAGTAGGAGGAGCGTGGGGGTCAAGGCGGTAAGCAAGGGACAGCGGCCTCGGGGCAGTGTGTGCTCTGTCTCAGTTGCCAACAAAGCCCAGTGTCAACAGAGGGCGGAGGTGACACGATTCACTATTAATAGCATTCGGCATGACGTTACACACCCGTCACGCCTTCTCTTCCCTTCCCTTCCCCTCCCTTCGTGCAGTTTTGAAAGCTCTTGACGCGCGCCCGGCCCTGCATTTCTTCAATCCTCAAACACTGCGCGGCCTCTGAAGCCTTATCAGGTTGCCGCAGATTGGGGTGTTTTGTCGACCACTTAACATATATATAAACTGGGATAAGAAAATTTGACGCCAGCCGCAGCCACACCTGTCTGGATAGCGCGGGAGCTTTTGACAACCTCAGATAAAGTTTAACTCTTGGAAAGTTGCCTTAACTTGGCCCAAGTCTCGAGGCTCCACAGAGGCCGAAATCCGGGAGGGGAGCACCAGCCGCTCTCCTTCTCACTTTATACAACTCTCTAATCTTTCACGTCTCGCCGTGTGTTTCCGCCCCTTCCGCTCTTCCTCCTCCTCCTCCTCCTCCTCCTCTTCCTCTTTTCTCCGCTTCACTTTACGCAAAGATTTACTTTCTGTCACTTTTATCTCTTTGTGTGTGTGTGTGTGTATTTGTGTGTGTGTGTGTGTGTGTGTGTGTGTGTGTGTGTGTGTGTGTGTGTGTGTGTGTGTGTGTGTGTGTGTGTGTGTGTGTGTGTGTATGACAGAGAATGAGAGAAAGAGAGAGAGAGAGAGAGAGAGAGAGAGAGAGAGAGAGAGAGAGAGAGAGAGAGAGAGAGAGAGAGAGAGAGAGAATGGCATTAACACTGATAAGCACCACGTTTTCCTTCCCAAGAACGAAAGAAACAACTGAGTGTCATTAAAAGTCACCGCTTAACAGTACCAGAGTAAAGCCAACGAGAGGCACGAGAGTACAGACGCAAGAGGTGTGAGCAAGGAGTTTTAATAAAGGACTCCTTGGCGTGAGAAAGCGAAGGGATGAAGGACAGGGTAAGTCAGGTTTACGTTAGCTATAGAGAACATAAGGGGAAAAAATACAATAGACAGAAAATCATCAAGGAAAAAATATCAAAAGAGAAAAAAAAGTTTACGTTTTTTTTGAGCAGCAGGAATCAAAGGAGGTCGATGATGAGGATAAGAAGCACAGGAACGCTAAAGAACAAAAAGAACAAGCGACATCAGACTTGTTGGTCCGTACGAGGTAGTAGGAGACGTAGGATTGTTAAAGGCGAAGGAGGAGGAAAAAGATGACAAAAAATAGAATGACAACTAAGACAAGAAGGAGGAGGAGAAAGAAGAGAAAGAGGAGGAGGAGGAGGAAGAGGAAGAGGAGGAGGTAGGCGAAAAGGAGGAAGAGGATGTACGAATATAAATTAGCACCTCGAATGAGAAAGGCACAAAGGAAAGAGGGAAAATGGGGGAATGCTAAAGACATGGAAAGTAAAAAAAAAAAAAAAAAGGAGAGCGAGAAATAAAGAAAGCCAGCAGACCACGCGGGAGGGAAGGAGAGGAAATGAGGAGAGCAGAGAGGAAAGAAAGAAACGCTGCGGGAATAAAGCAGTTAATAAGGAGGGAGAGGAAGAGGAATCAGGAAAGAGATAAGGAAGACAAGCGTGAGAGAAAAGAATTGGATGGGAAGTGGTTTTGTGTGATGGATGGAGGAGGAAGAGAATGAGGAGGAAAAAGAAGAAAAGGAGGAGGAGAAGGAGAAGGAAGAAACAGATAAACAAAGATGAAAATAGAGATAATAGAAGAAGCACAGATGAAAAGAGGAATAATGAAGGAACGACAAGGACGTAATGATCACAAATGCTTTAGTTTCTCCGCCAAAACAAAGAAACCCGGAAAGGCACAAGTATATTAACAGGTAAATTTATATCATTGAATCTGCGTAGCCAATGATGAAAAGACAGATAATCAGGTAATCTCAAACATATAATGATCACAAATACTTTAGTTTCTCCACCACTGCAGATAAAACGCAGGAAGGCAGGAACATATTATGAAGAGGTAATTTACATACATACGTAGTTACATTATAGAAACAGTGTGGCTACTGATGAAAAGAAGAGATAATCAGCAAATCACATTCACCTAATGATCATGAATGCTTTAGTTTCTCCTCTACTGCAAAGAAAACGCAGGAGGAAGGCACGAATATATGAACAGGTAAATACACACGGGTTGGCCAATGATGAAGACAGATAACGAGCGAACCACTTTCACATAATTATCCCAAATAGTCTAGTTTTCCCACAGCTACAAGGAAAAAGCAGCAGGAAGGCACCAATGTACAAACACAACCATATATACAGGTGTTTTATGCAGGCGGCGTGGCCAATGGACGTGTTCGCGCACCTGTACGATTCTATTTCCGTGAGCAGTTGAGGGACGGGAAGCACTAGAGAGCGTGACACCTTGGCGTCTGAAAATATGAACTAATTCAGTCGACATATGTGCAACCTGGTTTCCGTTCACTCATATGCCTTCCTCCTTTTTTTTTTTCTTCTCTTTTCGATTTATATATATTTACTTATTCCTTGTTTTAATACTTAATATCTTAGGTTTTTTTGTTTCATCTTTTTTTCTTTTCTTCAGAATGATTTCTTTTTACTTTATCTCCTCTAATATTCCACTTTTTTGTAGGATATGTTACTTTCTCTCTCTCTCTCTCTCTCTCTCTCTCTCTCTCTCTCTCTCTCTCTCTCTCTCTCTCTCTCTCTCTCTCTCTCTCTCTCTCTCTCCGCCAATTTTTCCGTCCTAGTTCTATTTTCACCTTATCTTTCCCAATCCTTTCTTCTTTCTCTACCGTTCTTTTTACGTTCTTTCTCTCTACTCTCATTCTTTCATCGCTGCTTCCTACCTTTAATCCATTTTTCCCTTTTCCCTTCACCCCTCTCCTCTCCCTCCAAATTTTCCTTCCTTTTATTTTCACCTAATCTTTATCCATCCTTTCTTCTTTTTCTACGATTATTTTTACGTTGTTCCTCTCAACTCTAATTCTTTCCTCTCTGCTTCCTACCTTTAATCTACCCTTCCATTTCCTCCTTCCTCTCTCTCCTCTCCTTTTTCTTTTACCGTCCTTTTTTACACTTTTTCTCTCTACCTCTGTTTTTTCGTCTCAGCTTCCATCCATCGCTCCTCCTCTCCCTCTCCTTCCCCCTCTCCCTCTCTCATCTCCCTCCTCTCCACTGATCTCCTTGACTTCACGCCATCCCAGTTTGTTCACGAAGTTTAATTGCACCTTTTTTCTCTCCTCTTTTCTTTCTTTTCACTTGAGTCAGATTAAGATCTTGTGGTGGAATTAATTACCTTCCGGGGGGAGAGAGAAAAAAAGTTAAAATTCCGAGTACTTGAGAATTTATCTATTAATTTTCCGTCTCTCTCTCTCTCTCTCTCTCTCTCTCTCTCTCTCTCTCTCTCTCTCTCTCTCTCTCTCTCTCTCTCTCTCTCTCTCTCTCTCTGAACATTATCATACATCTATCTTCTTCTTTTGAAGGAGAGAGTAAGTTGCGTTCAGTGATGGCTAAGAGAGATAGTGCCACGCAGCCTCTCTCGTGATGTCCTGCTTGTGAAGGGGAGGAGGAGGAGGAGGAGGAGGAGGAGGAGGAGGAGGAGGAGGAGGAGGAGGAGGAGGAGGAGGAGGAGGAGGAGGAGAAGCAGAAGGAGAAGGAGGAGAAGGAGGAGGAGGAGGAGGAGGAGGAGGAGGAGAAGGAGGAAGTAAGGGGCCTAGAAACACATCTCCTTTGTTATAAGTAAATCTGATTTGCTTCCAGTCTTAAACCTAATAACTGACTTTCTCTCTCTCTCTCTCTCTCTCTCTCTCTCTCTCTCTCTCTCTCTCTCTCTCTCTCTCTGTGTGTGTGTGTGTGTGTGTGTGTGTTTTCTTACCCTACCCTTTACGCTGGATAGTCTTCCTTCTCATTTGCTTTACGA
This sequence comes from Scylla paramamosain, assembly GCF_035594125.1. Lineage (NCBI taxonomy): Eukaryota > Metazoa > Arthropoda > Malacostraca > Decapoda > Portunidae > Scylla > Scylla paramamosain. Next base: position 8,366,381 of record NC_087151.1, on the reverse strand, counting down.
GGAAGATGCATTAGTGGCGCGGATGATGGAGTGATGGTGGTGATGGTGGGGTGGTGGTGGTGGTGGTGGTGACCGGCTAACGCTAAATCTCTTTCGTCCTTCACTGAAAAAAAAGACTCCTGTGTGAGTTTTAGGAAAGGAAAAAGGCTTGAAAGGAGGGAGAAAAAGCAGGGGTCTCTCTCTCTCTCTCTCTCTCTCTCTCTCTCTCTCTCTCTCTCTCTCTCTCTCTCTCTCTCTCTCTCTCTCTCTCTCTCTCTCTCTCATAAACACATATATTCCATAAATTTCACTTGTTACGAAAATACACAATAATGAAACCCACTCTATGCATGCTCACGTACATGTGTGTGTGTGTGTGTGTGTGTGTGTGTGTGTGTGTGTGTGTGTGTGTGTGTGTGTGTGTGTGTGTGTGTGTGTGTGTTTGTGTGTGCGTGTGGTGACGTACTAGCAGGAGTTAATAGCGTGGCAAGATATGGGGAGTATGTACACACACACACACACACACACACACACACACACACACACACACACACACACACACACACACACACACACAGTCCCTATAAACGAGGCAAGTGGTGCCCTCATAAAAGCCTCCTGGATAAAGGCTGCCGCTGAAATCTACACGCGCGTGAGAGTGCAAAGTAAAAGGAGGTGCTGTGTGTGTGTGTGTGTGTGTGTGTGTGTGTGTGTGTGTGTGTGTGTGTGTGTGTGTGTGTGTGTGTGTGTGTGTGTGTGTGTGTGCTTGAGTGCGACAGAGTGGAGTGTGGCTAATGGGCAAAAAATAGTGATGATACCCACGAGTGTGACTGTGTGTGTGTGTGTGTGTGTGTGTGTGTGTGTGTGTGTGTGTGTGTGTGTGTGTGTGCTGAGTGGCCGAGTGAATAACAGCATATGGTGAGTGTAAGGAATGTCAGTGTGGTGGGTGATTAAGTATTATTATTACTAAGCCTGCTTCCTGAATGACTCCAGCTGGAGGTGAGGCAGTGCAGGTTAACTGATGTAGTAGAAGCAGTCTAGTTTCCTCGTATCGATATCTGAAATTCATCTAAGGTGTTTTAAACGTTTAGGTGCCTTGTCCTGCTTCTAATATAACAACAACAACAACAACAACAAGAACAGCAACAACAACAACAATAATATACTACTACTATTACTACTACTATTGGTGCACCCCTTCTCTCTCTCTCTCTCTCTCTCTCTCTCTCTCTCTCTCTCTCTCTCTCTCTCTCTCTCTCTCTCTCTCTCTCTCTCTCTCAGCACGCTATTAGCCACAATCTCCCACTCAAATACTCACGGCTGGCGAGAATACCACATTTACATCACGTATTCACTCTTTTCTTCCGTCATGAACAAGAGTAATGATGAAATTGAGGTTATTAGTCTCACCACACACCAGCCCGAGCCCTTAATGCGCGCCTCTTGCCCTTGTTCACTTCACACACACACACACACACACACACACACACACACACACACACACACACACACTTTAGTAACACATAACCCCAGAATACAGACACACCCTCCGTATTTCTCTCGACTTGATCTTTTCTCCTTTTCCTTCCTTTCTTCCTTCCTTCCTTTCCTCCGTCTCCATTTCATTCCTTCCTTATTTCTTTTTTTCGTCTTTCTCTCCATTCTTCTCTTCATTTTCTTTCTTTCATTCCTCCTCTCATTCCTGCCTCTTTTCTTTCCTTCCTTCCTTCTCTTTTTTATCCTGTCTTCCTTTCCTTTCTTCCTCCCTCTTTCATCTCTTGCTTTCCTTCCTCGCCCCCAGTCCTTCCTTCCTTCCTTCCTGCCTTCCTCTCTCTTTCTTCAACTCTGTCATTCCACTCTTCCTTCCATTCTTCTTTCCTTCCATTATTTTCTTCCCTCCTTCTACATCTCTCTTTTCTTCCTTCCTTCCTTACTTCTCCATCACATCTCTCCTTCATTTCTCACCTCCTGTCCTGCCTTCCTCCTCCTCCATCTCTCTCCTTCCTTTCTTCGTTCCACCCCACCACTCTTTAGACACAGTTGCCTCGCTGTAAAACTGTCCGGCGCCGTCCAGCCCCTTTACTTTTCATCCTACCCCCTAGTCTCTCTCCTCCTCCCCTTTCTCCTTTTCTTCCAAGTCCTTATAACTCAGCGGCGTCGTTGGCGAGCCACCAAAACCAACAGGGATAAACACAGGGCCCCGCTCGAGCTGCCATTAATTTCCCCGATAATCACAGGCTTAATCTGCCAGATTTTCTCAGCCTTGCGCACTGATACGCCGCTGATGAATGAGCGAAAATTGATGGCCCGCCAGTAATCACCCAGAGTTTCATAATGATACAATATATGTGCACGTCATGGAAAGCTGTAGTTTCCAGTATTAGAAAAATTTTGCTCCGTCTTGTGTTTTATTGCTAATTGCGTTGATCGTGAAGGTTTATGGATGCAGTGAAAGAGGACGTGCTTGTTAACCCTTTCAGTGCTAGCCATCTTTTTCCCAATAATCCCTTAGCATTTTTCAGACATTTTTGTGTTAGAGTATATGAATTAGTTTTGAGGCATAGAAAATAGAAAATGAATCTCTTACCCTTTCTATTCTCCATGTGCCCATGCAAATTATGCTCCTATAATGCTCTGAACATTATGCAAAGACGACTATAGCAGTCAAAGGGTTAAGAATGTGACTGAGAGGAGGCGTAGAAGACCGGGCCTGTTGGGGAAGGTTGATCCGCTGTGACGACCCCTAACTGGAGCAGCCCCCCAAAAAAAAGACGTTGGTTGTGAATCTGAAAGCGATATCAGGTGAAGGCAACACGTGTGGCAATGGTGATAGTTGATGATGATAATAGTGATAATTGTAGTGATAATATTCTATCTATATGTGTACCAAGCAGAGATTCTCCTTAGTGGCAGTATCGGTGGGGATGATGACAACAGTATCGCGATAATGACCGCTTAAGACACAAACAGTAGCGGCAACAACAGCAATACTAGTGATGGTGACGGAAGAGACACCCAAACAGTAGCTACAATAAGTGTAATACTAGTAATGGTGACAGGAGAGACAGCGAGCCACCTGAACATAGGGACCAGTCAGTGAGGATTGGGGAGCGGCTGAAGGAGGGAAGCACCAGCAGCAGCAATAGTAACGGTAGGACCATGAGGGCGAGGAGGTGCAAGAGTAGCTCAGGCGAGAAGAAGGACCTGGGCCGGACGCCACAAATACCCCGGTAAACAGTTAACGTCGTCGTAAAACGGGAAAGTGGCCTCCTGCTTCTTTATTTTTCTGAGGACCAGCGACGCTTCTCTTTCGGGACTCTCTCTCCATGCAGACCACGCTTCCTGTACTCCCTCTGCTGCGTACATTCAGGGCCCCGTTTGAACAGCAGAGGAGAGAGAGAAAGAGAGAGAGAAGGAAGGAAGCGACGCCAGACAGAGGTAAAAAGCAAAGGGAGTTTTAGAGGGAGTGAATTAACTGGGAGTTGGAGAGTTGATAAGAGAGAAAAGAGGGAAGGAGAGATGCCAAGAAGGGGAAAAGAAACTCCATAAAGATGAGAGGGATGGAGATAAAGAAGGGGAGAGACGCGAAAGGGAAAGGATGTAAGGTAAGGTAGATAGGGAAGGTGAACGAATGGAAGTGCAGTGAAAAAAAAAAAAGTAGAAGTATGATAAGAAAAGAAAGAGCAATTGTATGGAGGGAGAAAGGTGAGTGATGCTGAAAAGAGTAAAATGTGAAATGAAAGTAGAGAGAGAGAGAGAGAGAGAGAGAGAGAGAGAGAGAGAGAGAGAGAGAGAGAGAGAGAGAGAGAGAGAGAGAGAGAGAGACGGGAAAGAAGTGACATTGAAAAGGAAAGAAAAATATAAACTGCAACTATAAAATTAAAGTCTGGAGGAATGGAGGGTACATGAAAGAAAGTATATGACGGACGAACGAAAACATTAAGAAAAACAAGACAAAATAAAGTAAAACGTAGATGAAGAAAATAAAAAAAAAATCAAGAGAGAAAGTGAGTAAAGAAAGAGAACACAGTCAAAAAAAAAATAGAAACAAATAGGGAAAGAAAGAGATATGGAAGAATACAAGAACTTGGCGACGAAGTAGTAATAAAAAAAAAAGTAATAATAATGAAAAATATAATAAGAATCTCGAAAACTTTCCCCTGTTCACTATTGCTTAAAAAAAAAAGGCAGAAAACACGGAAGCGCCGAAAAGAAAATATAAGGAAGAAAACAGATCAAAAAACATTTCCCTGTCCACCAATCCTTCGGGAAAAAAAAAAAAAACGGAAGACACAAAAGCACCGAAAAAAAACAGAGAGAAGACAGAAACTTTACTAGACAAGGTACAAAAAAAAAGAAAGAAAGACAAAAAAAAAACCTTCCTCGTTGGCTACTGCTGAGTGTAATAACGCAGAGAAAAGTCTTCCATGATCAGCCTCGTATCGGTGGCAAAGTAAACTCCTTTTTGTAATAACGCATAATCGAAAAATTGAAGTTAGGTTAGGCCCGCCCTCGGAGGAACCTTAGTAACAGTGTTTGCCGCCCCACAAAACTTTGCCCAGACTTAATATTAAACTTTGGTAAACCTTAAGAAACACCAACTTGGGCGAACATTGGAGATCGTGTGTCTTGGTGAGAGGGAGAGAAGAGAGAAGGAGGAAGAGGGAAGAGGGGAAAGGAGGGACGAGGTGACGCGAAGGTTGGAGAGAATAGGTTGAAAAGTGAGAGAAGATGAGGTGATAGAAGTAAGAGAGAGGAGAGGGAAGAGGGGAGGTGATGGTAACGGTAAAGAAAGTAGAGGTGGTTGAAGCTATGTGAAATAGAAAAATTGTGGAGAAAGAAAGGAAAATACGTAGGAGAGAAGGAGATTAGAAAGGGAAAAAGAGAATAAACAATAAGGGAAGAAGAGAGATAGTGAAGATAAAAAGTAAAGTAAACGATGAGGAAAAAGGAGATTGTAAAAGAGAAAGAAGAATCAGAGAAAACAAACAAATGAAGAATTATGAGAAAACTGGAAAGGGAGAGGAAAGGGGAGGCACTTAATTGATGAAGGAAAGAAGGACGTCATGAAGGGAAAAAAATAAAATAAAAAAGGATATCAAAGAGGAAAATTGTGAAGGGAAAAACAAGAAAAAATAACAGTTTAGAATAGAAGGAAACTGTAAAAGCGAAAATGGGAAAAACAGTTTCTTTTCTGACCTTACCTAACACCCACAACTGAGAAAAGATGCAAAATAAAAAAAAGGAAAAAAATAAAGAGGTGTAGTGTCACTCAAGCACGCCAAGACAAGGAAAAAAGTCAATATTCTTCTTTTCCCGTTACTGTTTTTTTTTCTCTCACTCTCACCTGTAACTACACACACACACACACACACACACACACACACACACACACACACACACACACACCTCAGAACGTAGCAAATCCGACATAGTGCTATACTACTGCAAAAAAAAAAAGAAAAGGGAATACTATAAAGAGAGAGAGAGAGAGAGAGAGAGAGAGAGAGAGAGAGAGAGAGAGAGAGAGAGAGAGAGAGAGAGAGAGAGAGAGAGAGAGAGAGAGAGAGAGAGAGAGTGATTCTACAACAAAAGCGAAACAATTCTGTATTCTTTTCTTTTCTTTTTATATTTCCTGTAGGCACACACACACACACACACACACACACACACACACACACACACACACACACACCTCAAGACTACAAGAAATGCCATGTAGTGTTATGCTGCTACGAAAAAAAAAAATGCACCAAAAAAAAGAAAAGAAAAAATACTTTAAGGAATCAGGATCTTCTCACTGATTACACGATTCAGATATATATATAAAAAAAAAAAAACACTAACCTACGAAAACAAATCAAGATATTTTCACTTAAACCCCATACTTAAAAAAAAATAAATAAATAAACAAATAAACAAAACCTCCCACGAAAACTAAACATGATCTCACCAGGTAACCAAGACACACACAAACACACAAACACAAACACACCTTGAAAACCAGCACCAAGCAAGCATAATATAAACCATATACCCACAAAAAAAAAAAAATAAATAAATAAATAAATATATATATATAAATAAACTCAACCCTCCATCGTTCATCACAAGACACCACCCACAGACACACTAAAACACGAGGTAGTGCCAGAATTACTATCGTGATTTATTCAAGGTAATACTTAACGTTAATGGGAGGCAGCGGAACTCCAGGCCAGGATCATGAAAACTGGGGAACCTACATTTTACAAGTGCACTTATGAAAGATGCAAGAGAGAGAGAGAGAGAGAGAGAGAGAGAGAGAGAGAGAGAGAGAGAGAGAGAGAGAGAGAGAGCGAGAGCGAGAGAGATAGATAGATAGATAGATAGATAGAGAGAGAGAGAGAGAGAGAGAGAGAGAGAGAGAGAGAGAGAGAGAGAGAGAGAGAGAGAGAGAGAGAGAGAGAGAGAGAGAGAGAGAGAGAGAGAGAGAGAGAGAGAGAGAGAGAGAGAGAGAGAGTAGAACACATATTAAGGTTCATATTTACTTTTATTAAGGAACTGGGAAAGAGAGAAAAATGAGAGAGTAAAAGGAGGAAAAATGAGACAGAATTGGAGGAGGAGGAGGAGGAGGAAGAGGAAGAGGAAGAGGAAGAGGAAGAGGAAGAAGAAGAGGAGGAGACCATGAACAAGAACAACAAGAACAAGAAGAACAAGAAGAAGAACAAGAAGAAGGCGTAGAAAATGAATGAAAAAAAGAGAAAAATCTGTAACCTTACTACAAGTGAAAGAAAGCGAAACCGAGAACGAGAACAAGAGAGAGAGAGAGAGAGAGAGAGAGAGAGAGAGAGAGAGAGAGAGAGAGAGAGAGAGAGAGAGAGAGAGAGAGAGAGAGAGAGAGAGAGAGCGGTCCACTTAGTTATGAGATCAGGTACTGGCGGAGGAGAGACGCAGGGAAGCAGAGGACTTGTTCTGGATGACGTAACACAAGTGGGATTAAAACTTTCCAAATCTGAGGCTCGTGTTTCTCTAAGATTTGGAGAAGGACGCGTGGAGTGCCGGAGATGCTGGAGGAGGAGGAGGAAGAGGAGGAGGAGGAGGAGGAGGAGGCAGGAGAGAGAGGAGGTTGGTTGAAGAAATGACGATGAAGATGCGGAAGTTGGCGAGAAACTCAAGGAGGAGAAGAAGAAGAAGAAGAAGAAGAAGAAGAAGAAGAAGAAGAAGAAGAAGAAGAAGAAGAAGAAGAAGGAGAAGAAGAAGAAGAAGAAGAAAGGAAAAGAGGAGAAATAGCAGGAATGAAGAGCCTGTAAGTGTCCTAGGAAAGATGATAATTGTAAGAAAGGAAAGGGAAGAAGAGAAGGAGGGAAATAAGAGAAGAAGGGAAAGAAGGGAAACTAAAAGAGGAGATGAGGGAAAAGAGAAAGGAGGAGAAATACCAGCAGAAGGAATGAAGTGCACGGGAAACGAGACGATAACTATGAGAAAGGAAAGGGGAAGGAATGATGGAAGTAAATAGTGAAGGAGTGGAGGGAAAGGAGGGAAGGAGGAGGTGCCCAAAGGAGGGAGGATGATCTGCTTATCGATTCAAGGGCGGACATGAGCAGTTCCTCTTTGGTCCTCGCCGTTAATCTTCACGAGGAGGTCTTCACGTCACCGCCCGATAAGCAATTCAACTGGGAACATTCCGCAGTAAACAGACAGAGGTTGGCAAGTGTGTGTGTGTGTGTGTGTGTGTGTGTGTGTGTGTGTGTGTGTGTGTGTGTATGTGTGTGTGTGTGTGTGTATGTATGTGTGTGTGTGTGTGTGTGTGTGTGTGTGTGTGTGTGTGTGTGTGTGTGTGTGTGTGTGTGTGTGTGTGTTACCTCCCCTAAAGCGCGTCGAATAATAAGAAATTTAACTTGGAACATTTTAGGTAAACAGAATGGCAATTTTGAGAGAGAGAGAGAGAGAGAGAGAGAGAGAGAGAGAGAGAGAGAGAGAGAGAGAGAGAGAGAGAGAGAGAGAGAGAGAGAGAGAGAGAGAGAGAGAGAGAAACTGCTTTATCGCCTCTCGTATCTTTATAACCTCAGTAAATCACGTCTTTTCCTCTCCCTCTTCACAAGCACAAAGAAGAAGAAGAAGAAGGACAACAACAAGAAGGAGAAGAAAAAGGAGCATAACACCTTTCACTTCCCAGACTCAGTTAAACATTATCGCTGAACACGCTAAATTCCGATTAATTAAACCACCCCCTGCATTTAATTTGACGCAGGGAAAAGAGTCAAGAAGGAAGAAAAAAAGATAAAAAGAGAAGGGAGAGTGTAGCGAGCGACTTGAATCACGGCAAAGGTCAGGCCCTCGCAGCCCAGCCCGGGGAGGGAGAACTGAGGAGAGGAAAGAAGAATAAACTCAATAATTAGTGCAAGGAAACAACACTGCAGCCAACCTGAGGCGTTTATGTCGCTTGGTCACGGACGAGAGTTCCAGTGCACTGACCCCTCTCCTTGTCCCTCCCCTCCCTCTCTCCTCCCTTCCTCCCTCCTTCCTCTGTCATTCCTTCTTTCTTGTCTCTTTCTTATTCCATCTACCATTCCCTCCCCTCTGTTCTCTTTCATTCAGTCTCCCATCCCCCTTCTCTCTCTCTCTCCTCTCTACCATTCCCTTCTCTTCCTCCTCTTTCATTCAATCTCCCATCCTCACTTTTTCTGTCTTATCCTCTATCATTTTCCTCCTCCTTCCTAGTTCCTTTTCTTCACTTCAATGTCCCTATTTTTTTCCTTTTTCCTTTTCTTCATCCACTCCATCACCCGTTCACTTTTTTTTCTCGTCTCACCATCAACCTTTCTCCCTCTCCCACCCTTTCCCTTCTCTTCTTCGCCCTCCATCTGCCTCACTTTCCACTTTGGCAAGACTCACAGACAAGCAGCAGCGAGGTTCTCCA
>NC_087151.1:8337500-8347500 GCF_035594125.1 Scylla paramamosain | reverse complement strand
ATGGTGGTGATGGGAGATGGTGGGAGTGGTAGTGGTGGTGGGGGATGGTAGGGGTGAAGGTGGTGGTGGTGATGATGATAAACTTAAGGGGAAAAAAAAACAAGAATTTGAAACAATTAGTTAAAAATACTAAACACAGACACGCGCGCGCGCGCAAACATACATACAAACAAACAAACAAACAAACAAACACACACCCACAGAATATAGACAAGTTAATAAAATGAAGGAATAAATAAATAAGTAAATAAACCATAAAACACACACAAAAATCAACGCAAAAACAGACAAACTAATATAAAACACCTACTCTTCCCTAAAACTTCCACACAAAACAACAAAATTTCCCACGATTACCAACACTCCCCAACACTCAACCTGAACTACCTCCACTACCCCAAGACCTCTATGTGAATTAGCCAATACACTTTCTAGTACTCTCCAATACCCTTTACATTCACTATCTCATATACTCAAAGACTTCTGTGCGCATTAACCAATACACTTTAGCTTCTCTCAATGCGGAAAGTTTTTTATTTCTTTTTTTTTTTTTTTTTTTTTGTCCTCCTGCCGATATTGGGTACACGTTGTTGTCTCGAGGCGGCGGCGATGACAGGCGGCGTGTGCCCTGCGTGGGAACCCAAGAGTGTGGTGGCTGGTAGTGGCGGATGGCTGGCTGCACCTCGAGCCCGGAGGCGGATGTTCGTGTGTGGATGAGGGAGAGGAAATAAATGAGAGCAAGAAACCTCACAACGACCCAGGAGAGGAGAGGAAAAAGTGGCTCCAGACTCCGCGTAGCGTCCATTAAATCACCGCTAGGTTTTCTTTTTTTTTTCTGTATGTTTTCTTCTTTCATTTTTTCCCTTTCTCTTTCATTTTCTATTTTTCTTCTTCCCCAGTCTGTGCGTGTGTGTGTGTGTGTGTGTGTGTGTGTGTGTGTGTGTGTGTGTGTGTGTGTGTGTGTGTGTGTGTGTGTGTGTGTCTTTATCTGTGTTTACTTGTACGTGTATCTCTGTATCTGTCTATCAATCTATCTGTTTGCTGTCTCTCTCTCTCTCTCTCTCTCTCTCTCTCTCTCTCTCTCTCTCTCTCTCTCTCTCTCTCTCTCTCTCTCTCTCTCTCTCTCTCTCTCTCTCTCTCTCTCAAACAACACACCCTCTAACTCTCTCCATTCCCGCTAACTAACTATAGATTTCCCATAACAGGACTCGTTCACACCACGACCGTTGCTCACGCCGCCCTACCTCGCGTCTCACCCGTAGCTCCAGTGAGAGTCAACACACACTTCCCGATCCACACGCAGCACTCCACTCTTATCACATTCCCCTTGAGATTATATTTAGTATCTTGAAAAATAAAGTCTCTTCTTGATAAAGTTAGAAAGTTTGATTTGAAAAGTGGTGCAAACATACTGGTTCTCATATAAAGTGGTTCTTAGAGCCGAGTCAATAGGGAGCTTTAAAAGATTAGATGCATTTATGGTTAGGATGATAGGTGGATATTGGGAAAAAAAAGGTCTGCCAGCTACGTTTGGTTTATCTAATGATTTTTTTTTTTTTATGGTGCAATGAATAAATAGAAAAATGAGGCCCAGACATAAAAAAAAAGAAAAGGCTAAGAGATATAGATTTATCATTTGTGTAATTAGGTATACTATATAACATTATTTTTTTTAATCAGCTACCTCATAAACATCCCACGTAACTCCATGACCTACCTTACTATCATTGTTCACCTCTCTCTCTCTCTCTCTCTCTCTCTCTCTCTCTCTCTCTCTCTCTCTCTCTCTGAAATGACCCGATTCTCACAGCCGTCTGAAAATTATGATGCCATTTATTTTTTTTTCTTACACTTTTCACGTATTCCCGATTTCTTCCCCTGTTTTTTGGCCTCGTCTGCCCCTTAAAGGAGAGAGAGAGAGAGAGAGAGAGAGAGAGAGAGAGAGAGAGAGAGAGAGAGAGAGAGAGAGAGAGAGCTCCGTTAAGTGCATCCATATATATTTTATTTGTTCTTGTTTTGTCGTAAAGTAGAAAAATGAGCGGAAAACTGTTCTTATTCTTACTCCATTCCTCCTCTTTCACCAACGTATTTTTTTTCTAATCCCCTTCCTTCTCCCCTTCTACATTTCTTCCTCTTCTTGATCATATTTTTGTTATTTTACTTGTTCTTGTTCTTCTTCCTGCTCCTCTTATTCTTGTTCTCATTTTTCTTCTTCCTTCTCCTCCCATCTTCCTTTTCATCTAAAGTCTTTCTCGTCCCTCTTCCCTTCCTTCCCATCACCCTTCTCCCATTTCTCCATCTCTCTCTCTCTCTCTCTCTCTCTCTCTCTCTCTCTCTCTCTCTCTCTCTCTCTCTCTCTCTCTCTCTCTCTTCATTTCATCCCTCTATCCTTCCCTCACTTCATCCCTATCCTTCCTTCACTCCTTCCTTTCTTCCTTACTCCCTCCCTCACTCTTCTCCACAACTACTAATAAGAGGAGGATGAGGAACGTTAGTAATTATGTTTCCTTGGCAGTAATGGTGCTAGAAGATAAGTATGTGTGCTAGAAATCATGTCAAGGAAGGAGAGAGGGAGAGAGAGAGAGAGAGGAAAGGAGTGGTTGGAGAGGGTAAAGAAATGAGCAAGGAAAGAGGAAAAGGGGAGGAGCATGAACTAGTACATCCTCTCCCTTAAAAGCTTCCTGTGAAATAAAGGAAATAAGAGTTGAAAAGGAAATTAATGAAGATATTTTGCATTTATGATATTTTGAAGGAAAAAGAGAGAGAGAGAGAGAGAGAGAGAGAGAGAGAGAGAGAGAGAGAGAGAGAGAGAGAGAGAGAGAGAGAGAGAGAGAGCAGAATTAATAGCAATATACAGTATATCATCTAATAGCAAAAGTTATATTACTCAATAACATGAAAAGGAAGTAATGGCGGTGACGGAGAAAAAGAAGCGGAAATTCAGGGGCTCAGGCAACGACAAAAGGCAGCCAGCAGTGAAAAATGTGCCTCCACGTACTTTTAATTACGGTCACTGCTCCGCTTAAAGAGTTGAACGTCGCGTTTCGTTAATCACTACTACTGGTGGTGGTGGTGGTGGTGGTGGTGGTGGCAGTGGTGGTAAACAAGTGAAGCTTTTTTCTCGTTCATCTCTCTCTCTCTCTCTCTCTCTCTCTCTCTCTCTCTCTCTCTCTCTCTCTCTCTCTCTCTCTCTCTCTCTCTCTCTCTCTCTCTCTAACACCTACGTACACACACACACACACACACACACACACACACACACACACACACACACACACACACACACACACACACACACACACACACACACACACACACACACACACACATAACTGCATGAAAAAAATATTAAAAGGCTTGACAGAATTGACACAGTACATTTGCATAGAATTCCAAACCGCGTTCAAAAAAATAAAAGAATAAAAAAGTGAGAGTAAAGCTTGCCACAAAACTGAAGCAGATTTACATATAATTACACACCACACCACAAAAAAGTTAAAACAATGTAAAAAGAAGAGTGTAAGCTGCAAAAGTGAATTTGAATAATCTACATATATACATACACAGAAAACAGACGGATAATGAATGACTTATACATTAAAAAAAAAAAAGAGAAAGTGTTCAGAAGAATTTACATGAATTTACATAGAGACGAAAAAAACTGCAAATGTCTTACGCAGAACGTTGAGATGAATGGTAAAATAAAATAAAGTTAACAGAAAAATAAATTAAGATTACTGAATAAATTAATGCATTCACAAATATTTACGTACAGTGAGAATTAATATACATATGACACACATCGCCGACACAACACTTAGAAAAGAAACAAAATAAGAATAGGAAAAAAAGATACATTATTAAATAAACTAACATACTTACACGGATTAACATATTATAAAAAAAAATTCAAATGAGTTACATAAAAGGACTAGCTGATACTTAGAAAAGAGAAAGAGAAAAAAATAAAACATAAATAAATTGAGATATTAATGGACGAATCGGTAAATATAAATAAGCAAAAAGTATTATTCATAACTAGCATTATCTTTCAAGGGAGATGTAAAGGCAGCTATTTCATAATTACCTTAATTTCGCTAAACTGCACCTTACTGGCTAAACACACACACACACACACACACACACACACACACACACACACACACACACACACACACACACTTAAAGCATCGTTAAAAGAGATTTTATATTTGTCTAACGTGTCAGAGAGAGAGAGAGAGAGAGAGAGAGAGAGAGAGAGAGAGAGAGAGAGAGAGAGAGAGAGAGAGAGAGAGAGAGAGAGAGAGAGAGAGAGAGCCGATATCAGTCTAAAGATAGTAAACTCTACTTTTTTATTATGCATAACCTGCTTCTTTAACTGCAAGTAAGGTTTAGAAATAGACAGATGCACAGACGCACAGACGCACAGAAAGAGACAGACAAACGGACACACATAAAAAAAATTGGCAAGGAGCTAATGACATCAAGGTTAGGAGGGAAGAGGGCCAAGGGGAAGGAGACGTAACAAAGCAGTAAAAGTAGAAGACCGTTGTGGATGAGAAAGATAAAAAAGTGATGGACGCAAGGGCTCAGAGAAATCTGATAAAGCAACATAATAATAGTAATACTTTTTTTTTCTATTCTATTTTTCTCAGCAATTTTTCAGTGTTTTCTTTTCTTATGTGTTGATTAATAATGAACGCATTTCCCCTTCTTATGTAAGTATATTCTAATGGACAATTCTTTTTTTTTTAAGTGATGTAAAAAGACTTACTTTGAAAAAAAATAATAAATAAAAAAAGACACGTGCTTTTTCCCTCGTGTCTTATAACAAGAACACTGAAGCTGTGAAGGTAAAAATGACGAGCTTTAGAAGATAATGAAAAGCGAGTCTGTCTGTGCACAACCTCTAGACACTACGAGGCTCTGGCCGTAAGGATATTAAGTAAGGTTACGAGGGTGTAGTGGGTATAATAAAGCTGGGAAGGTAAACACGAGCTTCAAATGGTCATGAAAAACAAATTTATCTGTACACAAGCATTTGACACTGGTGATGATTTTACAGGTGTACCTTTTATAGCTGATGTCTCCGTGAGGCGCTGCTTTGTGCGTGGGAATGTCAGGTTATGTTAGGAGCAAGAGGAAAGGGAGAGAGAATTTCCTTGTTTCGAGACGTAGCGTGGGCGGTAATAAAGCGATCAAGTACCTTAGCTAGATCTTGATGCCTTGCCAGATTTCGTGTGTGTGTGTGTGTGTGTGTGTGTGTGTGTGTGTGTGTGTGTGTGTGTGTGTGTGTGTGTGTGTGTGTGTGTGTGTGTGTGTGTGTGTGTGTGTGTGTGTGTGCGTGCAACAGATGACGTCACCAGCTTCACGTGCTCTATCCTCTACTCTTCCTCTTCCCTCTACTCCTCCTCCTCCTCCTCTTCCTCCTTCTCCTTCCCTTGTTCTCCCCTGCGTCCCCCGGTGCACCAAGGCCACAGCAGCCGTCCCGCGTCGCCAAGGTGTGCCAGGTAATGTGATGCCCCGCCGCCCCAGCATTGCAGGCGCGGCACTGACAGATTAGGGGTTCTTTTCCTGCGTGGCGTGTCGTTCGCAGTCTCATCCACCCCGCGTCGCACCAGATACAACACTCACGCATTACCCGCGACAAAATATACACCTGCCTGCAGTGTAAACCTCCGCGCGTCACCTGTCTTGCCTTTGACGTACAATGGCGACGTGTTCCGCTCACTTTGGACTAGAGGCGACATACAACGATGATCGACTCCCTGTCCAACCTGACTCGTCACCTCCATCCGTCTCAGTCACGTCACGACACGAAGGAAGGCAGCAGGTGGAGGGAGGGAGTGGAGGTACGCGGCTCTTGGGACGCTACTTATGGACACGCGGCGAACTAAATTTGAGCAAGGGTGTTTTGCCTTCTATTTTGGTGTATTCTATTTGCGTATCTTCCTAAAAAGCCGTGAGAGAGACTAGTAGAGTGCCAGCGGGATCGGAGTGACGCGAGATGCTCTCTCTCTCTCTCTCTCTCTCTCTCTCTCTCTCTCTCTCTCTCTCTCTCTCTCTCTCTCTCTCTCTCTCTCTCTCTCTCTCTCTCTCTCTCTCTCGTTCTCTCTCTCTCTGCCTGCCACCTGGCGCGCCCCACCTCACTCACCGCTCATTACCGCGCCAGTACAGGTGCAGCTCACCCTCCACACACGGCTCCTCAGATTAAAGAAGGGATTCCTGCTGCACCATGACGACCATGCGACTCATGTGACGTTTCTAAAGCTGGGAGTGAGTGTGCTTCGTAGCAGAGACTGGGAGAGAGGAGTGACTGGGAGAGACTGGGAGAGGGAGAGTGACTGGGAGAGACAGGAAGAGGGAGGGAGTGACTGGGAGAGACTGGGAGAGGGAGGGAGTGACTGGGAAAGAGAAGTGACTATATCTGATTGTGTGGAAAGTGAGGGAGTAAGTGACTGAAGAGACTGGCTGAAGAAAGACTGTATATGACTAGAAAGACATGCTTGTTCAGAGTGTGGGTGACTGTCTAGCTGCTGGCGAAGAAAATAGTTGAGTGGTTATGTTTGGGAGTGTCTAGATGTGAAAGAGGTGTAACTACGAGTGATGAGAGTGAGTGAAAGTGGCAGGGAGAGTTGCTGGTGCAGGGGGAGAGTGGGTGTTGTAGGGCAAACTGAGGCTGTAACTGTTCCTCTTCCCTTACATAAACGTCTCCGTTGGCAAGAGAGAGAGAGAGAGAGAGAGAGAGAGAGAGAGAGAGAGAGAGAGAGAGAGAGAGAGAGAGAGAGATTCGGGAGATATAGTAGGATCATTCGAGATAAGAAGGCGGACGCGGAGGAAGGAACGAAAAGAAATCAGGATAAAATAAATGATGTTGATAAAAACAGATGTGGAGAGAGAAGCAAAAAATAACATTGAGCAGTAAAAAGTAATTTAATAAAGAAAAGAATAGATAGAGGAGGATAGATTCGGGTAATGGAAGAAGAGAAAGAGGAGAGAGAGATAGAGAGAAGGAAGGACGGGACTGGGAGAATCATAATAACCTTGTGGGAGAAAAGGAGTTCCGGGTTCATAAAGGTTTTGTTCTTGTTGTGATGAATATAGAATCAGTCTCTTTGTGGCCTTGAAAAAGAGAGAAAAAAAATCGCCTTCAAAGCTCCAGATTATCTTTGGGCCAAACTAATGAAGTTTAATATTCGAAAATTTTTCCAACCAAAAGAGAGGATTTTTGTATATGATGTGCATGTCATCGTGAAAACTGAAAAAAAGATGTCACAATAAAGAAAAATAAATAAGATCCCCTCTCTAATAGTAGCTAATAGAGGTAGTAAAAGTAGTAATAGTATATAGAACAGAACGACACTGGTATATTTCTAAACAACACTAAAGGCCAGAAAGACAAGCAGACAAGTGGAGAGACAAACAAACAATCACTATACTTATACTCGTAAGTCTCTCTCTCTCTCTCTCTCTCTCTCTCTCTCTCTCTCTCTCTCTCTCTCTCTCTCTCTCTCTCTCTCTCTCTCTCTCTCTCACCTGCTCGGACATGTTCCTACAACTCTGTCACAGCCTCGAGGTCGGACACACGGCTCTGGCAACCCTCAGGCCATCTACCGCCGCTGCTGCTTCCCTGCTGGCGAACACTTCACTCCACTGAGAACTTGGCGGATAAAATTCGCAGCCTGTTCGATCTAGTGAACGGGCATGAATGTTCGTGGAAGTTTATTGAAAGTGGAATCTGAACAATATCAAGACTAATGAAAACAAACGGAAGCCACGAGCAGTAAACGTATGTAGATATTCACGTCCAAACTTTCGCCACTTCAATATCAGTAAAGGATAAGACTCTGATTCCAGGATATTATATTGTAGATCGCCTGTACCTGTTTGATATATGAATACATGAATATCAATGAGAGTGTAGCCATACGCGTCCCGGCACAGCCTCGACGTGTTATTACTACACTGACACACGGCTCATAATTTCACGCAGCACTGCCATGTGTGCCTTTTAAAGCAGTCAAAATATTCCCATGGCAGAGCAAGTGTTCGCTCCATCACTAGTGTCAAAACACAGACTGCAGGCAACACGTGCAGCTGTTTACCTTATATAAAAACACGATATGGTTGCCTGCTTGTTGCATTTCATTTTCTTATCACACTGGTTTTTACGTTTATTGCCATAACATCAGCAACACTTCACACAAATGTTCTACAGGAATTCCTCTGAAATAACACGCCTGGCAACACTGTCCAGGGTGACACAGTTCAGGCGTCAGTGAGCCGCGAGAGATAATCGTAATAATTTAATACACGGCTCTATATGGCTGTGTATCTATTTAATCACAGGATCTTTTCATAATCTTGCCTCTTGATATGAAAAAATGGACTCTCATGATGATTATGATGATGATGATGATGATAATTATTATTATAAGCCGGCAGTGCGCAGTATGTACAATGTGACAGCATGCACAAATACCGCCATATTTCTGATGCACTCCACCAACTTACTATTGTGCGGGGCTTCGCGTGCCACACATCTAATTTCGTTAGGGAGCCTTGAGAAAGTAGGGAAGGCAGACTGGTTTTTGTGGTCCACTGTCGATGGTGCTATGTTTTGAGGCAGTGTTGTCTTCCCTTCCATGCTACAAAAAGTATATCCTATTATGCATGCATATAGGTCAGAGGAAGTCGAACCTTGGTCAATATGTATTAGGAAAAAAAAAAAACACGCAAATTACAAATTTAGACAATAATTCACGTGTCTTACCAGGGAAAAACAAAATTCCTGTCAGCCACGTTAGAAAACACAGACCATACACATAGATAATAAACCCAGTCGTCCCTACAATGAACTTCGTATGAATAGGTGCCGCTCTTTAGCCCAGGAAAAGAAAGCAATGCACAGGAAAGAGTTGAACGACCGCCATGAAAGCTCTGCAGGAACCTTTGAACTACGACATTTAGAGGAACAGAAGGAAGGAGAGAGACAAGTGGCCAGCAGAAGTCAGCATTGCCCCGACCGACTGCTGCTAATCTGCCTGAGATGCCCCTTCGTTAGGCCAGAAAGTCTCAAAAAGGGCGGGCAGAGATAAGATAGTTGAGAAATTCGTTAAGAGTCCAAAGTCCAGAGAAGAAAGGAGAGAAAAAAAGGCAAATGAAAAGAAAGAAGGAAAGGATAGAAGGAGGGCTGAAGAGTCAGGAGGGAAAAAAGATAAGAGCTTGGTAGAGAGAGAGAGAGAGAGAGAGAGAGAGAGAGAGAGAGAGAGAGAGAGAGAGAGAGAGAGAGAGAGAGTCCTTAATTTGAAGCCCAGTTAATGACTATTGACTCTACTGGCGAGCTGAACGTTCCAGTTAATCAAGTTAGAGAACTGCAAAGTTACTGAGTTAGTGCTACGGGGCGGGGTTACCAGCGTGCCGGGGCGGGACGATGCGGCGCCCCTCACCACCACCGCCACCACCACCACCACCATACCTTCACACATGAACCACAATACAGGATGGAACTCACAAAGATAACATTCATGATCGGAGGAGTACCAAGATACCTTCATAACTAAATTGGTCTAACGTTTTTCTTTCTTTTTTATCTATTTATTTTAAAGAAATAAGTTGCGAGGGCCTTATATTTTTTCTATCAAACTCAAGCGTAGAATGACGAAGAAAAATAGAAATAAAATCTTCACACATTAACAATAAGCAGAGCAAAAACAATTCATAGCTTCGTATTTATTCACAATCACCTCTAAAACTCAACAGAAAGTAAACATGTTAAACCTCAAACTTAGGAACTCGTAGGAGAAATCACGCACATTCCTTTCCTTAAACCAACTAAAAAATATAAACGAAAAAAAGGAAAACGGGAAAAAAACAAAAGAAAAAACCCCATGCACTCGTTAATACCTCGAAAGATAAAATAATAAAACCTGGAGACTCACTTTATTTTTCTTTTACATTTCCCAGACTCGACGTAATGAAAAGAACGTTTCGTCGCTTG
>NC_087151.1:8330000-8332500 GCF_035594125.1 Scylla paramamosain | reverse complement strand
CACTACCTCCTCAAGTCTATTAGTCTACCCGTCACCCTCCTCCACTTCATCCTTCCTCTCCTAACCTTCCTCCTTCAACATATTATTCCACCAGTTGGTCTCCTCCTCCTCCTCCTCCTCCTCCTCCTCCTCCTTTGACCCTTCCTTCTCCTCCCCCTTCTGTATGTATGTTGGAATGAGGGTTTCTCTCCTCTCCTCTTCCTCCTCCTTCTATTACTTATTCGTCTCCCATTCCTCCTCCTCCTCCTCTTCCTCCTCGTTCCCACTCCTCGTTTGTCTGTGCTTTTCTGTTTTCCTCTTCTTCTTCCTCCTCCTCCTCCCTCTTTTCTCCTCTTCTTCTTCCTCCTCCTCCTCCCTCTTTTTCTCCTCTTCTTCTTCCTCCTCCTCCTCCTCCTCCTCCTCCTTTTCCTCCTTTCCCTCCTCATGTGTCAGTGTGCTGGATGAGAACCTTGCTCTTTCATCCTCCTTCTCCCTCTCCCTTTCCTCCCTCCTTCCCTCTTCCTCCACCTTCCCGTCTGTCTGGGTTCTCAGCTTCTCTCCTTTACTTCTCCTCCTCCTCCTCCTTCTACTCCTGCTCCTATATCTCCTTCTATTCCTCCTCCTCCTCCTCCTCCTCCTCCTCCTCCGGTCTGTCTGTGCCGGGGTGAGGACCCTCGCCGCCCTCATCCCTGGCCGCATCACAGACTCATCAGCGTCCCTCCCTCGGCTTCCCCTCAGGTTACGTTTGATGGCTGTGTTTTTTTTTTTTTTCATTTTCCGTCCTTACATAATGGGGGTTTAGGCCTACACGGTGCCGCGGCCTAGTATTGGCTTTGTGTGAAGTGGAGTAAGGAAATAGGATGGATAAGGACACTAAGGGCACAACGGACTGGGTGCCTTTGGATTAAACACGCTGGGTATGGAGGGTTTAATGAAGGATATGTTGGTGTGGGGTCTTGTGTTGTGTTAGAAATGGGTGAAACATAAGGAACGTAAGGGAATAGAAGGGAAGCTGCAAGAAGCCGTCAGCGCTACACGTGGCAGTCCCTTTATGAAACATATCTTCTAACTGTTTCCATCCATCATCCTTATCCGTAAATTTGTCTAATCTTCTTTTAAAGCTCCCTAATGACCCAACAAACAGAAAGATATGAATGATTAGTTATGATACGATAATGACGAAAAGTGTGTTGTAACCTAAATAAAGTTGTGATCTAGGTGTTCTCTGCTACTGTGTGGGAAAAAAAAATTGCATGTTTTGTCCCGTTGGAAGGAATAATAATGATAAAACGGTGAAAAAAAAACAATAAAAAGGACTAAAGAGATTTTGATAAGGAAATGTGGTGCCATGACAGCAAAAAGTACTTAATAGCATGCAAATCAATACCACATAAAGGTCTCATGCATGAACAGAGATAGAGAGAGGAATAGATACACACTTAGTTACATAGATAAGTGAGTATACATGTGTGAATACCTCCTTACGTACACACACACACACACACACACACACACACACACACACAGACTTTAACGAACTGCTGTACATGAAGTAATATAGAGAAAAAAAAAGTTTGTATTTTCTCCGCAAACTCCTCCGTCTTGCAAACTCGGCAACAACTTTTAATTAGCTTGTCACGTGATTTTATTATCTTGTGTTCGTCTGTCGGCAAACTTGGATTCCAGAATACATCAGTCAGGAATGAAGTTTTGTGATGAGTGAGAGAGAGAGAGAGAGAGAGAGAGAGAGAGAGAGAGAGAGAGAGAGAGAGAGAGAGAGAGAGAGAGAGAGAGAGAGAGAGAGAGAGAGAGAGAGAGAGAGTAAAATCAATCAAATCGTAATGTTTCTCTGCATAACAAGCAAAACTTAACTTCCACTTTACTTTCCCCCAATTTTTTTTCTCTCCATCTCCTCCACTCCACCTCCTTCCCTCCCTTCCTCATCATTTACATCTTACTCCTACACTAACCCTTTCTTCCTCCTCCCCTCACATCTCCCTTACTTCCCCTCATAACCCCTCTCCTCTTCTGCACCCATCATCATTTTTCCTCTACATCATCTATCCCATCGTTCTCTCGCCAGCTAAACTCTTACATGCACTAACCCTTTTCTCTTCCTCACTTCCCCTCACAACCCGTCCTCCTTTTCCCCTCCTCTTCTCGTCTCCACCCATCATCATCTATCTCATCGTTTCCGCGTCAACTTGCTTTCTTCTTACCGTCGTCTCTCTCCCGTCGTCACCTCGCCAGGGGACGCAACCATCCTCTTTTATGCTCCCCAGTGTTCGCTTTACGAGACCCGCGCCCTTGAGGGAGAGACAGAAACATGCGACGCTCCTGGGGACTTGTAAATATTCCGGCATTCTTAGTAGTGACGATAATCATGGCGGGGTAGATTAAGTGCATAAGGAGTCGGGTTATTTTTCACTTATTCACAAGGTGCGTAAGGTATTTTTAGCTTGTACGAGAAAGAAACGTGTGAGACAAAAGGCCGTACGAGTATTCTTGCACCAGAATATCT
>NC_087151.1:8287500-8325000 GCF_035594125.1 Scylla paramamosain | reverse complement strand
CTCCTCTCTCTCTCTCTCTCTCTCTCTCTCTCTCTCTCTCTCTCTCTCTCTCTCTCTCTCTCTCTCTCTCTCTCTCTCTCTCTCTCTCTCTCTCTCTGCCAAGTGACAACTCTAAAGTGTTTTAATTAACTGTATCCAACTCAATTTATTACCTCTTCTGTGTTTTACATATTTATTCAATTTCTACATCGGCAACCTTTACTTTCTACGACTCTCTCTCTCTCTCTCTCTCTCTCTCTCTCTCTCTCTCTCTCTCTCTCTCTCTCTCTCTCTCTCTCTCTCTCTCTCTCTCTCTTCCGAACTATTTTGATTCTTTTCCTCCTCCTCCTCCTCCTCCTCCTCCTCCTCCTCGAAAATTTTCCCCTCAAGACTTGACTAAGAGAGCTGAATATTTGTGCATTTATTTTATTTTAACCTTCTGGAGTTTAATATTTCTATGTATTCCTGCAGTGCCTGTTATCAATTCTTTATTTCTGCATCACCTCGAGGGGTTACGAAACTATCGCTGAAAATATGCGAGTGTTATCACAATTTCTCATTTCTTTTATTTGGTGATGAGTTTGTATTTGTATTCGTGTCTGATATGAGTGAGGCGAAGATTGTTTTACTTGTTTACCCTTTGGTACATTTTTCCTTAAATATTAACCACTCTGAGGCATCATTTCTTGTTCTACAGCTACCTTTAAACATTGAAGTAGCTAGAAACTGTAAAATCTATTCTTTTTCATCCCCTTCTTTCTTGTACATGCTCATAAAGATTCCATTCATTGCTTCAAGTGGTGTGAAAGGATTAATTAAGCTGTATTATGTGGAAAAATGACAGGTGAGAATAACAAAAGTTTTAGTTGTTGTTAAGAAGTGTTATATAGAGTAATTATTGTAAATTGGTTTATTTTTTGTTTTGTTGCAATGTATGTTTTTCTTTTACATGTTTAAACTGGATCATGCATAAAAAGGCGACGATGAAAATGGCAAAGGTCTTAGTTGCTGTGTCATAACCTGTTATGTAAAGTATTGCATATCATATGATTCATCAGTTTCGTTGCAATGACCCATATAATTATTAAAAAAAAAAAAGACAAACGATGTAAATGGCAAAGTTCTTAGTTGTTGTTCTGAAGTGTTATGCAAAGCAGGTATTGTAGATTATTGTATTTCTCAGTTATGTTGTAATGTATGTTTTTTTTTCTTTCTGGCTACACGATCTGTCATTCTCTTTTTTCTCCAGTGTTATCGTGTGGGAAATTCATGTGTTCCTGTCTTTTTTTTTATTTATTTATTTTTTTCGTTTCCTTTTTTTTATGTGCGAGTTGTTGATGAGTTTGCTTCTATCTTTAACTGTTTTGGGGCATTATTGTTTTAATTATTTTTAAGCTTTATTTATTATTTTCCCCTATTTTCGTTCTTTGTAATTAATTTATATTTTACTTTGTTTTTTTTTTCTTTAACTGCTCATTTGACTTTTTTTTGTATTACGCTTTTAAAAACCTCTCTTCATTTAATTCCCCCCCCCTCTCTCTCTCTCTCTCTCTCTCTCTCTCTCTCTCTCTCTCTCTCTCTCTCTCTCTCTCTCTCTCTCTCTCTCTGCAGTAGCTCACACTTCATTCTCTTTCATTCTTCATAATCATCGTTTTTTTCTTTCATTCTACTCATTCGCGTCATTTCCTTGCCTTTTCTATTATTTTCAAGGATTTATTGTCTTTTATTTTTATTTTTCACCTTCTTCCCCTTGCCTGGCTGCGTCCTTTGACCTTTGCCACCACCACCACCACCACCACAACCCTGACCTCCACTACCTTTCTTATTATACCCGACAGGCAATATTGAGTGGCTGAGCTCCTGGGAGGGTAATGGGGGTGATGGGAGTGATGGGAATGATGGTGGATGGGGTGTCACTCCTCCCATCACCACCCGGAGTCCTCAGCTTCGTCACAAGGGGAAAGAATTACCTATGGGAAAAAAAGGGGGATGGAGGGAAAGACACTAGGGAAAAGGATGTTACTTGGGTTTCAAAGGAAGGAAAGGAAAAAGGGTGTGAAAAAAATGGAGTGCTAATGATTTGTGTGTGTGTGTGTGTGTGTGTGTGTGTGTGTGTGTGTGTGTGTGTGTGTGTGTGTGTGTGTGTGTGTGTGAGATTCTCTAAGGTGATAAGGGCTTACGCTGAGTGTTAGGGGTTTCAATTTGAGTCTTGCAAAAGGAACTAGGGAAAGGAGGAGGAGGAGGAGGAGGAGGAGGAGGAGGAAGAGGTGTTCTGTAGTGGAGTAACATGATAAGGGAATTGCATCATGGGAAAGAAATTTGCTTGAGAAAGACGCTCACTCAGCACGTTTTCAAATTGTGAATCTCTCTCTCTCTCTCTCTCTCTCTCTCTCTCTCTCTCTCTCTCTCTCTCTCTCTCTCTCTCTCTCTCTCTCTCTCTCTCCCTCTCCCGTAGTACATATCAAACATAAATAAAGAAACAGAGAATATGTAGAATTGCGAGTGAAAATATAGAAATAACACTACCGAAGAGAGAGAGAGAGAGAGAGAGAGAGAGAGAGAGAGAGAGAGAGAGAGAGAGAGAGAGAGAGAGAGAGAAAGAGGAGGGGGGAGATTGAGACAGAGGATGGTTGGGTATTGAGGGATGAGACAGATATTTTTAGAGACAGAACGTCGGTGGGTTGGGTTTGAGAATCCGATGGCATGTCCCTCCCAGATATCCAAGGCTTATAAATGTGGAATGGGAACATGACTTGGAATTCCATCGGCAAATAATCCCGTCGTTTTCACAGATTTCATTATGGGTACTGCTACTAGTCACGGGAAGAGAGAGAGAGAGAGAGAGAGAGAGAGAGAGAGAGAGAGAGAGAGAGAGAGAGAGAGAGAGAGAGAGAGAGAGAGAGAGAGAGAGAGAGAGAGAGAGAGAGAGAGAAAGACAACACTAAATCGAGATATAAAGTGCTCTACTATACAAAAACCAAATAAAATCGAGGCACAGAACACAGGACGAGGACGAGACGAGAAAGTGGATGATCGACAGCTTAGAAGGTTGTGGTGTGGTGGTGGTGGTGGTGGTGGTGGTGGTGGTTGCAGTAGTAGTGGTGGTTGTTATAATAATGACAGTAGTAGGAGAGGTGGTGGTGGTGGTGGTGGTGGTATTGGTGGTGATAATGAAGCAATAGGAGGTAAAGATAGTGGCAGTAGTGGTGGTGGCGGTGATAATAGTAATGTACGAAATAAAGATAGTAGTAGTAGTAGTAGTAGTAGTAGTAGTAGTAGTAGCAGTAGTAGTAGTAGTAGGTGTTCTGATGGTAGCGACAACAATAGCTACAATGGAAGACGAAGTGGTGAAGTAGAAGGTAAAGACAGTGGCGGCGGTGGCAATATGGTAGTAGATGATAAGCCTAAAAGGGGAACCTAATAAAGAAATATCTAAAGGTAACAAGGAAGGAAAAAAAAACTGCGGAGCCCGGTGTGGTATTAGATCAGGAAGAAGGCAGCAGCAGCAGGAGGGGCGGGCGGGTTGGCTGGTGCGGTAGCGATGTGGTGGAGTGGCGGGGAGGCGCGAGGGAAGGGATGGGAAGAGAAGGCAGCGGTGGCAGCGGCGGCGTCGACGTAGAAATGGCTGGAAACGACCTCGCTGGCAACTTGGGTGTAGTAGAGCGAGCTATTTTTAGACCACGATCGACCGTGTCACGGGTGGCGTCCAGGTCCTGACCCACTCCTAGCCCCTCCCTCCCCACGTCTAATCCCCACCTCTCCTACCTCCACCACCTCCACCCGGCGCACCTCACTCTCTCACCCTCACCCCGCCCTGTTTTCCCCCTCCTGCCTCTTCCAACTGGTCCTATCCTCCTCCTCCTGCTGTCTTCTCGTTCCCCCCTCCCTGTGTTACCTCCTCCTTTGTCTTGCTCCAAATCTCCTTCCTCCAGCCCCACCGCAGCTCCTCCACCTCACCTCCTGTTTCTCTTTCCCCTCCTCCTCCTCCTCCTCTTCTTGCTGGTGCTACCTCCCCCAACTGGTTCCTCTTCCCTGTTCCTGTTCTCTACCTGCACTATCATCCCCCCAACTCGTCCCTCCTCTACTCCCTCTTCTTCCTCTTCCTGCACCACCCGCATTATGTCCTCCGCTGGCTCAGTACTCCTTCCTAAACGTCCTTCCTCATTTGTTTTGTCATTAGGGTGTGTTTCTGATCGCTTAATTTCATGTACTGTTCTTCTCAGTGACTTCCTTGACATACTCTGCTTCTGTATTTTCCTATTGGCACTCCCTGGTTTCTATCGGGATCAATATAGACCAAACTCATTTTCAGTCATGTCTTTGTGTTCTCTTGCTTTCTTCCTCCGCCAGTGTCCTCGTGTCCTCGTGTCTTTTTCCGTCCTGGTGTCCTTATCTCTTCAGTGTGCTATCCCGCCCTTCCTCCTCTCCACCGTCATGTCTGTGTCGAGGGCCTGTATATTGCAGGCAGCGAGACGTCTAATGTAACTCTTTCCATTGTTTATTTGCGTTCTTTCCTCTCATCGAGCGGTGACGAGGGCGTTGTTGGCAGCCCAGCACTGGTGACGGCGTGACGGAGGCGAGGCGGGCGAGACCGGCGAGGCTGCCGGCCCCGCCTCTCCTTGTTAAGGATTAATGGGTTTAATCTCTTTCATTTGTGGAAAAAGAAAGACTATACTAGTGGAATGTGGATGTTTCTCTCCCTTTCCCTTTCTCTAAAAATGTGAAGAATTTCTGGTAATATTTCAGAAACTTCCCTTTTTCTCGACTGATAGAGGAGATTGTTAATATTAAGCTTCCTGGGAAGAAGGAAAAAAAAAAAGCAGTCGAGAAAACTTCCTTTGAGAAAGGTCGTGTCGTAGAAAAAATACATTTTAAGAAGCCCTGGATATTGCATAACAGATCTATTCCAGGACACGACTCTCGAGAAGAGGGAACGGCAGGGCACCCCGCGGCCTTCCCAGCCCCTCACGCTCACTCTCTGCTGGTGTAAAGTGCACTCAGACAACTCTACGGACCTACCAGTCCACCCTTCACTTAATGAGCACAAAGACCCAGCCACCAGAGTTAATGGGGCGCACTGCTACTGTGGGGCTGAGATGCCGCCACCACCACCACCACCACCATACTTCCAACCATTATCACCACTGCCATCACTACAACCACAACCACAACCACCACCGACACCACCACCACCACTACCGACACCATCACCGTCATCACCACAAAAACGACCATCATTCCCATTAGCATCACAATCACCAAAAAAAACAAAAAGAAAAAGAAAAACACCATTACCATCTCATCCACCTTTTCTTCATCCTCCTCCTCGTCCTCTTCTCCTCCCCTCTTCTTCCCTCTCCTCATAATCTTTATATAGTTCCTCTAAACCTTCATATATATATTTTTTCCCCATTTCACTAAGTAAAAACACTAGGGACTCACGTAATACTCCCCCGGTTTACATCCTGGCACGAAGCAGTATCAGAGGAACATCAAATCTCCAGCAAGACAGAAGAACACGGGGTTTTATGAGCAAGCCTTCTCCAGCTGGGGAAACAAATAGACCATAGAAGGAGGTCCTTACACGCCTCCTTCCCTCCCTCCTTCATCACTCCTTAGGTTACTGACCCCTCTAATTACCCCAAAACTCCGCTTCGGTGCTATTTTAACCTCCGTGTCTCCTTTCTGGGCCTACTTTACTCTTCCTTCCTCCCTCTCCTCCTCCTCCTTTCCCTTTCTCATCTCCGGAATTACTGCCTCTCCTTTCTCCCTCCCCCTCTCTCTCTACGAAGGTAACCCACCTCAGCTCAACTCGTCTCAACCGCCTTTCTCGACCCATCTAATTATCCACTGCCTCCTCTACTTATCCAGGGTAGTACTAAGGGTCTCCAGCTTCCCTCTATAGGCCTTACTCCTCTACCTTCTCTGCCTCTTTCCCTCCTCATCGTCTATATTATACGCCCTTTGTCCATCGCTATTATTTTTTTTTCCTCTCTGCTCCTAGCCTCCCATTTCTATCCCTTTCCTGACCTATCCCTAGAGCCTACACTACTGACTCTCTCTCTCTCTCTCTCTCTCTCTCTGGTTCTGACCTACGTCAACATTGCTGCAGTGCATTCTGATTACTCTCTCTCTCTCTCTCTCTCTCTCTCTCTCTCTCTCTCTCTCTCTCTCTCTCTCTCTCTCTCTCTCGCTCTCTCTCGTCCTCCGACCGTTCCTTGCCATCCCAACCTCCATCTCCTCTTCCTTCTCCTACTCTTCCTCGTCCTACAACTCCTCCTTCTCCTCCTCCTTTTCCTCCTTCTCTTCCTCTTTCTCTTCTTTTCCTTCCTCCTCCTCCTCTTCTTTCTTGACTCACCTTGACCCATTAAACTTCTTTCGGCCCACCGTGACACTCTTCCCGCTCCTCCTCCTCCTCCTCCTCCTCCTCCTCCTCCTCCTCCTCCTCCTCCTCCTCCTCCTCCTCCTCCTCGTCTTCTCTTTCACACAGGCACACACACGAATACACACACTGTACTTTCATCTTTTTCTTTCTTTTTTTCCTTTTCTCTGCGTGTCCTTTCGTCTCATCTCGAAAAGTTATATTCTAAAGATTTTTTTCTCTCTAAGGCATCGTGAATTTAGCTTCGTTTTCTTTCTTGCATGATCAAGTTTTAAATGTTCGTTGAATATTATCTCTCTCTCTCTCTCTCTCTCTCTCTCTCTCTCTCTCTCTCTCTCTCTCTCTCTCTCTCTCTCTCTCTCTCTCTCTCTTGGCTCTCTGCCGCAAAGCCAACTCGAGGAGGAGGAAAGATGGGACAACATTACATCACTGAGTGCCGGTCCAAGTCTTGCACTTCGAACACACTCTGCCCCTGCCCCTCAGAACCTCCCATTCCACCACCCACCCCTCAGCCTGCTAATGAATGCCTCGCCGCCCCTCACGATCCCCCGGGTGGCGTGTGGGTAAAGAAACACCTGTAAATCAACTCTTCACTGCTGCCTCCCCTCCCCCTTAGGCTGTATGATGAGACGCCTGCAGGGAAGGGAATGAAGGTGGATGTGTGCAATCAGAAGGAAGAGGAGGTAGGATGGAGAAGCTGTAGTTTAGAGGGAATAGAAGGGAGTTAGTTGTGTATGTGTGTTTTTTTGTTTCTTTTGCGTGGGTTTTGGGGTGGTGGTGGTGGTGGTGGTGGTAGTGGTGGTGGTGGTGGTTGTAGTATTAGTAGTGTCGTCGTCGTTGTTGTTGTTGTTGTTGTTGTTATTATCGTTATTGCTGTTTTATAGTAGTAGTAGTTGTAGTAGTAGTAGTAGTAGTAGTAGTAGTAGTAGTAGTGGTAGTAGTAGTAGTAGTAGTAGTAGTAGTAGTGGTAGCAGTAGTAGTAGTAGTAGTAGTAGTAGTAGTAGTAGTAGTAGTAGTAGCAGTAACACTACCACCACGACTACCACCACCACCACCACCATGACTACCACCACTACCAACACCACCACACTTTCCTTATACCACAACCATTCAGAATAAGAACCAAGAAGATATGAAGAGAAGTGTGTATTTTGAGGATCGGAAAGTCAGCGGGCGAAGAGAGGAAGGGAGGTGATGCGAGGAGGTCAAGGTGAAGGCTCCCTACTGGGCTAGCTGGCTGCTGGTGGTGGTGGTGGTGGTAGTGGCGGTGGAAGCTTCCGGGGTGGCGTTGCGGGGTAAAGGTCGGATGGACAATGGTGGCTAGAGGGACGGAAATAAATAAGGAGGAAGCAAAGCGGAAGAACAAGAAAAAGAAGTAAAACAAAAAAGATAAATGCTGGAAATGGACAAATAAGCAAAGAAGGAGAGGAGAAAGCAAGAGGCAAAATGAAGGGTAGATGAGAGATGAAGAAAGAGAGAGAAGGAAGGTAAAGAAGGAAAAACGATAAGAAGAGTAGGATGGATAAAGAGGAAAAGACCAGCATCGAATAAATAAAGAGGAAACGAAGGAGAAAAACAAAACAAATAAAGCAGAGAAAAGATAAACATGAGAAAAAGACAAAAAAAAAGGAAGGAAGGAAGGAAATAAGAAGGGAATCAAGGTTGTTTAGAGATAAGGAAAGAGAGAGAGAGAGAGAGAGAGAGAGAGAGAGAGAGAGAGAGAGAGAGAGAGAGAGAGAGAGAGAGAGAGAGAGAGAGAGAGAGAGAGAGAGAGAGAGAGAGAGAAAGCAAACGAGGAAGAAAGAAAAGAAAGACAGGAAGAAAGACGTGTAGGAAAAGTGGAGGATCAAATAAGGTAAAGACAAGTCAAGAGAGAGAGAGAGAGAGAGAGAGAGAGAGAGAGAGAAGAATAAAAGAGGCAGTAAAGAGGCGAGGGAAAGCAGTTACACATCTAAACGTCTTACTGATTCTAGGTTAATGTCTTGCCTACCTTCCCTTACCTTTCCCTCCCTCTCCCTGCCTCCTCCTCCTCCCACCACCAGCCAATCCCGTGTTTTCTGTGGTCCTGCACCAAAATCTGAATTGAGAAAGTTGAGTTCACCTTTGTCTGTCACGTTTATAGGAACTGCAGTGGGAGGATCATGCACCTTTCTGCCTTCTGCTTCTCGTCCTCCTCCTTCACCTCCTTTTCCTTCTGCCTTGTCCTATTTATCAGCTCATGCCTGGCTCCTCATCTTTCTTCTCTTTTCTCCCTCCTTTTTTTTTTCGTTCCCTTCACCGCATCCTTATCCCCTCACTTCTCCTACTTCTTTATCTCATCCTTGTCCTCTTTCCTTATCTCCTCCTTCCACTCACTCCCTTTCTTCATTGGCTCCTCATCTTTCTCCTCTTTTTTTTTTCTCTCTCTCTTTTTCGTTCCCTTCTCCACCGCATCCTCATCCCCCACCTCTCCTTTTTCTTTATCTCATCCTTGTCTTCCTTCTTTACCTCCACTTTCCACTCACTCCTTTCCTTCCTAGCGAACTCAATACATCCACAATACATCCACTCCAATTCTCCTACAGTCGATCGTCTAGAACACCAGCACTTTCAGTCCATCCACCAGCTCATTCTACACAGTCCAGGCACTTTGTTGCTCTATTTGGCCTCCTGGAGTGTTGCTCTAGTCTTGCGTGTCTGGCTCCACACATCAAAGCCTCGAGGTACTTGGAGAACAAATACTAATGCCTCCTGCTTTCTGGCGAGGCTCCATCACGGCACCAATCGCGCTCAAAACTAGATTGGGAGAGGTGAGGTAGTGAGGTGGTTCTCAGCCCCCTACTGGCACGCTGCTCAAGGCGCCAGGGGTTGTGGGAATGAAGGAGAAAGGTTAAGGAGTAAAGGGGGAAGGTTTGAGAAGGGGAAGGCAAGGAAAGGGAAGCAGGAAGGAAGTAAGGAAGGGAATACTAAAAGCTAAAGATGTGGACTGGAAAGAGGTATGAAGGACGGGAACGAAGGAAAGATAAAGAAAAGACGAAAGTTTGGAGAGAAAAAGGGCAGAAAGGAAAAGGAGGGAAGAAAGGAGAGAAGGGTAGGGAAACATTGAGGGGAGCTGAAGGTATGAAGGACAGAACAGGAAGGAAGGAGAAAAAGAGACGGTAAAAATTAAGAATGTAATGAAATGGAAAGAATGAGAGCATGGGGAGAGAAAGAGAAGGTGAAGGTATGGAAAGGAAGGTATGAAGAAAGGAAGGCAAAGAAGTGAAGGAAAGTGTATAGGAAGGAAAGGAGGAAGGAGAGAGAGAAAAAAAAAGGTGGAGGAGAAAGGAAAAGTGCAGAAGTAAAGGAAAGTGTACAGGAAGATAAAGCGAGAGGAAGGAAAGGTGGAAAGGAGGGAGTAATGGAAGGCGAGTGGAATGGAAGTGGGCATGAAGGCAAGGGGAAGGGGAAGGGGAGGGCGAATGGGAAGGGAGGAAGGGAGAGGGACTGAGGTAAAGGAGTGAGGGAGGGGGAACTTAAGAGCCATTTGGCCGCTGGGCTTTCTGTGGACATCAAAAGCGGGTTCACGCCCTTTAAGTCTCCCTTCGTCAGCACGCCGCCAGCAGTCCCCGCAATTCAGCCTACTGTCAAGAGGCCTACAACAGCCATAGGCCCTTCTATTGTAGGCTGAGGGTTAAGCAAGAGGCCTGAGATGTTACTTATCTCAGCCTTTTCTCGCCCTCATTTTTTGAATCCGCCCCGTCTCCGCCCCGCCCCCGCTCCGCCATCCACGCCGCCCCAGTCCGCCGCTCCTCGTCAGAAAGGAGCAAATCGGCCGCTCTACTTCGTCAGTTCAAATGATTCCAGTCACGTCACGGCCCAACTTTTCAAGACATCAAAGGAACGGAGGAAAAAAAAAGAAGGAAAAAAAGAAAAGACACTCCCGCCCGATGAAAGATAGACCAATAGAGCGTCTTCTTATTTATAAACGAGATAATCCGCCACGCTCCAAAGGTCATTATCACATTATTTTGTGGGAGAGAGAGAGAAGAGGTTGTTTATTCATCTTTCGGATAACCATTATAGAGATCGATGAGTTAGCTGGTCGTTGTCTTTCTTCTCCTCCTCCTCCTCCACCACCATCACCACCATCACTACCACCTCCTCCACTACTTGTCTACTGTCCTGTCTACTCCTCCACTACTTGTCTTTTCATTCTCCCTTTCATCTTCCTCCTTGGCTACCTCTTCCACCTCCTCCTCCACTTCCTCCACCCACAGCCTCCTGACCAGCGCTCCACCACTCTCTCTCCCTCTCATAAAAGATTGGTCAAGAGTGCCCTTATCCCCCAAACGTCTCTCTTGACCCTTACAACCCTTTCCATCATGGTTCTTATAGGTTCCTCAAACTTTATACCCATGTCTCTCTCTCTCTCTCTCTCTCTCTCTCTCTCTCTCTCTCTCTCTCTCTCTCTCTCTCTCTCTGGTTGCAAGGTTTATCAAGTGAAAATCCAATAAGCAGGATGACGACGAGAAGTGGCATTAAAAGATGTATTCGTGGTGGTGGTGGTGGTGGTGGTGGTGGTGGTGGTGAGGATAATCTGTGGCGGTGTAGATTTGGTTATAAGTGCTAAGTGCTCTCTCTCTCTCTCTCTCTCTCTCTCTCTCTCTCTCTCTCTCTCTCTCTCTCTCTCTCTCTCTCTCTCTCTCTCTCTCTCACGCACACTCACACTACGAACCTAAGAAGGAACAATCACCACTACCACCACCACCACCACCACCACTACTACCTCCTGCAGAGAAAGTATCAACACACAAACCTCAACCACCATCACCACCCAGCCACCAGCAGCAGGCGTCCCTGTAGCCATGACCGCAGCAGTCAACAAGGCCAGGCTAAGGGAGACTCTCATTGCATCACGGCCGTGAGAATTCATCAGGTGCTTCGGCTTAATGTGTCACAAAGCCGTGTATTTTTCCTTATTTTTCTTGATTAACTGAGTGATTTATCAATGCGATGCGAGAGCGAGAACGAGACAGAGACAGAGAGAGAGAGAGAGAGAGAGAGAGAGAGAGAGAGAGAGAGAGAGAGAGAGAGAGAGAGAGAGAGAGAGAGAGAGAGAGATTACGATATTGAACAACACGATAAAAAGCCACTGATCTGAAAACCTGATCTGAAAAACAATTTCAAAAATCCACCCCCGCGAGATGATCTGATAATATTCACATCGCGAAAGGTTACCAAAAAAGAAAAAAAAGAAAAGTAAAAAAGAAAAGTAGAAGCATGGTAGGAAGCCCTTTAGTCAGGTTTCACTGGGCATGTGTTGGGAGAGTCAGTGCCGTCACTCCTGCAGGCCACACGACGGAGCTAACACGTCTGGTCATGTTAAGGAGGGCAGGGATGCGTGAATTGGATCAGTTTTATGGATTTTTTTTCATTATTTTGAGCTTGATCTTTCCTTTTTTTACTACGAAGAGAGAGAGAGAGAGAGAGAGAGAGAGAGAGAGAGAGAGAGAGAGAGAGAGAGAGAGAGAGAGAGAGAGAGAGAGAGAGAGAGAGAGAGAGAGAGAGAGAGAGAGAGAGAGAGAGAGAGAGAGAGAGAGAGAGAGAGAGAGAGAGAGAGAGAGAGAGAGAGAGAGAGAGAGAGAGAGAGAGAGAGAGAGAGAGAGAGAGAGAGAGAGAGAGAGAGAGAGAGAGAGAGAGAGAGAGAGAGAGAGAGAGAGAGAGAGAGAGAGAGAGAGAGAGAGAGAGAGAGAGAGAACTACATTCATTTCTTTATCTCGTCTCTTTTCTTTATTTCTCAACCCTTCTCGCCACCACTAAGTCACATCCCAGTAGGCGGCACACACTCACCATAACCCAGAGAGGAAGGCTGTCTGGCTTGCTAATACCAGTGCCGTGTGTATACCTAGCGCTCCTCCAGCCCTCTAAGTCTCGGCTCCCGCCTTCCGTCTGTACCTCAGTCTTAATCTTCCCTATGGCGGCCTTGGTGCCTTCAGAACTAACATATCTCTCTCTCTCTCTCTCTCTCTCTCTCTCTCTCTCTCTCTCTCTCTCTCTCTCTCTCTCTCTGATCCTATATATTCTCTCTCTCTCTCTCTCTCTCTCTCTCTCTCTCTCTCTCTCTCTCTCTCTCTCTCTCTCTCTCTCTCTCTCTCTCTCTCTCCTTCCCTCCAATCGTCCTATATACTATTGTGTTTTTTTATCTTGATTTTTTCTTTCACTTTCCTTCGTTCTCTTGTGTCCGCCTCCTCCTCCTTCTTTTATCCTGTCTCCTTTTCTCTTTCCTTTCCTCATCCCTCCTCTCCTTGTCCTTCCACCTTTATATATTGGTGTCTCCTCCTCCATCTCCTCCTCCTCCTCTTTGACGTAGTTGTGGGTCTGACTAAGCTTTCTCGATCGTTGATTTGACGTTCATTATATAAAAGGTTTGATTTCAAGAGGAAAGAAAGTGGTGGTGTCTTCGTGAGAGAGAGAGAGAGAGAGAGAGAGAGAGAGAGAGAGAGAGAGAGAGAGAGAGAGAGAGAGAGAGAGAGAGAGAGAGAGAGAGAGAGAGAGAGAGAGAGAGAGAGAGAGAGAGAAATTCTTTATCACAACAACTTTTATTTTTCTCTCCCTTTCTCCTTCATTCTTTCTCATCTTTCACTCCTTCCCTTTCAGTCACTTCCATCCACCCCCTTTCTTTCTTGAGCATGCCCTCCTTTTGCCCTTTTCTCTCTCTCTCTCTCACTCTTCCACTCTCACACTTCCTCTCCTCTACCTCTTCTTCTCCCTTTCTCTCCCTCTCCCTCTACCTCTCCTTCCCTCACAGCCGGCCACTTAAGACTCTAAGGTAATGAGGTGGCCGGTCTTTTCTTTCCTCTCCAGCCAAGCACCTCCTCTCCAGCTAACTCTCTCTCTCTCTCTCTCTCTCTCTCTCTCTCTCTCTCTCTCTCTCTCTCTCTCTCTCTCTCTCTCTCTCTCTCTCTCTCTCTACATTATTGATTTATTCTTCCTCCTTAATTACCTTCCTTGTCCTACGTTTTTTTTTTTTATCATCATCGTGCCTCAAACTTAATCCTAGGTAGTCTGTTCTGCTCTCCTGCTCTCCGTCATCCTGTACTCCGTCCTTCATCCTACAGCTTATCCTACAGTCTTAAATTCTTCTCTTCTATCTTACTGTATTTTATCCTTTTTTTTATCCTCAGGCCGCGCTACCTTATTTTATCATGTTTCTCTTTCTTTATATCTACATACGTATATTTCAGTCTCCTGCACCTTCCAATCTCTTCTTTTTCCTTTCTTTTTTTTTATGTCTAATATTCATACGGATTTATTTATTTATTTATTTATTACCTTATTTAGTAGTATATAGAGTGGTTAATTTTTAATTACACATTTCTGTCCTTTTTTTTTCCCGTTTGATGTTCTTATTCTATCTTAATCTTTCCTTCAGTCTCCCTCTACATAAATTCTAGTATGTTTATTACACCTTTTTCTGTCCTTCTTTCCTTCATTTAATACCACTATCCTCTCCCATTCACTTTCTCAACCTTTGTATACTTCATATGTACTCTTCTATACTTCTTCTTACACTCGTATCCTAACATATC
Source organism: Scylla paramamosain (assembly GCF_035594125.1). Lineage (NCBI taxonomy): Eukaryota > Metazoa > Arthropoda > Malacostraca > Decapoda > Portunidae > Scylla > Scylla paramamosain. Next base: position 8,311,089 of record NC_087151.1, on the reverse strand, counting down.
CTATCCCATCCTATCCTTAAGTCTTGACCTACAAACATTACTCTCTCTGACCTCTCTCTATCATTCTCTCCTTCATTTTACAGTCCTATCCAAGCACATTCTACCCTTCACTCAATTACATAGATTGAGTCCTTTATCTCACATCCTTCTTTTCCTTCTCTTCCTTGTCCTACACTTCTTACGTACTACACTCCTTATCACGTCTTTATTTTCCTTCTCTTCTTTGTCTTACCCTAAACTTACGTACTCTCCTTCTCTTAACCTACATAATTTTCCTTCTCACATCCTTCTTTCCTTCACTTAACCTACATACTACACACCTCACATCCTTCTTTTTCCTTCTACCTGTCTTACTCTTAACCTAAATACACTCTTTGCATCCTTCTTTTCTTCTGTTATTCGTCCAACACTCTCACGAACTCTATAATACACTTCTATACACTTCTTTCCTCAGTCTTCTATCACCACTGCTTCGCACATTCTCCTTTCCTTCTCTTCTTCCAACACTCACACGAACTCTGTAATACACTTCAGCACACTTCTTCCTCTTCATCTAACACTCCTTCCTTCAGTATGGTCTTGTATCATCTTTCCTTTTCACATGTCTCCTCCTCCTCCTCTTCTTCCAGCACTCCCACAGACTGTAATACACTCCTACACCCTTCTTTCTTCCTCATCTAACACTCCTTTCCTCACTCGTCCATCATCGCTCTAATAGTATTCGGGAAATTGGCATAAACCTTGACACATTCCCCTCTTCAATTACTGTCCGCGTCCGCCTGAAACTGTTTGTCGTCCAATATATATGAGATGAAATAGTGGCTGCGTCCCGGCCCTTCCCCGCCCCGCCGCCTCCCGCCTGTTTTATGGCCGGCTAGAAAAGGGAGGGGAAAGGAGAGGAGAAGAGAGAAGAGGGACCGTTTCTATGCTTTCCTTTTTTTATTTATTTATTTTTTTCGTTGTAATTTGCTTTTGTTTTTCTTTCTTTTGTTGGTATGTTTCTTTTTTTTTTTTTTTCTTTCGGGAGTGATTTTTTGCGAGTCGGGGTTAAAAATTAAGGGTTTAGTTTTAAATGGTGTTTTTTTTTCTCTCTTTTATTTTCTTTTTACGGTATTGGGAAATATGTTAAAGCTACAATTATGTCTCTCTCTCTCTCTCTCTCTCTCTCTCTCTCTCTCTCTCTCTCTTGGTTGTTTAACGTGTAATGACTAAGGTGATAATCTTTGAATTTACATTTTACATTTTATATTTCCCAATAAACACCTCGCAACCTCCCACTCTCTCCCTTCAAAATTCACACAGCATCTATCACCTTCACCCTCCACTTCCCGTCCCTACATACTACACCTTTCCTCTTGCTTTCACTATATTTCCTTTTCTTTCCCCTCACTCTCGTCTTCCCTCCTTCGGGAAAGATATAAAAAGAGGGAACAACAATAGTTTGACGTCCTTCAGCGCCTCCCTCCTTCCTTCCCTCCCGCTGCGAGTGACGTCAAGGAGCCGCCCTCGCCCGCCTCGGCCGGCCTCGCCACCTCGACCTTCGTGGGAATTGGCTCGCGTCCAGAGTTACGGAAGCTGGACCCAGGCAAGATTAATGTCGAAGGGATCACTCCGAAATTAATAAATATGGGCGGGGCGTTAAGATTCAGCGGACGAATTCCATCTTGGGCGTTCGTGCGGGCGTGCAGCGGGTGGATAGAGGCTCTGTGGGGACGTTTGAGTGACGGGAAGTCAATAGGTCAGGTGGGCGGCACTACAGAAACGAAAACACAGAGGCCTTGGACGAACCATTGGGTGACGAGGCCCGTGGGTGTCTGAATGTCTGAGGGAGGGCTTATGTAACACTCGAGGCGATGCGGCGACGGAGGAAAAGGAGTGGGAGTGAGGGAAAGGAGTAAGTCAGATAAGGAAGTGTATTGTGTAGGTCGATAGCGTAAGAATAGGGTGGCATGATGCAGGGTAAGATTGAATGAGGCGCAGCATGGGATGGAGTATGAGGCGTGTTGGGTGATGTGAAGGCCAAAGAAATAGATACAGGATAAGGGAACTAAAGGGAAAAGAGGCATGCAAAATAGATTTCAAGAGAGAGAGAGAGAGAGAGAGAGAGAGAGAGAGAGAGAGAGAGAGAGAGAGAGAGAGAGAGAGAGAGAGAGAGAGAGAAAATATAGGCAGGCCCCGCGGGAGTGTCTGGCGGCGGGGTGGGCGGGGTGGGCGGGGGCGTGACGTGTGTGGTGGTGTCAGCGGTATCGGGGCGGCAATGGCGAGGCGGGACCCACGACAAGGGGACAAGGGCGGACAGTAAACCTTTCCGCGGTATCAGGGCCCCGCGAGGCTCCCGGGAGAGCGAACACCATACTCACCGTCCCCTGACATTTACTAAAAGCAGAGGGGGGGAGCAGTCTTCGGGGGCTTAACCAGCAGTGCTGATATTTTTAGCGGCTGGCCGAGCATAATGCCCCGGCTTTGGAAAGATCTCGCCGGCTCTGCCTCGAGGGCGCGTCTCAGTAATCTGGATTAACTTGGCCCCGTTTGCTGCCATTGTACTGTTCCGCCGCTGCCTCAGTCCAGTGTCTGTCATTCCAAGCAGTGATGACATGGATGGCGCGGGAGTAACTATGACTCTCTGAGGTCCCGGGATGGTGTCATGCCGTGACTCCCCGAGTGACGTGAAAAACCTCTTTGAGACTTAGTTACAGGGGAAGCCTGCCTCCTAGTGGCGCCCGCTGGAAACGTAGGCACAAGCCCGAGGGATTGGGCCTACGGCTAAAGTGCTAACCCCGCGAGATGAATGTGGGGCGGGGAGTTGGACAAATATTCCATCCTCCCTTCTCAATAAATGTTCATAGAGTAATGGGGCTCCGCCAGGCTTCGGAGCCCAGAACAGCTTCACTGGTCCGGTGTCCTTTCTGCTCCTTCGAGTTCTCTACCTCGTTGGGTGGTGGGCCGTCAGGGTGATTTGCCGAGTCGGTGGGCTAAACCCACTAACCCTCGACAGCGGTAGTCACTCTGGCGTTTCCGGGATGACGGCCCGCTGGTTTGGGGAGTAGCGCTCTTCCTGCCCCCAAGGGCCAGCGGGTTCATGGCTTTGAAATGGGGTACACGGGGCGGATGCGGTCCCAGTCCCCCTCGGGTCTGAGGGGCGTGCATAGAGCCTCCGTGCACGTCCTCTCAGACCCAGAGCGTCCTAGCAGAGCTCGTAGTCTGCGAACGGTTTGTCATGCTGCGGTGGGCCTAGTAGCTCAGGTAGCCAACCGTCTGGCTGAGGGTGGCGTCCTCAGAACCGGAATCCTGTCGGGGGCGACCTCGGCAGGTAGGTTTCGCATCGCCTGTGCCGTTGAAGACGGTAGGCGTGAGTAGTGCTGGCTTTAGCCCGCTACCCTATCGTCCCCTCCAAAGGGGTAATTCTTGCCGCCGGTGCCGGCTGCTTGGTTAACAAGCGCCGGTGAACGGCGGCAGAATTAAGTATGACTCTCTCAAGGTAGCCACGAAGGAGGAGGGGGGCTAGAAACTACAACTCAAAGTACATCATAAGGAAAGTAGCTTCAGCAGAATACATGGCTTTTTAGTGTTTAAGGGATGCACATAGCATATATGCCGTGTTCGTCTCTTTCTGAGAGCAAAACAGAGAGACAAACACAAAAGAAACTCAAAGCTAAGAACTACTTTCCTGTTCTCATCATCTCCAGCAGCAGACCAAACACTCCTGTAGCAGCTCAGGTAATTCCAGGGTACAGCCACGCAGCTCAACAAGCACACACTTTGCATATCATACTGCTCTCTCTCTCTCTCTCTCTCTCTCTCTCTCTCTCTCTCTCTCTCTCTCTCTCTCTCTCTCTCTCTCTCTCTCTCTCTCTCTCTCTCTCTCTCTCTCTCTCTGCCAAGACAAACACGGAGAGCTGGAATGTAATTTCCATGCACGGTGTTCCTTCACGTCCGTGCCGCCGCCGGAGGGAGATGGGGGCCGCCGCGCCAGGCAGACAGGCAGGTCCTCGATGCCTCAGGAAACATTGCTGTGATAAAACGCTCGTCATTTTTTCCCTTCTCTTTAGTATGGGTAATGTTTTGTTGCGTTTATGCCCGGCGAGATGTGAAGCGCAGATTTTGTGTGTGTGTGTGTGTGTGTGTGTGTGTGTGTGTGTGTGTGTGTGTGTGTGTGTGTGTGTGTGTGTGTGTCAGGTGCACCAGCTCTAGAACCCCCTGAACATACTCAAGGCTTTGCGTCATTATGATAAAACGACAAACTCGACATAACTCCTTTACCTCCCTTCCCTCCCGGCCTCCATCCCGACCCACCTCCCGCCCTCCAATCCTTCCCGCCCTGCACCAGCCACCGCCACGCCCCTTGATGCATTCTTGGCGCAGGGGAGCAAGGCACTGGCTGTCAAAAAAGTTGCACGTGTAATTTGTCTGATGTATTTTTGCGATCTGAGGAAAACGCTTGGAATGCCTCGTCTCGGCAGCCACGGAGTCTTTGCGAGGCTGCGGCGCGAGGTTCTGCTTTGCATCTGGCGGAATGAGAGTACCGGTGGCTGGATGGGAGGGAACTGCACTTTACTTATTAGTATTCCCAGGAGACAAGCATGAGAGATAAGGAGGGAATCTTAGGAATGTCGACTTTTTTTCTCTGGTGTCACTCATTTCTTTCTTTCCTTTAATTATCGTTTCCTCTAGGTATTGCTTGTATTTTCCTTTCTTTCCTTTCCTGGGATATTCTTACGTGTGAGTCTCAAGGAAGCAGATTCTGTCATATGTATTGCTGTACCTGGTAAACATTTTCCTGTCTGCTTCCCGTTCTGTATATCCACGATCATATTGAAGCTCAAAAAAAAAAAAAAAATAAATAAATAAATAAATAAATAAATAAAAAAACTCACTTTCCCTCTTTAGATCCACCTTCTTCCAAATAATTAGCTTCTACTTCCTCCGCGTTAATTATCAGGTAGGAGAGAGCTTCGATTTATATTTCTTCCTAAGTTTTAATTCTTTTGATTCACTGTTTTTTCTCTCAAATTTTTCCCCGGTTTGTTTCATTTGTGCTCATAAAGAAGGTAATAAAAGTCAAATTTGATTCTCTTTTCCTCCAAATTATTCCTCTACTGTGTTTCCTCTGTCATTATAGAAAAGGTAAGAAACGTCAAGCCTTAATTTTTAGTCTGAATCACTTTTTCCCTGTTTCGTCACGTCTTAGTTAATTTCTGATTCCCTTTTATTTTATTTTTTTCTGTTTCACTTTCTACACGATTATACAGAAGGCAAGAAAGACCAATGTTTATTACTTCTGATTAACTTTTTTCTCCCAAATATTTCCCCCGTTTTGTTACGTCCACCCTGATGCGGGAAGCGAGGGAGGGAAGCAGAGAGGCAGGGAAAGCCACTCACTCACTCTCCTGTTCGCTCTACACACCAACTTTGCTCGACTCATATTTCTAACGTGTATTAATGACTCCACTATGGCTTCTGGAGGCATGTTTACGGCCTCCTGACAAGCCACTTTCTTAATGGTTCTTGCCTCAAGGCTTGTAACTTATCATTTCACCAACTCGCCAAGGTGAAAGTAATGACGCGGAAATAAAAGATCTGACTGGTTGATGTTATTATAGTTCTTACATTATGACTTTTCCTTCTGTTTTTTCCTCGCATCTCGTGTTTTTTTTTTTTTTCTTCGTTTATTCTAGGGCCGGTTTATTTCCCCGTAGCATTGGGTTTTCCTTGATTTTTTTTTATTTCCTCATTATTTTTTCTTCTTTTAATTTGTTTCGTGTGTTTTTTCAGCCTCATTTTATTTTCAGATTCAGTTTTTTTTGATATAGAATCTTTTTTTTTATTTCATTATTATTATTATTATTTTTCCTTTATCTAGGTGTCTTTTCAGCCTCAATCTGTTTTTAGGTCAGTTTTTTTTTTTTTTTTTCTATCTTTACTATAAACTTTCCTTTCTTTATTTAGCCACAATTGTTCTCCTTTCCCATCTCCTTCCCATGCTATTCTATCTCTATTTTCTGATCTATTTTTCCCCTTCTTGTTTCTTTTTCCTTTCCCTCCTTTTCCATCTCCATCCCGTGTTCTTGATTCTCCACTTGTTTTTAGATTTTTCTCTTTCCTCTTTCCCACAAACTTTTCCCTTCCCCTCATCTGATATATAATCTTGATTGCATTCCATTTTTCTTTCTCTTTTCATCACTCAAATGTTCCTCTTCCCTCGCCTGATTTTTTAAAAGTTTATTTCCACGGGTTCCTTCCTCCCACCATCATTACTTATTATACCCTCTTCCCCTTCATTCGCCTGTCCTTCATCCCCCTTTTTTTTTTAATCAAACTTTGCATTCCTCATCCATCACTTAACTACACCCTTCCCTCATTTTTTTTTCACTTATTCATTTTTTTTCTTAAACTGTTCTTCCTTCCTCCCCGTATCCTTTCCTTTCCCTCCCTCTTTCCTTTCCTTTTATTTCCCCTTTCCTTCTCTTCTCTTCCTTTCCTTTCCCTTATCTTTCTTTCCTTTCCCTCTCTCCCACTTTCTTCCCTTCCTTCCCCTTCCTTTCATTTCTCTCCACATCCCTTCCCTTCCTTTCTCTTCACTTCACTTCACTTTCCTTCTCTTTCACACTCCCTCAGACATTTCCTCCCACTAATACTCTACCGCCCGTTAATTATTTTCACCCTCCTCCTCCTCCTCCTCCTCCTCCTCCTCCTCCTCCTCCTCCTCCTCCTCCTCCTCCTCCTTCTCCTGCTCCTGCTCCTGCTCCTCCTCATCCCCGTAATTCCTTTTCACTCTTCGCAGAACATACCCTGAATACCTGGAGGCGGGAGAAGCACACAGGTGTCACAGGTGGAATTTCATTAAACTGTCCGTGATCCGAGCGTCAGGAGGACATTAATCACACGCTCCCGAAACGCATGACACACAGACGACATCTAAGCGACACACAGGCGGCGCGACACGACACATGCATGCCCTCCACCGCGACACCATACAGAGGACAGCAGCAGCAACAACACAGGCCAGCACATAGCACAGGCAGCACTCGAGGGAACGCAGCATATCACAGCATGGCTCCTCTTCCTCCTCTTGCTCCTCACACATGCACGCTCTCCACCACGACAGCATACATAGAAGCAACACACAGCAGCACTCACAGCACATACATCACTCAAGAGGGACGCAGCATACAGCATAACTCTCCTCTTCCTCGTCTTTCTCCTCTTTTTTTCTATCACACATGCACGCCCTTCACAGAATAATATGAAACATCAAGCGCTTTCCATGCACAAGCCTCCAGGACATGAGAAACTTAATAAGAGAGTGAATACCGTGTTTATTTGGGAACATTTATGAAAATTTACCGATTTCCTGGTGTTGTTAACGATGGATTTTGTTATTCTTTTATGTAGGTAGGAGGGATTCTGGTCAAGAGCTACAAAAAAAAGGTGAAAAAAGATGCCCAATTAGGTGCTAAATAGAGAAAGGTCATCTAAATTCATATATATATTTTTTTTTCTATGGAATGACACTTATATACCGTTTTTTTTTTTCATCGAGCACTTTCGTCTCCATGATTCCGTTAAGACAGTCTCCGAATGGCTTGTAAATATCTCGAGGTGTGGACTGCTTGTACAGGGAAAGAGAGAACGTCATCAAATCTCTAATTTCAGACACGTATGATAACTATAAGTCTTTATCCACTTCCATTTTTTCCCCTCCCCTTCTGTTCTTTTATTATCATCCTGGCTAATCTTTTCTGTTACGTCATCGTCTTTTATCTCCCACTTCTCTTCCTTCATTCATTTCTCCCTCCCCCCTACTCTTCCTCCTCCTCTTTCTCCTCACTGATTCTATTCTCGTTCGGGAGGGAAGGCGACATACCTTGCCAAACATAAAGCCACAGTGTATACAGAAAGGAGAAAAGTCCCCTTGCATTGGCCACAAGTCTCCCCACGCGGCCCACACGGTCATTCCACACATGCCTGCCTCGTTGTGCCGGGCCGCGGACAAGTATGGGTTCAGTCTACAGGATCTATGCACATGTTTGGGGCAGCAATACGGGAACCGGAATGTCCAGTTTGTTCTTTTTCTTCCCCGTCTATCACAGAGACAAACAACCCAGCCTGTACTGTTAAAGACGTGGTATGGACTCGTCAAGTTGAGTTTAACGAAAAAAATTACAAGATAAAATGCAACGAAAAGGAGAAGCGGAAAACTCCCGACTTCCAATTTCCAGAACCGTGCGAAGTTTATGGCACCTCGGTTCGCTGGTTCATCGGAGGCAGGGCGGAGTTAACATGCCCGCTGCCTGCTCCGTGTAGCGCTAACGGCACCATCATACGGCCCTGCGCAGAGGCATTGTTCCCAGGGCGACTCAGGCACTTAAAGGATGGGGGTGATCTCGCGAGACAAGAGGTTATTGCCAGACCCCTGAGGCACCACTATCCTCTACCCCCTCCCCTCTCTAAGGCCAGTCACCAGTCCCTGCCCCTCCCCCGCCTTGTGAGCAGGACTGAGGACCCGTGTCTCCGCGAGATGTGTTCCTGAGGGAGCGTCTTCTTCCCCCGGCTAGCTTATTCAAATACTTGGAATAGAATTAAAGAGAGTAGGACAACTTTTATTGTGTTATGTAATTTTTCTCCCGTAAGATTATATATTTTTTCCATACGTTTCCTCTCTAACTTTATCTCTCTGTATCTGTCTCCCTCCCTCTCTCTCTCTCTCTCTCTCTCTCTCTCTCTCTCTCTCTCTCTCTCTCTCTCTCTCTCTCTCTCTCTCTCTCTCTCTCTCTCTCTCTCTCTCTCTCTCTCTCTCTCTCTTTCTCTCTTGTGAAAGAAAATTATATACTACTCTGGTGATAGCAGTTGAGAGAGAGAGAGAGAGAGAGAGAGAGAGAGAGAGAGAGAGAGAGAGAGAGAGAGAGAGAGAGAGAGAGAGAGAGAGAGAGAGAGAGAGAGAGAGAGAGAGAGAGAGAGAGAGAGAGAGAGAGAGTTAAAAAGGACGTATATCAGGGACTCACACACTCCCTTAGGACCACCACCCCCACCACTACCACCACCGCCACCGCCACCACCGTCGCCGCTGCTGCTTTTGTGAGAGGTGACGAAGGCAACTAATGGTTTTCCCACCCGAGGGAGAGAGAAGCCTGAGGGGAGAGAGGGAGTGGGAGGCTGAGAGAAAGAGAGAGAAAGTAAGAGAGGAAGAGGGAGAAAAGTGCGACTCTCCACTTTAAAAAAAAGAAAGAAAAAGAGGAAGAAAAAGAGGAAAAAAAAAGTGGTGTAAGGGAAGAAGAGGTGGATAAAGATTGAACGAGTGGATTATAACGTGGTGGTGGTGGTGGTGGTGGTGGTGGTGGTGGTGGTGGTGAGTTTGGTCTGACTCGTTATGGAGTTGAAGGGGATCTTTTGTAGTGGTGGTGGTGGTATGTTAATGGTGTGTGTGTGTGTGTGTGTGTGTGTGTGTGTGTGTGTGTGTGTGTGTGTGTGTGTGTGTGGTGAAGATAATAGTAATAATATGGGTGGATATATTAATAGTGGCAATGATAAATGGTGATAGTGTATGTTCAAAGTGGAAATTATAACAATATTCCTAGTGATGGTGGTGATGGTGGTGGTGTAGAAGCAGTCGTTTGCACAGTTATATAAGGTGACTAAATAGAAATACAGAAACACATTCAGAAAACAAGATTTTACAACTTAAACGGCCAAAAGTTCAAGAATACTCAAGGTTCTAGTAAAAGTCAATTGAGGGAAAAGACACAGAGAAAGCGAGTAGCTAATACATTGTTAATATTCATAATAACCCGCTAGACCAAGATATTTAAAGGATTCCAACCTTTTTACTTTTATTTCATTTTTTTCTGTAATTATTCTACTATTATCTTCAGTTTATCAGGGGAACACACTCTCTCTCTCTCTCTCTCTCTCTCTCTCTCTCTCTCTCTCTCTCTCTCTCTCTCTCTCTCTCTCTCTCTCTCTCTCTCTCTCTCTCTCTCTCTCTCTCTCTCTCAGCATGCAGATGACAGCACCAACCTCCCAGCAAGTAATATTAAATGGCATTGAATGTCAGCAATGTGTGTGTGTGTGTGTGTGTGTGTGTGTGTGTGTGTGTGTGTGTGTGTGTGTGTGTGTGTGTGTGTGTGTGTGTATTCGCCACTATGCTAATTACTACACATGCCATAATTGCATATAATCGACCTCATTTACTTTGAGGTTAAACACCCCTTGATACTAAACAGCGAGAGAGAGAGAGAGAGAGAGAGAGAGAGAGAGAGAGAGAGAGAGAGAGAGAGAGAGAGAATGGAGGCATGACTCGTAATAAATCACTGTCTTCAATCTAATTAATAAATACAAAAGAGAATGAAGACCACGTGTTGCATCCTGGCGAAAGGTGAGGCCAGGTGTGTGTGTGTGTGTGTGTGTGTGTGTGTGTGTGTGTGTGTGTGTGTGTGTGTGTGTGTGTGTGTGTGTGTGTGTGTGTGTGTGTGTGTGTGTGTGTGTGGCTAAACGCTCCTCCCTGCCCGTGTAGGAACCTGGAGAAGAGCCACAAGAAGGACTGAAGGGGAACCACCAGCCCTTCTTCTTCCTCGTCCTCCCTTAGTGGATGTCTTAAAATTAATGAACTACACACCATTACTGAGGGCGAGGGGAAGGAGGGAGAGTGAGAGGAAGAGGGAGAGAGAGAGGAAGGAAGGGAAGGAGGGGACTTATTAAAGGTAGAAATGAGGAGAAGGGAAAGTGTGGTATGGTGAGTGAGTCCTCTTCTCTAATACTCAAAGCTTTCCTGCTGTTTTTTTTTTTTCTGTCCTCCCTCTCCTTCCAAATACTAGTTTAGCTAATGCTCCAGCGCTACTACAACAGCAACTACTACTACTATTACTATTACTGCTACTACTACTACTACTACTACTAGGAAGGAAGAAGAAAAGTTTGTAAGGACTGGGAAATATACTTAGGAAAGCAAAGTTAGTAGTAGGTGTTAAAGTTGGTTTAAAAACTACTACTACTACTACTACTACTACTACTTTCTCTCTCTCTCTCTCTCTCTCTCTCTCTCTCTCTCTCTCTCTCTCTCTCTCTCTCTCTCTCTCTCTCTCTCTCTCTCTCTCTCTCTCTCAACCTAGTTTTTACATAATTACCTCAGACTCGTACAGAAACAAATGCCACTTCGCCTAACTCTCGCCTAGTGATCATGACGTCATCTGGTGCACTCTTCCTCCTCCTCCTCCTCCTCCTCCTCCTCCTCCTCCTCCTCCTCCACCATCATATTCCCCCAGCTTAATGTTATCTCCCCCTCATATTCTCTAGTCCTTTATATTTTTTTCCCTCCCACGTGGTCATTTTTTTTCCAGCCTCTTCTTCATTACCCTCACCCTCCCCCTCATTTTCCTCTTCCTCCTCTTTCTCTTCCCTCATTTTTTCTCTCTTCCTCCTCCTTCACGCTCTCATTCTCCTCATTTTCTGCCTTTATGTACTCCTCCTCCTCCTCCTCCTCCTCCTCCTCCTCCTCCTCCTCCTCCTCCTCTTCTTCTTTCTCCTATTTTTTTTCTCCTTATGTTTCATCTTTGTACAAAACAGTTCCCTAATATTTCTCCTACTAATCCTCGTCTTTCTTCTCCCACTTTTTGTTCTCTTCTTTATATTTCATCTTCTCTGCACAAAATTTCAAAGTAATTTTTTTCCTACTCATCCTCGTCTTCTTTTTCCTGCTTCCTCTTCTTTTATATTTCATTTTTCTCCTCTTCACAAAACTGGTTGCTAATTATACTCATCCTCCTTTCCCTTATCCTACTTTCTCTTCCCTTCTTTACATTTCATCTCCTCTTCACGAAATCTCTAATTTTTCTCCTACTGCTCTTCCTCCTCCCCTGCCTTTTTACCATTCTGCTCCCTCGCAAGTAATTTACCATCAGTAGCATGTAGGTAGTTCTTCCCGTGTAATCCAATATGATCCTAACAAATCCTTTTTTTTTTCTTTCTCTCTCTCTCTCTCTCTCTCTCTCTCTCTCTCTCTCTCTCTCTCTCTCTCTCTCTCTCTCTCTCTCTCTCTCTCTCCTCTCTCTCTCTCTCTCTCTTCCCTTTCCTAAGTTAGTCATAGAGAGGTTCCAGTTTGCGTCACGGCGTTTGGTTTAATCATCTCTGAATCCTCTTTATGAGCTAGCAAGTAATCCACACCTCTTGGCCATTAGTCCTCTTCTTCCTCCTCTCCTCTCTCTCTTTTTCTTTTACTTTTCTCTTCTTCATTCTGCTGGTGGCTTTTTTTTTCTTGTTTGTTTTTCTTTCTTTTTTGTTCTTGCTTTCTTTCTCTCCATTCGCTTCTTTTTCTTTTTCTTCTTCTTCTTCCTCCTCCTCCTTCTCCTCCTCCTCCTCTCCTCCTACTCCTTCTCTTACTCCTCCTCTTACTCCTCCCTACTCAAACTTCTATTTCTCTCAGCATCAAAGAGTGTAGTAGTTATCAAAAGGTCTGTTCCTGTTTGTATCCCTTGATAATATTCCTCTACCACCACTACCACCACCACCACCACCATCACCTCATACTCCTTTAATTCAAGTAAAGCAATGAGGATCGAAATAAGCTCACCCTTTCTAGTGCTAAACTCCCTTGGTGAAGTATTTTTTTGTGCACAATTTACCAGTTGTGCATGAATGTCCCCAGATAAACACGCCCACGTCAGGACGGGCACGGAGGCAAACACTGAGAGGTAGGGAGAGAGAACCTGGTAAGTAAGTAAGCAGGAGTCACCGAGTCTATACGAACAGGAGGAATACACTACGCAGGAAAGCAAGGAAGGATAGGAAGGCGAGGAAAAGTGAGAGTATGAGAGGAAAGGAGATCATAACAGGCAAGGAAGATAGGAATAGAGAAAAGGAAAAAGGAAAATCTCAGGTATAGATTTGTTGATGAAAGAGTATTGTCCAAGGTGTGACTGTGGCGTATGTGAATGTAAGAGAAAGGAGAGTGTGTTCGCATGAGGAAAAAGGAAAGCAAAGGAAGGAAATAAAATCCCACATATGGAAATGCTGATGAAAGAAGACATGGTTATAATGTGCGAAGAGTGAGTGAGGTCGTGTGGATGCGAGGGAACGGAGAGCAAAGAAAGAGGGACGGTAATAAAAGAGAGTAAAGAAAAGGAGAAAGTATTGGATAAGGAAATACTGAAGCAAAGAAATACAAATAATTGCGTTAGGAGTGAGTGTGTCTATGGATGCAAGAAAAGGAGAAGTATTTTATTGGAGAAAATGCGATTAAAAGAAGGAAGTTATAAAAAGAAAAAAGAAAAAAAAATTATATAAGAATTATGAGCAACTCAGCGAATACAGAAATAAGAATAGTAAAAGAAAACAGATAAACGAAAAATTAAACAAAAAAATGAACACGAGTCTACATTTAAAACGAGTGAAAAAAAAAAAAAAAAAAAAAAATATATATATATATATATATATATATATATATATATATATATATATATATATATATATATATATATATATATATATATATATATATATATATATATATATATATATATATATATATATATATATATATATATATATATATATATATATATATATTACAAAACATACATGGAGAAAATAAGAAAGCATGGTATAAAAAAATAACAAGAGAAAGCAGAGGAAAAAACAAAAATAGACAGAGAAATCAACAGAAAACGTGAACGAATAAGGAAACAAAAATCTGAGAAATAAATACAATTGCTGGAAGCGAACACATGACGCCAAACTTTTATGCTGGTCATCATCATTTTTTATCCCGCCAAATGTGTTGCTGTAAATGAGAATTGTGACACGGCATCACACACACACACACACAAACAAACACACACACACACACACACACGCACACGCACACGCACACACACACACACACACACACACACACACACACACGGACAAAACACACACTGGGCAGCGGATTCTCTCTTAAATCATATTGCGTTAAATTTAATGTGTAGTTCTTCATTTGCAATTTTTTTTTTTATAACGTGTTCTCTGTATCTCTCTTTACACCTTGGCAGTATTCTAATTTCCATCATGGCAAGTAATATTCTGCCACATCCAAAGAGTTATTCATGTTTTACAGTTCACCTTCACAGTGCACGTATTCATATATTTTCTCTCTTTTCAGGTAAGTTGCACAGCGGCGCCACGAAAGGAGGAAGTGAGATCGACGAGACATGAAAACAGGCGGGGAGGAAACCATCAACCCCTCGGGACACCACCAACTTTACAAAGTCATATGAGTACAGCCATAGAATTAATCCTATTGCATACATACCATAATTGAAAGCTATAATAAAAAGGCGAGGAATGAACCATTAACCATTAACCCTCAGAGATAACACGTGTATTACCTCACCATATAAAAAGAATAAGAAAATTAATAGCACTATATTGCACCATTAAATAAAATTGCTATACATTCAAGTGCATTAAAAACTCAAAGATCAGTAATCAAGTGTGCTGTAACTCACAAAGCAACGATGAAGAAAAACAAAACAAAGCAGGAAAGGAAGAAATAGATTGAAAACAAGGAGAAAAGGGGAAATGAAGAATGAAAAGTAAAAACAGAAACTATTCCCAAATTAAATCATGAAGTACCGTACCTCTTGAACCAGCAGCTTAGAAGTAAATACACAGAATATCGTACAAACACTTATATGTACAAACACTTCAGCATCCCATTAGAAATACTTCATTAATTAGTCTTTTGGAATCTTCTGTAACCATCCTTTTTGTAAGCGGCATATCAAGTGGTCTTTCATTCCTTCACCTTTTTTTTCTTATATATTTCCCTTTCCTCTGAATCTGTAAGCAAGTAAGAATATGACATATCATCACAGTGAATAAAAATGAGACGCAGGAATAGAAAAGGTTATGGGGAAACGCAGACTGAAGCAGGAGTACTGTAGATCCCCTTGTGTTTCAATTTTGGGTCAGGGAGAATGTAAATAATATGTATAGTATCTTGACTTCATCCTGAGTTTCCTTTTCATCTTTCCCCACTCATGTACCATCAAAGCGTAAGAAAAGTTACACAAAGAGAGAAAAGTATTAAAAAAAAAATGAAACTGCGAAAGTATAAAATAAGAGAGAGATAAACATTTAGAGACTGTAATATGTGTAGCCCGAATTTCAGCCCGAGTTTCCCTTTGACTTTTCCTACACCTTTCCTATCACACCATAAGGAGAGTATAACCAAAAGACTTAAAATTAGTAAAATATATAACAAGAGAAACAAAGTAACACAACACCATAAACCCTCACCGCTTTGGATCGAATATTCACGCAACTGAGCAGGACCAAATAAAACCACAAGCAATCAGATACAGCAGCGAACCTGAAGCAACAGAACCGCGGAACAAGTGCCTGCCACCACCGAAAACATGAACCACTTGCGTTGAAGCTTAAGATACAATAGTTTGGCATAAAATAACATTGGATTGTGTATCGTGTCCTCAAATTTCTCTCTCGCTAAAGTGAAAAAAAAGGATAAATAAGCAACGGAACAAATTATAAAATATTAAACCAAAGAGTAGGATTTGGTATTGATAGGTAGGTAAGTGTAGGCATGTTTTATAACACAGGGACTGCCACGTGTACGTCAGACTATTTTTTACAGCTTCTCTTTTTCGTGTTTCTTATGTGATTGGCTACTAGTCCAAGCGTTCATAAAGGTCATAAAAAAGCCACAAAACAACAGAATGTCTTAAAAATGGCAAGGTGTTACCCGGCACATTATCGCCGCGTGTTGGGGGACAGAGAAGGGGAGAACGGGAAAAAGAGAAAAAGACTGAAGAGGATGAACAAGAGACACAGTAGCAAATAATTTTTTCCCGAAGGACGACACAGGACTGTTTGATTGAGGTAAACACGTAGTGGTGGTGGTGGTGGTGGTGGTGGTGCACTGGTATGAAAAAAAATATATTCCTGTATTATGTGGCAAAGACTCAACCTAATGATGGCGACTGGAGAGAGAGGAAAGGTAGTAAGAAGAAGAGAAAAAGGTGGTGATGGTGGTGGTGGTGGTAGTGGAGGAGGAGGAGGAGGAATACAAAGGAATACAAAGGAAAGAACAGACAGCAACAGCCCTACTGGGCCTAACGAGGCTGTCTGTGTGTCTATTCTACCACTACCACTACAGATTCTAAGAGTTAGAGGATGGAGGACACTAGAGATCAAGGAAGGAAAAACAGGAGAGTATAGGGAGGAGGAAAGGCTAAGATGTGATAGGAAAGGATTGAAAGAGAAATTATACTATTCACTACACTAACTAACTAAAAAAAACATTTTATGTAGGCGCAAAGTACGTTATATGAGGGGTTGCTATGCGAGGTGATTGTCCAACCTTTGTTTAAAAGTTTCTATTGTGTTACTATCGACAATATGTGCTGGGAGAGAGTTCCAGACATTTACAATTCTATTAAAGAAATAATACTTAGCCTCGTCTGATCTGAAACGCTTACCTATAATCTTGTAGCCATTATTTCGAGTGGTGTTGGAACTGTCAATGATGAGATAGGTTGTTTACATTTACGTTATCAAAGCCCCGACACATCTTAAACAATTCAATTAAGTCACCTCGCATTCGCCGTTTCTCTAAACTGAACAAGTTGAGTTCCCTCAAGCGCTCCTCATAAGGCTTGTTCCGCAGTCGTGGGATCAACTTGGTAACTCTTCTTTGGACTCTCTCCAGCTTGTCTATATCTTTCCTGTAATGGGGTGACCAGAACTGGACGCAATACTCAAGTAGAGGTCGGACAAGTGTATTAAACAATGTGAGAATTACCCCTTCTGATTTGAATTCGAAAGTCCTACCAATAAACCCAACCAATTTATTTGCTGTTTTAACTACTTCCGAGCAGTGTTTACTTGACTTGAGGTCTGAGGTAATTATAACACCCAAGTCCTTTTCCTCCTTAACCTTAAGAAGCTCGGTACCGTTCATTAAGTAATCAGTGTGATCGTTGTTATTACCAATGTGCAAACACTTTACATTTATCTACATTGAAGCTCATCTGCCACTTGTCTGACCAAGTGGCTAAGTGGTCAAGATCAGATTGTAATTTTCTTTTATCCTCAGACGTGACTACTTTATTCATTATTTTTGTATCATCAGCGAACTTAGATACTTTGCAGGTGAGACCCTCATCGATATCATTAACGTAAATAAGGAAAAGAACAGGGCCGAGCACTGATCCCTGTGGTACACCACTTAGAACTTCTCGCCAGTTTGAAAATTTACCATTTAAAACAACGCGCTGTTTTCTCTCAGACAGCCAGTCTTCAAGCCAATTGAGAAGTTTTCCATTTATACCATGTGACTTCAATTTAGCTAGTAGCCGCTTATGGGGAACTTTGTCAAAAGCTTTTTGAAAATCTAGATACACTATATCTACTGCCTTTGTTTCGTCGTACATGGTGAAAACATCATAAAAGAAATCAAGCAGATTAGTTAGACAAGAACGTCTGTTTCGGAAGCCATGCTGCGAGTCATTGATTAAATCATTTTCCTCTAGAAAGTTCACTAAATTATTGCGAATTACTGTTTCCATTAGTTTACATACTACAGATGTAAGGCTGATAGGTCTGTAGTTACTTGGAAGTGAATTATCGCCTTTCTTTTCTATAGGGGTAACGTTAGCTAACTTCCAATCCTCGGGAACCTTACCGCAGTTAAATGATTTGGTGAAAAGCAACGAAAGGGGCTTACAAATTTGGAATTTAGTTTCTTTCAAGACACGTGGTGCAATACCATCTGGGCCGGGGGCTTTGTCAGTTTTCATCTGATCAATTACTTTGATTATCTCGTTTTCATGAAAAACGCAGACACTTAAGGGGGTTATGTTGTGGAGCATAAGGAGTGGTTCGGGGATTGTATGAGTATTTTCCTCTGTAAAAATTGAAGCAAAATAATCATTCAGTGTGTCCGCGATCTGAGTTTCTCCGGTGACAAAATTACCGTTATCTAGTGTAATGTGATTAATGTGAGATGTAATGACTTTTTTATTTCGAACGTAACTGTAAAATTCTTTGGGATTGGATTTAGCAATGCTTGCAATATACATTTCTAGATTTTTCTTACTCTGTCTAATGAGCTTTTTTTGATTCGCGTCGGAGTCTGTCGTATTCTAGTTTATCAGCCTCATTCTGAGAGGACAAATATTTACGGTAGGCACGATTTTTCTGCAGTAGTTGTGACTCAATCTTGTTTGTCCACCATTTAGGTTTATTTCTCTTGCATGGACGTCTTTTACGCATAGGGATACATGTCTTCACAGCATCTTCTAAAATGTACTTAAATTTCGCCCATGATTCCTCAATGTTACTTTCGCCAAGTTCAGCGTTCCAATCTGCGACAGAAAGAATTGACCTGAGTCTGTCGTAGTCTCCTTTTTTATATATGAAAACTTTTTCGTTGCTAACAATGTCCTTATATGCTTGAAGGTTGATGTTAAAGGAGACAATCTTGTGGTCACTTGTACTAAATTCAGGACCAATATTAACGTTAGATATTAAGTCATCGTTTGTTGAAAGAACAAGATCTAATATGTTGTCACCTCGTGTGGGTCCTTGGACGTGTTGCTTTAGGGAACATTCTAATAAATTATTATACAAGTCGTGACCAGAGTGAGAGTTAAGTGGATTTCCCCATGAGTTAACAGGTAGATTGAAGTCTCCACAGATGACTGTATCAAAAGTGTTACTTATTTCAGTGATTTGATCTTGTAAATTCTTATCGGAGGAAACATTGTGAACCGGAGGCCTATAAATAAGACCTATAGCAGTTTTCTTAGAACGTACTCTTAAATGCAAGAAGATTGAATCTATATTGTTAATCTTTTCGGTTTTTAGTATGGTTGGCTGAAGACTGGCTTTTACATACAGCAATACACCGCCACCTATCCTGTCTTTTCTTTCACTGCTGAACATTTCATAACCTGGCAAGTTGTATTCCGCAAGAAAAGTCTCTGTTTGCAGAGTTCAGCCAAGATTCAGTAATACCAATAATGTGGTAGTTTTCTACAGCTGCCAGGGTTTCTAAATCTGAAAATTTATTTCTAAGGCTGCGAGCGTTGATTAGGCAAGCTTTTATAGTGTTGCACATGGAGGTTGGGTTGCGCGAGGAGGCTACTAAGAGCCTGGGGCTACACGATCTTGCTGGTCGTTTTTTGGTCTGAAAATAGAAATTTTATTACTAAGGAGTCTACCAAGTCGTGCTGCTCCAATTCCATTTAGGTGTAAACCATCCGGCTGAAATAGAGAAGGTTTATTATAAAAGTTGTCCCATAGATTAACAAAGTCTACACCTTCCTCTGTGCAAAGAGAACGGAGACGGCTGTTAGTGCTGAAGGCTCTGTTGTAGAAGACAGCCGGTGCCCTGATGCGGGGGAGGATACCTGAAACAATAATATTATTGGATTTAGTTTTGAAGCGCTGTATCATCTTCTTGAACTTTTCCATGAGCTCTTCAGACCTAGTGTTTTCAACATCATTTGTACCTGCGTGAATAATAAAGAGGGTGTTATTGTTAGATCCGCAGGCTGCCTCGTCACATGCTGCCGTGATGTCGTCTAAGCGTCCACCAGGCATGCACAGACGCTTACGTGTCCTACGAGCCCTGCCACAGAACTCAGAGAGCTGACCTCTGACTATTGAGTCTCCGACCAGTCTCGTCTCTTGTGCATCTTCCTCCTCTTCAGCTAGGATCTGGTACCTGTTGTGTGTTGAGATGGGCAAAAAGTTTTTAACATTAGTGGTGGTGGCACGATTTTTGACTAATATGAATGGTGACTCTGCAAGCTCAGCATGTGGGGCGGGCAGGAGCCCCTAGAGTGGAGGAGGCAGGTCTGTCAGGGATGGCAGGAACAACATCTGTGGAGGTGCAACCTGTATTAGAGACAACGAACTCTTTTAGTGCTTCTAGCTGTTGCACGACGTCCTCATACTGCTTGCACTTCTCCTCGTATTTCTCGTTGAGTCTCTCTACCTTGCTATTGAGGTGACACAACCTGCAGGCAGAAGAATTTCTAAAATACTGAGGGGCAAACCTGCCACGACAGGCTTCGCATTGTCTGAGAAGAGAAGGCATGACTGTTTAATCAGAGCACTTTCGAAATTTCAGATAAGATGTGACCATAAATTGAGCAAATGAAAAGTTTATGCATGGAAATCAGATACTGCTGTGTTGGATGCCTCCAACACTGGGAGTTAGCTCCCACAGGGTCTTGAAAATACCATAAAGACCAATCGCTTGCCTAGAGTCTCGGACACGAGTGAGACTTTCACAACCCGGCGCTTGCAGCTATTGTCCTCACAGTTCTGTCCCATAGAGTGGGGCCGGCGTAGTCACTCTAGGCAAAGTGGGCAAGATGGGGGAACGGAACCAGCACCCAACCCCACCTTCAGCCACGTCTGACACACCTCTGCGACCCTTGCGAGGCCTGGCCGGTGGCACCTGTCGCCAGGTGTTTCTCCACCGACTCTAGAGACTATCAGACGCACTTCCAGAGAGACCAAGAAACTGAAATATTCCTTGTATAGTATGAGAGAAGGATGGAAAAATAATGAGAACCAGTCATTATGAAGGATAGAGATGAAAGGACCGCCATTAGCAAGGGAGAGGCGGGTGACTCACATCAACAACTGGTTCCCAGGGAGGCTAAATTAGTGTAGAGACCGCCACACTTTCTCTAAACCGCAGCCCCCAGCTAACTAAAGCTAAGGCATGGTCCAGCTAACTAGGACCTTGGAACTCCAGCCATTGTCCCGTCAAGGGATCATCTGCCTGCAGTCCAATCCACCACTGCTGCTGCCCAGTGGCTTCACCGTAACCCTGGCCCGGGGGACTTACCAGGTTAACACCTTGTCCAAGGGTGGCCTGAGACTATGCACGGCAGGGTGGTCAATTTCCCTGAGGTGAGCTATGATCACCCGCATACCGGGAGGAGGAGGAGGAGGAGGAGGAGGAGGAGGAGGAGGAGGAGGAGGAGGAGGAGGAGGAGGAGGAGGAGGAGGAGAGAGAAGGAGGAGGAGAGAGAGAGAGAGAGAGAGAGAGAGAGAGAGAGAGAGAGAGAGAGAGAGAGAGAGAGAAATGAAAAGCTGAAAAGTCAATTACAGTACTTAAAACAAAACAACAACAAGAACAGCAACAACAAAACACACACACACACACACACACACACACACACACACACACACACACACACACACACACACAATAGGATTCTCCTCTTGTAATCGGGACGACGAGGAGGAGGAGGAGGAGGAGGAGGAGGAGGAGGAGGAGGAGGAGCAGGAACAGGGGCTGGAAGGGCCAAAGTAAACACTGCCTTCTCGTTCCCAAACCATCCTCCTCCTCCTCCTCTTGCCTTCTCTCTCCTCTCGCTCCCAGTGCTCTGTTGTACCTTATTCTCAATCCCAAGCCTCACCTGCAGCGTCACCAGCACGAAGGTCTTGCGTGAAGAGTAAGGCCCATATTCACAAAGACTGCTTTCTCACCACGGCTATTTTCGAAGGCTACAAATACGATTAGCCAGGTTCTCAAGAGTGATTCTCCTGTTGATAATGTAGAAAACTTGTTAATTTGACACTGGAACCGAAAAAAAACAACTTTAAAAACATGTGCAACTTCAATTAGAGCCTTTTGAAAGTAGCGGAGTTTCAGAGCAGAAATGTCTCAGAATATCGTGCAAAGAAACAACAGAAAACGGACGTGATCACTGCTCCTCGCATTATCTCGTTACCAACACTCGCGAGCCTTGCAGCGCGCCACATGAAGTAATCAGCGCCACGTCTCCTCCTTATGGACATTAGGGGAAGGTGCAAATACTGGCACACTACGTATCTTCATTTTAAGTCAGTAGGGTGTTTTTACTTTGATTTTTTTTCTTTTTCTAGGCAGTAGTCTACCTCCCTTGTGCATTAAAAGAAATGTTATTGAAGGAAGAAAGTGACAAAAATATTTATTTTATACTCTCTCTCTCTCTCTCTCTCTCTCTCTCTCTCTCTCTCTCTCTCTCTCTCTCTCTCTCTCTCAGTTTCTTTTAACTAATGCCTTTTTGGCCTCAGTTATGCATAAAAATGTAAGTGAAGGTAGTAATTAGTCATATATGAAAGTCGTATACTATACGAATCTCTCTCTCTCTCTCTCTCTCTCTCTCTCTCTCTCTCTCTCTCTCTCTCTCTCTCTCTCTCTCTCTCTCTCTCTCTCTCTCTCTTTCCACTTTTGACCACAAAGCATTATTAAACTCTCCACCTCTACCCACAACCCATAAAAAGACAAAACATCAGAAGCAAGTTACGATCACAGTATCAAGACACACGTTGCAAAATAAAAACAAAAATACGTAACCTCTCCAAATTCTCTCGTTTACCATCAAAAGCAAAGCAGCTGGAAAGGAAAACGAGAATTGCAACATTAGAGAGAGAGAAGAAACAAAACAAAACAAAGAGGACAAAAAACTATAAAACGAGGGACACTATCAGAGAGAGAGAGAGAGAGAGAGAGAGAGAGAGAGAGAGAGAGAGAGAGAGAGAGAGATTGTGGGGAATGCTTCTTGGCGACGTCCGGGGTTGGGAGAGGCAAGACAAAGCTGAAGTTCCTTTGTATTCGTCAGGTTGACCCAGTGAGGCCGGCAAGTGCGTGCCAGCCAGCCAGGAATGAGGCGACACCGTCCTTACTGCACATATGGGGGCGCGGCCGTGAGGGATGGAGGGAGAGGAGAGCTACACACATGAAGGGAGGAATGGCGGGAATGGATGGAAAAGGAGTAGAGGAGGAGGAATGGTGGAGAGATCAGCACAGATGAAGGGAAGAATGTCTGGGGAGAGAGAGGGAAGAGGGCGATGCTAGGAAGTAAGGAAGGTGTGGAGAGAAAGGAAAGAAAGGAAGGTTGAAAGGAAGATGTGTAGATGAAGAGAGGAATAGCGGAGAGATGAATGGATGGAAAGAGGAAGGAAGGATAGAAGGCAAGAAGGATAGAAGGCAAGAAGAGAGAGAGAGAGAGAGAGAGAGAGAGAGAGAGAGAGAGAGAGAGAGAGAGAGAGAGAGAGAGAGAGAGAGAGAGAGAGAGAGAGATAGTAGGGGGGGGAAGGAGGAGAGACGGAGACGCCCTCCACCCATCGACCAGTGTTATTGTTAAGAGTGGAGGGCGGCGTGGAGAGGCTGGAGTGTCGCCGCACAATGCAGGCGGAGGAGGAAAAGGGGGCGAGTAAGGGTGAAATTTCCTCCCAAAGGACCAATTACGGAGAATAATGAAACGCATTAATCGGCGTCCGCGAGTGACGTCCTTCTCCTTTTAGAGGGAGTTTCTATTTTCCTTCTCGTCCACTTAGAGTCACTCGGGACCAATTAAGAGACGGTACTCCGCCGCTGAGTGTTCGTTATGGCCGCGCTGCCCCGGGCCGTGAGGAGGCACAGCCGGGCCGCTGTGTGCCAGCAGGATTAGAAAAGTCAAGGTAACACAGCTGATCCAGGAGCCGCAGATGTTTCTGTCTTTCTGTCTTTTTATGAAGACGTAATCTGACCAAAGGCAATATGAGATAGGGGAAAAAAAGGGCCAGTGAAGGTGGCACATCCTAAAG
>NC_087151.1:8237500-8280000 GCF_035594125.1 Scylla paramamosain | reverse complement strand
TCTCTCTCTCTCTCTCTCTCTCTCTTTTAGTGGTGAATCATTAATGAACTTTAAAAAGAACGTTAGACAAATATACAGACGCAGATTAACAGTGGTGTTCCTCAGGGTTCTGTCCTGTCACCCACTCTCTTCTTATTATTCATTAATGATCTTCTAAAACAAACTTCTTGTCCTATCCACTCCTATGCTGATGATACCACCCTGCACTTTTCCACGTCTTTTCATAGACGTCCAACCCTTCAGGAGGTAAACATATCACGCAGGGAAGCCACAGAACGCCTGACTTCTGATCTTTCTAAAATTTCTGATTGGGGCAGAGCAAACTTGGTATTGTTCAATGCCTCAAAAACTCAATTCCTCCATCTATCAACTCGACACAATCTTCCAGACAACTATCCCCTCTTCTTCAATGACACTCAACTATCCCCCTCTTCTACACTGAACATCCTCGGTCTGTCCTTTACTTATAATCTGAACTGGAAACTTCACATCTCATCTCTAGCTAAAACAGCTTCCATGAAGTTAGGTGTTCTGAGACGTCTCCGCCAGTTTTTCTCACCCCCGCAGCTGCTAACTCTGTACAAGGGCCTTATCCGTCCATGTATGGAGTATGCTTCACATGTCTGGGGGGTTCCACTCATACTGCTGTTCTAGACAGGGTGGAATCAAAAGCTTTTCGTCTCATCAACTCCTCTCCTCTAACTGACTGTCTTCAGCCTCTCTCTCACCGCCGCAATGTTGCATCTCTAGCTGTCTTCTACCGCTATTTTCATGCTAACTGCTCTTCTGATCTTGCTAACTGCATGCCTCCCCTCCTTCCGCGGCCTCGCTGCACAAGACTTTCTTCTTTCTCTCACTCCTATTCTGTCCACCTCTCTAACGCAAGAGTTAACCAGTATTCTCAATCATTCATCCCTTTCTCTGGTAAACTCTGGAACTCCTTGCCTGCTTCTGTATTTCCACCTTCCTATGACTTGAATTCCTTCAAGAGGGAGGTTTCAAGACACTTATCCACCAATTTTTGACCACTGCTTTGACCCTTTTAGGGACTGGCATTTCAGTGGGCATTTTTTTTATTAGATTTTTGTTGCCCTTGGCCAGTATCCTTCCTACATAAAAAAAAAAAAAAAAAAAAAAAAAAGGTGGAAATAGGTATATTTTTACAACCTCCCTTGTTTTCTTATAGTTTTAAAGTCATATTATACATCAGATGCGTCTATACCAATAATCACTCTGGCGGTGGTGGTTGTGGTGTTGGTGGTGGAGGTGGTGATGGTGGTGGTCCCCGTTGTGCCTCACCTGCACGCAAAACACAACTGTCGCTCAAGGTGATACAGCGCCCCGCCAAGGCTGCCCCTTCTGTCAATAAACCTGAGCACGGCTGCCAATCCCCAGCGTAAATACCCCTCAGGAATGCCAACCGTGACATCGCGCCAACAAACAATACGACCGAAGATGTTTTTTTTTCACTTATTTTTTTCTGATTCTCTCTCTCTCTCTCTCTCTCTCTCTCTCTCTCTCTCTCTCTCTCTCTCTCTCTCTCTCTCTCTCTCTCTCTCTCTCTCTCTGTGTGTGTGTGTGTGTGTGTGTGTGTGTGTGTGTGTGTGTGTGTGTGTGTGTGTGTGTGTGTGTGTGTGTGTGTGTGTGTGTGTGTGTCTGTGTGTCAGTGAGAGAGAGAGAGAGAGAGAGAGAGAGAGAGAGAGAGAGAGAGAGAGAGAGAGAGAGAGAGAGAGAGAGAGAGAGAGAGAGAGAGAGAGAGAGAGAGAGAGAGAGAGAGAGAGAGAGAGAGAGAGAGAGAGAGAGAGTGTGTGTGTGTGTGTGTGTGTGTGTGTGTGTGTGTGTGTGTGTGTGTGTGTGTGTGTGTGTGTGTGTTTGTTTAATCTTTCAGTATTATCATCACTATCTTCTTTTTCCTCTTCTTCCTCCTACTCCTTCTCCTCCTCTACTTCCTCCTCCTCTTCTTCCCTCTTTCTCTCTTTATCCTTTCCTTTCAGTTCATTTTTTACGTTTACATAATCTGTTCCTTCGTCTGCTCTTCTCTCTCTCTCTCTCTCTCTCTCTCTCTCTCTCTCTCTCTCTCTCTCTCTCTCTCTCTGATCAGCGGTATTTGGAACGATCAACTAAAAGACAAAAATGAATATGGAAACAAAAATTACTATCCCTCCTTTTATCTATCTCCTTCTCCTCCTCCTCTTCCTCCTTCTTTCTCTCTTTCTTTCCTCCTAAGCTTCGGTTTCTACCCCAACACTCCCCTGGGTCAATCACTCATCTGCCCCATCTCCTACTTCAGCTATTTCTTATCTCTCTCTCTCTCTCTCTCTCTCTCTCTCTCTCTCTCTCTCTCTCTCTCTCTCTCTCTCTCTCTCTCTCTCTCTCTCTCTCTCTCTCTCTCTCTCTCTCTCTCTCTCTCTCTCTCTCTCTCTCTCTCTCTCTCTCTCTCTTCCTCTCCTTCCTGCCCTCTGTTCTTCTCTCTCACTGTTCGTAAGCTTTGATTCCTCCCCTGGGCTCATGACTCTCCCCTCCTCCCACTCCTCCTATTTCTTATCTTTATTTCTCTATCTTTTCCCTCCCTCCTTCCCTCCCTCCTCCCGCCGCTCAGTGGAGGAAAAATGGCTCTTTGTTACTCATAATCAAGACGGCCAGAAGAGTTGTGGGTCTCACGCGGCGCCGCTGGTCCGCGTCCTGAATAATGAAGGTGTCGTTTGGCCTCACTCTGACACACCCCTCCCTCCCCACACATCTGCTTGTCCTCTGGTTGTCCTTGTTTCCCCTTCACAATCCTACCGCCCTGCTCTCTTCTATGATTCTGCTTTCCTCTCTATTTCTCGGTCTCTCTAGTTCTCTTGCCCTTCTGCCCTGCCTCTTTCTCTCTCACTTGGTCTCTCTCCAGTTCATTTGTTGTTGTTGTTGTTGTTGTTGTTGTTGTTGTTGTTGTTGTTGTTGTTTTACGGTCTTTCGTTTGCTTTGAGATCTTAATGTTTTCAAATCTCTCTCTCTCTCTCTCTCTCTCTCTCTCTCTCTCTCTCTCTCTCTCTCTCTCTCTCTCTCTCTCTCTCTCTCTCTCTCTCCTATTCCCTCTTCACTGCCCTTCTTTTCCTCCTTCCGTTTTTTCTTTCTCCATTTTCTTTCTTCTCACCACCTTTTAATCCTCTTTCTTTCCCCTCCCTCCAGTGGCCTTCCCTCTCTTTTCTCTTCCCCTCCTGCCCTCCTCTCCCTCCATGATTTGCTTGCTGCCCCTCTTCTTTCACCTCGCTCCCCTTCCAACCTTCTCTCCCATCCTGCCTTCCTGCCCCCATCGTCCTAATCCGGCACCTTCCTTTTTCTCTTCCTTCCTGTTTGTTCCTCTGCACCCTCCTTCACTGCCTTCCCCTACCCCTTCCTTCCCCTCTTTCCTCCTCCCCACCTGTCCGGCATGACCCTCACGCCCGTGCCTTGACGCAGTGACGTCAATAGATGCGTATCTTGTCCTCCTTTGTGATCAAGCCCCCTCGTCTATTTTTTTACGGTGCGTACGAGGACGACAAGGCAGCGGTTTAATGTGGTGGTTTAATGTATGTATGTAGGGAGATTTACACGTGGCAAACAGCGTGAGTTACGTTACGATGTGGAGGATACACGTGTGCAAAAAGAGATAATGATTTCTATAAAGATGACGAGTCTAACAAGAGCTAAAGTAACAAGAACATTGAAACATGAACACACTTGGCAAAGAAAAAAGCAAGAACAACTACAACAAGGATGACGACGACGACGACGATTATATTAATAATAATAATAATAATAATAATAATAATAATAATAATATTAATAATGATAATAATAATAATAATAATAATAATAATAATAATAATAATAATAATAATAATAATAATAACAATAATAATAATAATAATAATAATAATAATAATAATAATAATAACAACAATAATAATAATAATAATAACAATAATAATAGTAACAATAACAGAATACTTAGCCTGTACCATCTGCGGTGAACAGAGGTGGTAGCTGCGGTTGTGAAGTCTAGAGGAGCACAGAGTCAGGGCACCACATCAGGCACCACGACAAGAGCAGTATATCAGGGCAATTTGTTGAACACTTCTAGTTCAGCCAAGCATTACTCCGGCACGTAAGTACTAGAGGTGGAGACACAAGAAACTTTCCTTATTTCCCCACTATCCAATGCTAGGTAATCGAATACTAGGCATCACACTCACGCTAGATCTTCACGCACTGCCCGTCTGCGCCTCCGTCAGGTTTGGGCAGCAAGGACGGTGCCGGCTGTGGGTTTTCTGATCCTCGCCTCCTCGCGGTGCAGGCTGAGGTCACTGGTAAGAAGAGCAATTCATCGCGTTCACTTGAAGATTCCACACATAACTTTCATATTTCATTACGTGGAGGCACGCGGCCTCCTCGCCCCTGGCCAGTCGTCTTCAATGCCAGTCTCCCTGCGGGGAAATAAGACGAATATTAGGTTGGAATATTATGTTTACTTGAATATGACTCGGAGGGAAGAGAGGCAGGGTGGAAAGAGGGTCGAGAAAGGGAAGACTCATATAAATAGATACAGAACACTTCTTGAGAAACTGTGCAGCCTAAAGACACTGACAGCAGAACAGGACTACACTGTTACTGCGCCTATAAATAGAGAACACCAGTACCATTGTGGCAAACTTGCTGTTCCCCCCACCGTGTACAGCGAGAGGCACGGACACAAGAGAGACACTAATTACAGAGTTGTGGGATAAGAGAAAGGTGGCCATCAATCATTGCGTGCAAAGGTGCATAAGTAGAGATAAGTAGAGAGTGAATAAAATGAAAGTGTTGTCATTGCAAGCATGAGAAAATGGAGCTGTTGTGAAGGCATACTACTGCTACTACTAGTACTACTACTACTACTACTACCACTAATAATAATAATAATAATAATAATAATAATAATAATAATAAACCTGAATAGATAAAAAAAAAACAAGCTAAACAAAATTTATAAAAAACAGTAACTTAAGACAAAAGTAATAGGCACAAAATACCATTAATAATAAAAACACAAGATGCGAAATGAAAAGGGAAAAAAAAAGCACTATACGAAAAACAGTAATATAAACTAAAAACTTAAGGTAGATAAAACTGATAAAAAAAAAAAAAGATCAGGATGAAGAAGACGGAGGGGTAACGTGCACCAAATACTTATATCAAATACCAGCTGTGAGAAGAAAAAAGTTCCGCGCAAGTTTTGGAGCCGAGCTGAATAAAGGAAGGGAATGGTGAGAAATATTGGAAGCTTTCATTCGTGTGTACTCTCCCTCTTAAACTGGAAAATGTTTGTTGAGAGTCTGAGAGCGATAACATAACTTTGACCAGAGTTGAAAGACGCTAGAGAGAGAGAGAGAGAGAGAGAGAGAGAGAGAGAGAGAGAGAGAGAGAGAGAGAGAGAGAGAGAGAGAGAGAGAGAGAGAGAGAGAGAGAGAGAAACAGACACACAGATTCATATTGCTCCTCACACACGTCATAAACATCATTGAATTAGGGACAATCAACATCAATGAAGGAAATCCTCTCTCTCCCTCTCTCCCTCTCCCTGTGTGGTGGGGACTTTGATACAGAGAACCAGTAACCCTGTCGCGTGGCTGGCGGAACCTTGACACTGGCGGTTCACAGGCGGGACGAGCCACGGAAAGAGAGACGGACAGCCAGACAGAAACAGCCGCTGCTCGCCACAAATTCAGACTGAAGTACTTTTATTCATGCGGTAATTGAACTGACAATCCCTGCATGGTTTTCACGCCGAGGATGCCAGAGGAGAGAGAGAGAGAGAGAGAGAGAGAGAGAGAGAGAGAGAGAGAGAGAGAGAGAGAGAGAGAGAGAGAGAGAGAGAATAATTTATTTCCTCAGTCATTTAAAAAGAGGAAGAAAAAGAAGGCTTGTGGGTTGGGATGGCAAAAAAAGATAGGGAATAAAAAGCAATTAAAGGCAGAGAAACAGATAAAATATAGTTAAAAAAAAAAAAAGGAAATGCACAGTAAAATAACAATAAAATGAGAGGAGACACTCAATGCTTTCCTCCTCCCACTCCCATCACGCTCTTCTCACCATTCTTTGCCATATGGACCCAAAATTATCAGCCCAGACGAATCACATAACATTCGTTCCCTCAGTCTGCTCACTCCCAGTCCGCCCAAGACGTCCGCCGCATGCACACAACCAATTGTCTTTTGTTTTTTACCTCCACGCTGCAATGCTTCCGAACACAAATGATTCCCCAGAGCATTGGCTTGCGTTACATACATAGCACAAGGTTGGTACTCGTTAGAGGATTTTAGTGGTATAGGAGTTATAACAAGAGTGACGTAAGCAAAGTTCTCAGGATCAGTAATCAGGATAGGACAAGAAACAATGGGTTCAGCCTTGAGAAAGTTAGATTTAAAAGAGATAGGAAGGCATTGGTACTCGAACAGACTTGTAGCTGAATGGAAGAGACTCAGGAATCAGATTGTTAGTGCTGAGTCATTATGGAGCTTTAAAATAAGATTAGACAATTTTTTTTTTTTTAATGGATAAGGATGGTAAGTGGAAAGAGATAGGTATATTTAACGTGTAGGCCTGGTGGTTTCTTGAGGCTTCCCTTATTTTCTTATCCTCTTACGTTGATTGCTGGTGGCGGTGACGGAGTGGAGGCAGACGAGACCAAAGGAGGTGGACAGCGTTCGTTACCTTCCTTAGTCAAGTGGGTAATTAAAGGTATATTTTTCTAGTTTTCGTAGTTCTTGCCCAGCCGTTCGTACACTAAAAAATGTATAAATTAGTAGTGGTATAATGAGGGTGGACAAGACCAGGGAAGGTAAAATTACTAAAGAACTTTTTGTGAGTTTTTTTTTTATTTTATTTATTTATTTATTTATTTATTTATTTATTTTTTTTTTTTTTAGAAGACCACGAGGCTAGGCAGAACACGGCGACACTAGGATGACTTAGAAACAAACGAGACGAGAGAAGATTGGGAGAGGAGAGCTTGATGCCTTAAATGGACGAGACTGGGGAGGTAGACACAAAATTCTATAATAACAAGTATAGTATAATAACATCACAATATATTTTTTTACGTATCAGCTTCAAAATAAACAAACCTTTTCTCTCGCATCTCCTACTTTTTTCGTCTCTCTACTAGGGGATGAAGGGGAACGAAATTATGAAAGGGCTTTTTTATCATTTCTATTCTCTCTCTCTCTCTCTCTCTCTCTCTCTCTCTCTCTCTCTCTCTCTCTCTCTCTCTCTCTCTCTCTCTCTCTCTCTCTCTTACCTACACCACCACCACCACCACCACCACGCTCGTCTTTAATTAGAGGACGAACAGCGGGCAATTAGTGTCAACGAGAAACACTGTTGACCCAGAACTTGTTAAGCACATATTCCTAGTTATGAAGAGAGGCCACCTCGAGGGTCACGTCAAGCCTCTCTTTCCTCCTCCTACGCCTCCTACGTTGCCTCCTCCTCCTCCTCCATGTTTACCTTCTCCTCTTGCTCCCCCACGTTCACCTTCTCCTCCTTTTCCTCTTCACGTTCACCTTCTCTTCCTTCTCCTCCTCCACGTTCACCCTCTTCTCCTTTTCACGTTCACCTTTTCCTCCTCCTCCACGTTCATCTTCTCCTTTTCATTTTCATCTCCTCCTCCTCCTCCTCCTCCTCCTCCTCCTCCTCCTCCTCCTATTTCTCGTCATGATCCTCATTTTCATTATTTGATTCATATTTTCATCTCTCTCTCTCTCTCTCTCTCTCTCTCTCTCTCTCTCTCTCTCTCTCTCTCTCTCTCTCTCTCTCTCTCTCTCTCTCTCTCTCTCTCTCTCTCTCTCTCATTGCCCTAATCCCGCACGTCTCTTCCCTTCCCTCATACTAATCCCTCCATATACCTCCCTCATCTCCTCCTTACGTCCCAAACCTTCCTCCACACAGACTCATTACTTTCCTCCCTACCTTCCTTTCTTCTCTCAGCTTCCCTTTGTCCTCCGCTTCCAACCCGTGACCGTCTCAAACTAGTACCTCCCTTTTTCCTCTATTCTCCCAGCCTCTATAGATGTCTCCTTCTTCTTTTCACCTTCATTCTTCTCCTTCTCTTCCTCCTACTCCTCCTTTTACTGCTCTTCCTTTTCCACCTCATATTATTATTTTTATTAATTGATTATCTTTTCTTCTCGTGGAGGTACATCGCTTGTATTTTTCCTAATGGTACTCTAAAAAGAAGAGAAAGTTGATGAAAGGCTTCTTCTATTGCTTTCATTAAAATTACTAAAACTACTGCTACTACTTTTTTTGTATTTTTTACGTGTTAGAAGGACCAGCCAAGAGCAGAATATTGATGAAAAAAAGCCCCTTCACACTGCCGTTCCCAAAACAAACAAGAGAAGAACCAGGAGGTGTCTTGACAGTATTCCTCCCTTGAAACGCTTTAAGTCGTAGGCAGGAGAGAAAAAAAAAACAGTAAGAGAAGTTCCAGAGGTTACCAATAAAAGGGACGAAAGAGTGAAGGTACTTATTAACTCTTGCGTTAGTAAGCAGGTGAAAGTTCCAGTTGAGATTTTTAGTGGAGGAGATAACTGAGTGTCACTGAACAAGAGGAATGGTTGTCTGCAAGGTTGTGTCGTTTGGATAGATTAAGGAATTAAGTTTTTGAGCCCTTGAATAACCTAGAATTTGTTCAGGTATTTAATGAAACAAACAAAAAATAAAAAACAGGGGATAGTTGTCTGGAAGGTTGTGTCGAATAGATAGATAAATTAATTGAGTTTTGAGGTCTTGAATAACCCAGGATTTGTTCTGCCATTTCATGAAACAATAGTAAAAAAAAAAAATTAAACGCTATGTCGCTTCTCTGAGTAAACTACTGATTAGGATGTTCAGCAAATGATATTGAGAAGTGCAGAGTCATCAGCGTAAGAATGGACCGAACAAGAAGACTAACTAAGATTCAAAAGAGAACATGTATTTTCTTTTGCACCTTCCACCTGCTTTTGGTTACCGGCTCGTTCATCACACTTAATTCCACTAAATCTTCTGTTGCAGTCACAATCTCCCATCCCCCCCACCCCTCTCTCTCTCTCTCTCTCTCTCTCTCTCTCTCTCTCTCTCTCTCTCTCTCTCTCTCTCTCTCTCTCGCAAACATTCCTCATCTCAGGCCGCTAGACTCGAGTACCTCACTAACATTAGTTCAGACAAGGCTCCCAGCAACATAACCTTTTCTTGCCCCCACTCCGCCTCTCCTCCTGGTCTACACTGTGTACTGCGTGGGTAATAATTAATATGGCATCCTTGTAGAGAGAGAGAGAGAGAGAGAGAGAGAGAGAGAGAGAGAGAGAGAGAGAGAGAGAGAGAGAGAGAGAGAGAGAGAGAGAGAGAGAGAGAGAGAGAGAGGCAGGGAGGGAGATTTGTCGTTAATCTTGTTATATCGAGTCTGGAAGATGAATTATTTATTAGACTGTTTTTCCTTCCTTCCTTCCTTCCTTCCTTTCTTTCTTTTCTCCCTTTTCTATCTTATTTATTTACTTCTCTCTCTCTCTTACAAACGATGAAAGGAAACTATTATGACAATAAAATGAACGTTAGAAAAATATATTGTTTTCTCTCTCTCTCTCTCTCTCTCTCTCTCTCTCTCTCTCTCTCTCTCTCTCTCTCTCTCTCTCTCTCTCTCTCTCTCTCTCTCTCTCTCTCTCTCATACATTTCCTCCTCCCGTTCATTCCATTCTTTAATTTCCTTTCCTTTTCCTCCATTCATATTCCTCAAACCACCATCCTCCTCCTCCTCCTCCTTCCTTCGCCTCCTCCTCTTACTCCTACCACTCCTATTCCGGCAAGCTCCCCTCTCGTCCCATTCTTCCTCACAAAACATTCCCGGGTACCCACGACTCTGTTCCTCTTTTCATCACGCTGGCTGCTATAGATTACCTCAAACATAAGGGTGAGCTGAAACTTGGCTTGGTCCACTTTTTTTCCTCAGCTCAGGGGACGCACGGACTGGCGGCCTGCCCCTCCTGTTTGCCTTTCTCGTTTTCTTGCGTCAATTCAAAGTATACGTGGCTTCTGCTTCATCCCTTCTCACCCCTCCGTGTCCCTCGCCACGTCACTCTCTCGCTCGCTCTCCCTACTTGTTTGTTTCCCTATCCTGTCTCTGTCTCCCTACCTTTTTTTTTTTTTTTTATGTACTGTATACTATGTTTGTCTGTGTTGTTTGATGGTGTCTTCTTTTCTATCTTTGTGTTTTGGGTTGGAAAGGGGAGGGAGAGAGAGAGAGAGAGAGAGAGAGCGAGAGAGAGAGAGAGAGAGAGAGAGAGAGAGAGAGAGAGAGAGAGAGAGAGAGAAAGACTTATAGTGTTTGTCTATCTGCCTGTTTCTTTGCTTGTTTGGTTATTTGACCTCTAATATGTTTAGTAAGTTGCTGTTCAGTTCTATTACAACAACTACTGCTACTACTACTACTACTTCTACTACTGCTGTTGCTGCTGCTGCTGCTGCTGCTACTACTACTAATGTCAATAATATGAATAATAATATTGATAACAACAACAATAACAACAACAACAACAACAACAACAATAATAATAACAATAATAATGATGATAATAATAATAATAATAATGATAATGTGATAATTACGTCGCCTGCTATTATTATCAGGTTGAATTACTTTTCCTTCTATTATATGGACGCTCAGTCCTAGCAGGTGTCATCCCCGTTCATTCCCCGCGTATGCTCTCCCGCACACGTCACTTTGCCAACATTACACTCTTAAATGCTCCTCAAACACACCGCCGCCGCCAACACCACCACCACCACCACCACCACCACTGTCATCTTTCTCGCATCCAGCAAGTACTCAATATCACCATTTATCACTGCCATCGCTATCACCACCACTACCACCACCACCACCACCACCATCATCACCACCGCCTTTCGTCCCTACCACTACCTACCCTAGTACTTTCACATCCAAAAACTATCAGGCAGGAACAATCACTTTCACCACCACCACCGCCACCACCACCCTAACCATTTTTACATACAAAACTAATAACTAACCATCACCACCACCACCACCACCACCACCACCCCCTCGCTCCTCCGTCCAGCCCACCTTAATGTCAGGGGTCATGACGCCTCTCTCTCTGTGTGACGGTGTGGTCTCATCGGCTATTTCGGGGCTGAACCTAAAAAAGTATGGTCTTAAAAACGATTGTGCTTTGTACGGACTGAGATGGAGGAAGAGAAGCAGGAGAGAAGGAGACAAGATGCTAAAGGAGAGACAGAAATTTGGACAACCAAAAGGGATAGAAGGAGAAACAGAAGAGAGGGAAAGACAATGAGAGAGAGAGAGAGAGAGAGAGAGAGAGAGAGAGAGAGAGAGAGAGAGAGAGAGAGAGAATTTGGATGGTAAGGATAGAGGAGTGAGAGTGAGGTGAGGGAAAGTGAGGGGTGGGTAGCTGCTGCCAGAAGGGATCGCCATGGGTTGCTCATTCCCCTCTCCTCCTGCTCAGCTCACCTCGCCTCGCCTCTCCTCGCCTCGTCTCGCCTCGCCTCGCCTCGCCTCGCTTCACCCCTCCGCTCGATGCTCTCTCTATTGATTTCACTGGAAAACTGCACGAATTATTTTTAGCATTATATTTGGCGTCTTCTTCACAAATGGCTCTGAATGGCCGGCCCTCACTTGCCTTGCCTTCCTGAGTGCTGAGACACCGAACGTCTTACTCAGAATGCGAGTGAATGAGCGAGAAGGAAAGAGAGTTTGTGTGTCAGTAATTTGAGGGTTTATAAAGACGGATAATGAGTGTGGTAAACGGTAAAGGTTAGAAAGAAGAGGAGGGAGACTTAACGGTTTGAATGGGTTAGGTTAGGTTAGGAAGGAGAGGAGAAAGGCTTAACGGTTAGGTGAGGTTAGGTTGGGTTAGACTAGGAAGGAAAGGAGAAAGACTTAACGGTTAGGTTATGTTAGGTTCGGTTAGATTAGGAAGGAGAAGAGAAAGGCATAACAGTTAGGTTACGTTAGGTTAAGTTAGGTTAGAAAAGGGAGGAAAAAAGGCGTAACTGTTAGGTTAGGTTAGATTAGGAAAGAGGGGAGAAAGACTTAACGGTTAGGTTACGCTATGTTAGATTAAAAAGGAAGGGAGAAAGACTTAACGGTTAGATTAAATGAGGTTAGGTTAGGTTGAGAAGGAGAGGAGAAAGACTTGATGGTGTGTTTAAACTGCAAACTGTGTCACGTAAGAAAAAAACAAAAAAAATAGAGGAAGATGTTCAGTAAATCTATGTTCAGGTTGTCAGCAGCCAGCGCCCCACTATTCCCCGTCACCTTCCCGGCTTGTCAGCAGCTTCACAGGGCGCTGATCAGGTTGACAGCCCGACCACCAGCTGCGCCACCCTACAGGCGGGCGGGGTAGCGCACAGGGCCTCCAGGGACAGCCTCGTGACGGGCACTGCCACCTCCCGCCCCGTCACCAGGCCGCCCCCATCACCCCTCACTCTTCCACTCACTCACCCCGTCGCTTCCATTCCCCGATACCTTCCCTCTCTCTTCCCCTCACCGCTTGCCTTGGCTCACCCTCCCCGGTCTTTCCCAATCTACCCGTGAGTCATGGGGTGGCGGAGGAAAGGGAGCGGGATTTAGTTGTGGAGGGAAGGAAGGAACCGAAAGATGATATATATTCGTAGGAATATAAAAAGAACAACAGTAAATGGGAGAGGATATAAAAAGAAGATAGGCTTTTGGAGAGTAGAAAGTAACGAAAATAAAAATATAACGGAAATAAAAATATTCATTCATAGAGAAATGGAAAGAGGAAGAGCCAAAAGACATTCGTTGGCAGAGGGATTACTGTTCTTCAACACAGCGTTAGCCCCACACAGGCCTTCAGTGCAGCAGGAACACAACCACCACTACCACCACAACCACCACTACTACCAACAAAACAACTATAACAACTACAGCAACAGCAACATCAACAACATCAATAACAAGGCTAACGTCCCTGACCCGCGACACTGAACTTGGCAATCCCAATAAGCTATTAAGGCGAGAATGCTCAGTTACG
The DNA here is from genome assembly GCF_035594125.1 of Scylla paramamosain. Classification (NCBI taxonomy): domain Eukaryota; kingdom Metazoa; phylum Arthropoda; class Malacostraca; order Decapoda; family Portunidae; genus Scylla; species Scylla paramamosain. Next base: position 8,266,924 of record NC_087151.1, on the reverse strand, counting down.
AATCGTTTTCAGATACCGCCGCTCTTACACAAATTAATTCCGTTCACTCAGGTAATTGGCGCAAACCTCAAGCACACAGCAATTCTCACGCCCCAGATTTGCCTGTAATGTTCCTACTTTGTGAAGGAAAACAACAAAAAAAGAAAAACAGTATTACTTTTATGGCACATTCACTGTCTCTTCCAGCCACAACCATGCGTCTTACATCTTATCTTTCGGCTGCTCCATTCAACACTCTGTCTTTCGTTTTTCTCTCAGTCACATCCATTTCGATCATGTCTTTTTTCACTGCATCCAGAAACGATCTCCTAGGTTCTTTCTTTCTCCTTCCGGGTAGATCCATTCCTAGCATTCTCCTCCTCACACACTCCCCGTCTCTTTCTCTTTTCTTGACACTCCCAAATCATCGCAGTCTTGCCTCTAAAACTTTGTCCCTGATACATGTATTGGGCCTCTCATGTATACGTGCCCGAGGTGTCCAGCTTCACCACTTCTGGAGAAAACCACAGCAGCTTCATTGAATATATTGCACATCATATCACCAAAACAAGAAATTACAAAAAAAAAAAAAAAAAACACAATCCCAACTGAACTAACAAATGAGAAGCGATTTTTTGTAACTCAATCAGCTTGATATATAGAAAAGAAAAACACATTTCTGGCGCATCTAGAACCATCATTATCACTACAAAGCGTTTCAGAATACGTGTCCTTGTGTCGTCACCAAGAGCAGCAGATTCCAGGCGCCTTGACTCCGCCATGTCACTTCCTGGAAACACCATGACTCTCTCTCTCTCTCTCTCTCTCTCTCTCTCTCTCTCTCTCTCTCTCTCTCTCTCTCTCTCTCTCTCTCTCTCTCTCTCTCTCTCTCTCTCGACGTCTTCTCATCTCATTATAATTTGCCGATTATCCTGGGTTGATAATTATCATATTTCACTTTCTCCGGCGATTCTCTTTCAGTTTCATTGTTCCTTTGTGTGAATTGTTATTTTCTCCAGTTTACAATATCATTTCTTCCTTTCGTACATAGATATTAATTACTATTATTACTGGTATTATTATTGTCATTAGTAATACTAGCAGTAAAAGATGTAGCATTAGCATTAGTAGTAGTAGCAGTAGCAATAGTAGCAGTAGTTTGCTTAAAATATGAAACTTTTATTTACTTTCATGGTACGCATATGGTTCATGAAAAATTGCATCTCTCTCTCTCTCTCTCTCTCTCTCTCTCTCTCTCTCTCTCTCTCTCTCTCTCTCTCTCTCTCTCTCTGTTTTAATGCAGCTTATCAGGTTGATGGCCGCCACTTCAGTCTACAGTTAGTTATTTAATCAGTGAAGACAAACTGCCTCGGCTTGGGCAGAACGAGAACGTTTATTAGTTAAGAACGTTTCAGATAAAAGATAAAATAACTTTGTTTAATTAACTGTTGCAATCATGCCTCGCGTGCAAAATGTTATAAACAAACACAAAACAACAAACTGAAACGTCGGATTGCCTCTGATGTCCTCTCTCTCTCTCTCTCTCTCTCTCTCTCTCTCTCTCTCTCTCTCTCTCTCTCTCTCTCTCTCTCTCTCTCTCTCTCTCAACATATGATGACAATCCGGATGTTATTAACTAAATGGAAACAGGGTTTTAGCGCATCAATGTTATTGGATACTCACGTCCCTGGGCGGCGTCTGGCACGGTGGTGACGGTGCTGGTGGCGGTGAGGGTGGTGGTGAGGGTGGTGGTGGTGGTGGTGGTGGTGGTGGTGGTGGTAGAGGGATGCTGCTGCCCTTCGGTATAGGACAGTTCTTTAGATTCACGCGTCTCTCAGTGACGAACATGAATTGTTTTTATTCTTGTTATTGACACACTATATTTCGTTATGGAAAGTATCATTATCTTTTTTTCCTTTGATTGAATAAAATGATTGTACGTTGAAAATCTTGTTAGGTTTGAAAATTCGTCGGTAATGACAAATTACAATGAAAATTAGAAGAAGGAAGATCACTGTTTCTTCTATCAGGTTAAGAATGGTGCCGTTCTGAAAATTTTCCTCGACCACTACCCTTCACCCCTCCGACACCTCCCTCCGTGGCAGCGCGCCGCCTCCCTCTGTCCTCGCTCCTCCCTCAAGGTATCCTCGGAAGCCCCACACAATCTCACACAAGAGAACACAATGTAAGGTTCTCTTGAAATATGTACGAAGTTGAATAGTTAGATGAGAACGACGTTTTTATGTGCATACTTTCGTTCGAATTAAATTAAATTTTCACGTTTCATTATGACAAGGCTTTTAATAGAATTATCTCATTCATCCCTGAACCACAAGGACATTATAATGTTCGTTCAGTCTTTTCTTAATCAAAGCCTTGCCCTCCTTTATGAACTCTTTTTTGATTTTTTAGTTTTATTTTATTTTTAGTGACTTCATTTTTAGCCTGAGAGTCTCTAGAGCCAGAGCCTCGGTGATCCCATTGCTGCCTCGCCTCGCCAGTCACCTCTTGAGACTCGCTCTCAGTAATGCTGCCAACGCCGAGGCTCACCAAGCCCTCTATCCCTTGCCGCTCCCTTCCCGAGTGTGACCGCCGACTTGACCCACTTACCAGAGCCGCCTTCATCCCGATCCCTGGCTGAGGCGAGGACAGGTGCCGCTCCCCGTCTGCCGCCCTGAGCCACCGTGACCCTTCAATAGACTGTCCTCAAAATAACCTGTCCGTGTCCCAAACAAAGGCCTGAATTCTCAAACGCTTCAGGTTTTCATAAGGATTATTTACAAAGACGATTTCATAAGGATTATTCACAAAGACCACAGATGATTAATTGGGTTCTTGTGGGTTTTTTTTTTTTTTTTTACGACTGATGGTGTAGAAACCTTGTTAATCTATCACTAAGAGCACGAAAACCATCTTGAAAATCCCAGCAACTTCCACTAGAGTGCTTAAAGCTATTCGAGTTAAGTCATTTGAGTTTGAGAATAATTCGTGCAATCCAGGGATAATTTAGAGCATCAACGCCATCTTGCTTCTGTCTTTTAATTGCCATCAGCCTGCACTGGGAAATGACACGCCGGGGAGACTTCCTTCATCTTTTTTTACCTTTACCTTCATTACATTTATGTGATTAGGAGAATGTAATGGCATGAGCCTGGGAGGATTTTCTGTCCTTCAACAAGATTTATTTCATATGCATCGTCACTCTCTTCACTTTCTCTTACATATCGACTCATTACACTTCCTCCATGAGCTCGCTTGGCTGTGTGGTATTGTGCTGAGCTCGTGCCTTGAGAGTTCCAAGTTCTGTCCTGATTCATGGCAGCATCTTTTATTTATATTTATATTTATTCATCTCTTTGTTATGTAAGAGGGGCTCTGGTTTAGGACAACAAAAAACATAACAAAAAGCTCCCTTGAAGGCACCAGTCCCCAGTGCCGTGTACTCGTATGTTTAAGATGAAGGACGAAAAGTGGTCAAGGCGAATTAAGTCTTAAGATAATCAATTATAGACGTTTAATAATATTTCCCTTTCATTTTCATAATTTACACAGTTGGATTTTCTTCATTTACCGGCAAATTAAACACATTTCCTGGAAACTATTCCAATTAATCAATTAAGACAAGTGAAAAGACAAGACTGCCTCCCATAAACCCACGGACGGCAATCTTATTTCCTCAAAGCCTATGGCTCATAATTCAAAAGTTTTTAGTGACAGGAACATGCAAGAATATGTCCAACGGCAGACAAAATTGTTTATATATTGTCCACTAACGTTAGGGCAAGAATATGATAATTAATGTTGAGACCACCATGCTTGCACCCTTTTCATTCTTACTTTGATGATCACCCGAAACTTTCTTCATGTACAATGATATAACGCCGCTGGTTTTATATATATATATATATATATATATATATATATATATATATATATATATATATATATATATATATATATATATATATATATATATATATATATATATATATATATATATATATATATATATATATATATATATATATATATATATTTGGCATCTTCATGTATTTTGATGATATCTACGTATAAGAAAATATTCAGTGAAATCTAACAGAATTCATGCATGAACTAAATAAAGATTATCCTCCAATAAATAACATCAACAACGAAGTCATGGATTGGTATGCCACATTTCTCTTCGTGTACGAAATGAAGAAGGAGTAATAAGTAAATAGCAACATTAAATCCCTCCCCTCGGTTTTACATTACATCTGTTACATAAAACAATATTTCTATCCTGATTTCCTTCCTCCTTATGACCACACAACACCAGTATCAGCTAACCAGAAGGAAAAACAGACACAGAAGTCAAAGGAACCGTCCAAAAAAAACATTTCCTTCCCTTTCGAGAAAAACGAAGCCGTGTGGCAATCAATAGCAGCCCATAAGTTTGAATGTTGCGCCGATTTGTCCTTGTGACGTCGTAGAGTAGGGCTATAATTCATACACGTAATATAGAGCTGTGCCGTACCCGCGGTCTTCAGTGTTTCCTCTCAACCTTAAGTCATCTTCATCTGCTGATAGACTCCTTCCAAAACCTGACAGCTGAAGGATTTTAGAGTAATCCGTAAAGGGAAAAATCTGTTAACCTACGCAACTCTTTTCTATTGCCTTTAGTGTTTTTCCATCAATTTTAAGTCCTCTGATTGAGTGAGACTTTTTACTGAGCCTTACAACGGACAGATTCTAAGGAAATCAGTCAAGGGGAAAGTATGTTAACGTGCAACACTTTTTTCCACTGTCTTTAGAGTTTCCCATCACTCTTAACACTTAGACTGCCACTTGATACACCTTTCCCTAATTACCAATCAATCTGAGACATATTTATTTGTTCTACTGCCACATCCAATCTTTGAACTGGGAAGAAATTCTAAAATATATTCTTTTCATCACGAACTTTCTTGCAGATGCTTGTAAAGACTTCACGCATTGCTTCTGGTGATGCTAAATGATTGATATCGCAGTGAAAGGGTTAAGTTCTCTGATATGCCGACAAACTCCGTACAAAACCTAAGAAGTGATAAATTATAAGGACGTGAGAGAACTTGACTGCTTATGAACTTGACTGTGCTAGCTAGGTACCCCTCCTCGCCACACTGTATGATATTCTAGACTTTACTATTCTTCTTATAACTTTAATAGAAAATAACGACTTTTTTTTTTAATACTCAGTGATATTATATCTGAGTAAATAATGGACACACTGAATTCATGAGTAGTTCTAAAATGGACATAACTCACAATAATTAAGGAACGTATTCAAATCCATCAAGTAAGCTACTTTAACAGAACCTTTGTGTGTGTGTGTGTGTGTGTGTGTGTGTGTGTGTGTGTGTGTGTGTGTGTGTGTGTGTGTGTGTGTGTGTGTGTGTGTGTGTGTGTGTGTGTGTTGTAAAAATGTAATTTCAGACTAGTCCAGTTCTTTAATTTGGACTACATATACATTTAAATTTTCTTACAAAACCCACCATCTCATTACCTTCGCCCTTTTAGTTCACTGTTGCCAAGCTTTCACAGTGAGCATCCGTCTCCCTTACAATTTGGTCGATTTTTACATCACATGCCACTCCCTCTTTCCCTTGGTCCGCTGCACACCACTGCTTGTTTACTCTCGTCCCTATACCACAGTCATGTTAGTAACTCAAGGGTTCACGAGTCTCATCCTTCATCTCTATACTAACAAGCGCCTTTTTGACTTTCAAGTTCTTGCGGTTTGTAAGGTAAAGAGATGAGCAGCCTCAGAACTTTACCTTTTTTGGGAGTAATGCAATGCTATAATAGTTTGGTTTTATACATTCGCAGTTTTTTATCATTCCTATTCCCTTCTTCAATCTGGATTTTTTGAAGCTTAAAAAAAAATATTGATACAAAAAAGCCTCTTACTTGATCCGTTACTTTTTTTCTTTCCTCTCTTGTTTTCTTCGTAATTTTAGAACTGTAAAAACTTGCAACTTTGTGAAAAGACAAAAGCAAAGATTTGTTATCCGCCATACAAACAATGCCATTTTATGTAAGAAATGTTTTAACCATGGACAACAAAATTAGTAGCAAAAAAAAAAAAAACTGAAGTACAATTCACTAAAGAGGAGCAATGTTGCGGCGCCTTCCCATTTTTTTTCTTTTCCTTTCAAGCTCTAAGGAGGACAGTTCGAAGACATGTCGAAAATCACCCGCAGAACTGTTCTGAAGCCGTACATATAATTCACCCATGCAGTCAGTCGTGCGGGGGAAAACCCTCAAACATTTCTCCGCCTCGCACTTAACCAGAGTAGGAGGTGATTTCAGACGGCTGTTTACGTCATCAGTCCCCACCTCTCCCCTTACAGTTTCAACTCCCTTCTGGTGCACCTTACAACACCCCTACTACCACCACCACCACCTTCCCTATCCTCTCCCCCAGCCGCCCTCGTCCCTTTCCTCCTCCCCCGCAGACCACCACCTCAGCACTGCCAGCTTCCTCTCAGTCTCCAAGCCACACCACCCAATTTAAACTCTTTCTCGACTGGTAATTTGTTTCACTTTATTTCCCCTTCCTTCCAGTGCCCCACAAACCAGTGACAAATTAGTCCACATTATTGTTGTATACTACGTACTTTACCTCTTTCTCTTCCCCTAAACTTTGTCATTAACCTTCCTTTCTCTCTCTTACTTTATTTATTTCTCTTATTTCATCTTTTTATTCTCTTTTTCTCCTTTCTGTTTTACTTTTTTTTTTTTAGATGAAATAGCGTATATTGTATCTGATTGTATCTCCAAGAGTAGTAGGTCTGCTGCTGTTTTTTTTTTCTTTTTTATCTTTGTGTTCCTTTTGTATTACTTTCGTATGTGTCTCTATGGTGAAGTGAGACATTTGATACTAATTTTCTCACCCTCTCTCTCTCTCTCTCTCTCTCTCTCTCTCTCTCTGATACGACGAAATAGTACCTTTGTATTTATTTTCTTTGTATTCATTAATTTTATATTTTTTCCTCATTCTGAAGCTTAACACTACGTAATTTCCTTTGTATTCCTTAGTTTCGTACATTTTTTTTATCTTTTATCGTGAGCAGAGGCATTAATTCTCCCTACCATCCTCCCACAGATACGGCGACATGGTACCGCACACGCCCACGGGGAAGATCGTGGGCGGTGTGTGTTCCCTCTCGGGCGTGTTGGTGATCGCCCTGCCCGTGCCTGTCATCGTGTCCAACTTCTCTAGGATCTACCACCAGAACCAGCGGGCTGACAAGAGAAAAGCGCAGAAGGTAATGAGTCGAGAATATTCCCCTTGTATACTGCTTCCGTCTGCTTCCTCTTGTGTATCTTTTTTTTATGTACCTGTGTGTGTGTGTGTGTGTGTGTGTGTGTGTCGTCTTGTCTCGTGTCACATCCTTCCTTCTTTTTTTTTTCCTCTCTTCCTTCCATCGTTCCTTTCACCCTTTCTTCCTTTATTTCTTTTTTCCTTTCTTTTCTTTCTTTCATCATTTCTTCCTTTCTGCCTTTTTTTTTCTTTTTTTTTTTTACGTATGTATTTCTTGCGAATTATATTCTAATTTTTATTTATAGTTTCCTTGTTTTTTTTCTTCTTTGTCTTGCTGAATTTTGTCCTGTATTTTTTTTTGTTTATCGTAGCGTTTCCTCCCTTGTAAAAATCTCCGTTCTTTTGTTTATTTATACTAGTCTCTCTCTCTCTCTCTCTCTCTCTCTCTCTCTCTCTCTCTGTACCTTCTTTTCACTCTCGAATTCTGTTTTATCCTTGTCTCGTGGCGTCTCCTTCCTTCTCTCTTTTCTTTACATACACTTATATTCCATGCAATTTGAATTTTTGGTTAATTTCATACCCTTCCTCCTTTTTGCTTCCTTTTGGGTCTCCCTTTCTTTTTTGTATATAGTCTTTATGTCGTGGGGCGCTTCCTTCCTTTCCCTTATTCTTTAAATTTCGAATAACTCCTCCATTTTTATTTCATTCATATTCTCCTTCCTTTTCTCCCTATCTACTTCCCTCTCTTTCTCACCCTTCATTCATCTAATCTTGTCCTCGAGTCTCTTGGTCTTATTCTCCCAACTCATCAAGTCTGTTTCTCGACATCGTCACTTACTTCAAATTTACGACTTTGTTTTTTCAGATGACCACTACTGGCTCAGCTGGATTTACGTATTATCAATATTACCTGGAAGTCATCTCACGGCTGACGTCACCCATTATTGTGGTCTATTGTTTATGCTACTGTCTCGATTTCTTGTTCTCTTCGTTTTTTTTTTTTTTTCTTGTTTTTTTTATCCAGGTAATTTCAGGTGGCACGAGTGAAGGCGAGTTTCCCAGAGGATAATTTCCAGTAGCTTAGAAACTCTTCTTAAGACTTTACATGCTCTGTCTCTCCCTCCACTTAATGATCTGCACGCTGTTGACTGGCGCTGCAGACTGGAGGTGGGTTGAGGCTGTCGCGTGTCAGCTGGGGAGAGTCTCAGTCGTGGAAGTGAATGTCGGTGTAAGGAATGGTGTTGGGGCGGTGCTTGTGGTGTAGGAGTGGTCAGAAGTGGAGTAACCTGTCCCGCTCACCTTTCCTTTAGGTTTTTTTTTTTTTTCATCTCTTCTATTTTTCGTCTCACTTTAGGGCCTCCCTATTGTGGTAAGAATGTGTGAAAGGGCAGGTTTTGTTAGAAGTGCGTCAACATGTCAGAGGGCTTAAGACTGAAAGGAAGATAAAAACAAACTAAAGGAAGATAAAAACAAACTAATAGTGAGCCCAGGTTAGCAGAAGGTTACTCGATGTCTGACCACGAGTGTATACAGACGATCAATTCCATCACGTGGCGTGCCTCGTGGCGTGTCGGAAGCGCGCGTCTTCATTCAGTAAAAGCAGTAATGATCGACGTCCACACACTTCGCCTCAGTGGTGGGCGCATGTTCGGCAACTGTCAACACTCTCTTCGTTCATGCTGACAACACTTTGCAGACTGATTCCAGGAACTGTGTCTTGAATAAAAAAAAAATGCCTTGGTTTAGCACTGCTCGTGACTCGACGGTTATTGGCGATACGTGACAATGGTGCGGATTAGGGCGTCTTTTTTTCTAACACTGCACGCAAGGTCCCGCTGCTGTCACGGGCAACTCGAGGCCGAGCTGAGGCAGATGTCCGCCAAGACACGGCGTGGCTGCCAATCGGGCTGCGTACCAGTAGACTGACCCAGGGGAAGGCTGAGGGGGAAAGGTTTGTGCTGGACCTCACTGCTTTGCACCATAACACCTTGACACACCACCACACCTGCACGCTTCCTCACCCATCACTTGCCTCGTACACTACCCACACTCACGCCCCTCGCATGTCCCTGCATCACCAGCCCTCGCTCCAGCCACGGTCGCCCTCACCCTCCTCTGGCGGCGGGTCTGCCACGCGCGTGGCCAGCGCAACACTGAGGGTCACGGTCGTGCTTCATAGTGCAGCACCTCGTGGATCAAGATGCTCCTTAATCCTGACTGATACAACCAAGAACGTGATGGACAGGCAGATTCCAGGCATGACGAACAGATCAATTTGCACCGCACACTCGTCTTTCCCTCAACCACCGCAGTGAGTCACGGCCTCTGCGCTCCTCCCGTGGCCGTGTTAACGTGACGGGGGGAGAACTCTTGATGGGAGTGTGATGCGTGGTTAAACACTCTTTTCTTCACTTTCATCTCACCTTGCAATATCCACTGTTAAATAAGTGGATTTGTGTGTGTTTCCGAATGTTTTTTTTTTAAGTCTTTTTTTTCTGTCTTCGCGCGTGTGTGTGGCGAGACAAGCAAGCACTGTGCCCACTGTGTCACGTCTGCGTCGTTCTCATTAAATCAGTCTCTGTAACATCTAAACTGCACACACACACACACACACACACACACTTATGTACATAATGTGTAAATATGTTTGTATATAAATTCCAACACGATTATTTTCTTATCTAAAAGTAAAGAATTCCTTATGCATGAACATAATAAATTCCATATTTACATTTGATAACCGAGAGGCTTTTGAGCGACAGCGCGACGTAATGCATTAAAAGATATCGCGGGATAGAGACGCCGAGCTGCGTGTGTGTGTGTGTGTGTGTGTGTGTGTGTGTGTGTGTGTGTGTGTGTGTGTGTGTGTGTGCGCGCGTGTGTGTGTGTGTGTGCTGGGGTGGCAGTGTTAGAGCCTCGGCGTGGTGGCCCCGCCTCGCACTCAGACTGATGACTCTCCCAGCTGTCTTCCCTGGCTCGGCAAGGGAAAGGGACAAAGATTAGTCACCTACCCACTTGACAGATTTTTTTCATTACGCACAATTTTTCATGTAGTATGTAATGTTAGCTTTATCCAGGATGAGTTTTTTACCCTAAAGAAAACTGTAAATGGATTTATCTTTTCCCTATTACAGGGCCTATTACAGACTAATTTAAAAGTAGCTGCACCAATAATGGTTATATTTGAGACGAATAACATGGAATTATTAGCAAATACCATTGACTTTACTATGTGACTTGGAAGACTTTTAAATCCTCTTGGTGCGTTTCTTCCGTCATCTCAAAACACAATATTCCTATTCATGCTTGGTCTTAGTACACTCCTTTCCTCTGTAATGGCAGGCGCATAGTGTTATGATGCGTCCCCTCCCTGTAGCTGTTAGTCTTTATATAGACTGTATCATATGATTAGTGTGTGCGTGTCCGTGCTCTTCTCGCGGCCATCCCTGTCCTCTCACAACACTGACAACACAACCTTTCTTTCCCAGCGCGCACTGCTGAAGCGAGAGGAGCAACAGGCGAGTTTAGTTTCTGTTGGGAAATCAAAGTGATGGAGCAGGAGTAGATGGGATATGAGTAGACAAGAAGAGAGAGAGAGAACAAAAGTAGTCAACAGTTGGACATGACTGGCCTCTACACACATACACACTCACCCGCTGCACCTCTCTCTCTCTCTCTCTCTCCCCTTCACGGCCGCTGCTCAACTACTCATAGACATTAGTCTGCTTTTTGTGAATGGGAATGCGTATGAAAGTCGCTAGACTCGCTACGTACAAGTTGACGGTGTCTGGTCTCAGCAAGGCGGCAGCTCACGACAGTACTGCTGCAGCTGCTGACTTGACGGCTTACATCACCTAATTCGCCTGCTACTGTATCATCTTTTCAGCATCTTCGTCAAGCTTTTCCTTAATCCTTCCCGTGACAAGAATCACAACCCCACTGAGGGTTACCATGCCATGGTCATCATTAACTGTATACCATTTTGACATAATGCCTTCCCTCAGTGCCACATTCTAATCACACCTTGCTTGCCCACCACTGCAGAAGGCCCGGCTAGCCCGCATCAGGATCGCCAAGGCGTCTTCCGGAGCGGCGTTCGTCACCAAGAAGAAGGCGGCAGAGGCGCGGCTGGCGGCCCAGGAGAGCGGTCTCGAAATGGACGAGTTCAACAAGGAAGAGGACATCTTCGAGATGCAGCACCACCACCTCCTGCGCTGCCTCGAGAAGACAACGGTCAGTCTGCGGCCACCCGGTGTAGGGTCGCCGTGCTACAATGCTCCTTAGGGTGTCACGATGACCTAACCTTTCACTAAGTCTGTCAGGAAGGAGATATGTACGTAGGCGTGGTCTGTGTTGCAGAGACACAGCATGTCAGGAGCGCGGAAAAGGTAAGTGTTTACAGCTCAGGCCAGGCCGCCATGTTTGTGAATATCTTTCTCGAAAAATGTTGGCATTACTTTTTGTTAAAATTTTCAGTTGTTATTCGGAGGACGGTTGTGTCATTTTCGTGTCCATAATTATTGAAAATCTAAAGAAAATATCTAAACCGTTCTTTACTTGGGACTTAGGGTAACCGGATGAAAGCATGCAGTGGAGAAGACGTTGTAATCATTATAGAGGTGTGATCTCCCTCACCACTTGAATGCAGTCATAGTGTTAACAAGATATTCGTCTCTTCTTGTGAGATACATAGCGTATTCCCTGCCTCTATGCATCGGCGGTGACATGGAGGGATGTTATATCTTTTCTCTGTCCTTAAGTAGCGTATCTTGCAACCAAAGATTACACGAGAGAAATGGGAATAATCTTAAAGTGGCTGAGACTTAGATGTTGCTGTGGCGGATCGTGTGCCACCGGAGGACAAGGTAGTCAGTGCACTGGTGTTGTCTGAGGAACGACGAATATTGAACACTCCTATACTTTTGTCATTGTCATATTATCAAGTCCATCCCCTATTTTCTCTTTTTTCTCTCGCCCCTCATCCCTCAACGGCTCCTCCTTCTCCCTGTCAAACTCGCTCCCCCCCCCCTAGCGTCTTAAGATCAATGTTTATAGTTTAACTCATCGCTTGGGTAAGTCTTTACGAGAGCCACATTTGTCACTCCCTTTCGTCGCTGCCTTACTCCTTCCCTCCACCCTTCCTTCCTTCCTTCCTTCCTTCCTTTCCCTTCCCCTTTAACTCTCCACCCCTCCTCCTGCTCCTCCTCTTCCTCCTCCGCTTATTTCTTCGTAATCACATAATTACTGAGCAGCCGCGTTTCTCTAAGGTTAATGAACTTGCGTGTGTCTTGTGTTATATTCTAATTATCACTGTTCCAAGATCCACGAGTGTGTGAGAACATAATGAAGGGCCCCCTCACCACCCTCCTCCTCCTCCTCCTCCTCCTCCTCCTCCCCCTATACCTCCCTCCTGCACCTCCCTCCCCTCCACCAGAAGCTAAATGACGCCACTTGGAGAAATTATGTAAAGTGAATATTGAGATTTTACGACTTATTATGACCTTCCTAACAATCTCAGACGCTGACTTTTTTCTTTTTTACTTCACTTTCGTTCTCCCTCTCACTATCGTATCCTGCTAATTCTTTTTTCCTCCTTTACTTTTCTCTGTCTCCGCTCTTCTATACGTCTCTGTTCTCCTTCCTCCTTTATCCCCTTCCGATTACTTCCACAAACAAGCGACCGTAAAACCGTAAGACGTTATAATACTACCAGCATCGCATACCGTCCTTCATAAAAACTAATGTGACGACCACTACAATGAATTCAGGAGAAGACAAATTAATGGCACTTCGCTTCTCTTACATTCGAAAGGAGTATCATATATGAAGGAAAGGATCTTTTTTTTTTTTTATTTAGCGGTATTCTTTTTTTTCAACACTGAGTTGTGGGTTTTATATACTGTGCCTTACTAGTGAATACTGTTTTTTCTTTTTCTATTAGTATTGAATACAGCTTTCCGTGCACCGTCGCCAGAAGCAGGCTGTGGGGCGGGTGGGCGCCAGACTCGGTAGCGGACGGTGGGTAGCGGGCGGCGGCGGCACAATGAGGCGGCCTTGTTTTCTCTACGAGTGGAAAGCCTACTTCCTTTTAAACCTTGTTGACTAAAGAGGGAAAACTCCACGGTGGGTTTTCAAAGGCTCTTAGCTTTCGGGGAGCGGGCCCACCTCCCTCCCTGCCAACCTCCCTGCCTCCCTGCCTCGCTCCTCATTGTGTTCCGGCCTCGCGGGGCCCAGGAGAGGCAGGCGTTGCTGCGTAACCACCCAAGAAGATGTTTAAGTCATTGATAAGTTAATGACTCTCATCTTGGAGAGATTAGATCGGGTGTCTGGCGGCTGGAGCGTGTAAGAGTGAGATGAGGCATGAATCCCTGGGCGGCGCGGCAGGTGAGCTGATGCACTGTACTGCCAAGATGGGCGGGAGCGGAGGCCAAACACGGCGTCCCTATCAAGTGTTAGTCCCCCGCGCTAAGTGTCAGTCTAAACGACGAGATCTTTCTGGCGAATCCATTAACCTCGCTGAGCCGCGGCGCGAGATGACGTCCGCTCTTGTTATCCAGCATCGTGAAGTCAGTCTGAGGTGGGCGGGCGGGATAAACGTGGTGTAGCGAGGAGGGACATCAATTTCAGCCGCGCCAGCAGGTTGAGGCGCGCCTTGTGTAAGCGAAGCACAGACTCGGCTCGGCAGCGTCAGCCAAACACCGCCTCACTGCCTCGCCAGCACCATTAATCTGCCTTTATGGTGCAAATTTCTACCATTATTCTCGCGTTGTTTTTATGTGTAAGGTGAAAGCTGAATTGCCTGCTGAAGGTGTTTGTTTGTTATTTTTGTCTGTCTCTTAATGAACACTAAAGTCAACTGGGTGAGGGTAAATTTGATTTCTTGAATAAATAAGATTCATTTATACAATGTTTGTTCGCCTCCTGACCGCCTGAGTCTTGACGGAACACAAATATCTTCGTTGCCTATACGCGCCCTTTATTTGCAATCACAGCAGAGCAGAACTGGACGCGGTGAGGCGGGCTGGTTGCTTCTTGCACGGGAGAGAAATTGACATGAATCGCTAAACAATCCTAATATTCCCCCGCATCACCACAAAATTAAGGGAATAACTGAGGCACATTAGTTCTTGTCCCTTTATATGTATTCTTTCTTGAGGGAAGAGGAAAATGATCCCCCCCCAAAAAAAACGGAAAACAAATATAAAAATATAATCATTAAATCCTTCCCTTCCTTCCTTCCCTCCGGCTGAATACAACACGAAAAAAATAAGACAGAGACGGAAAATTAATGCTGCTTCTCACGGGAATAACAACGAAATGTATTCATTCATCCTTCCTTGTTTTGACACTGACTTCACATTAACCTTGCAACAGAGCGAAGAAACAAGGACATGAATGCGAGCGTCAAAACATCAACAACACTCAAATTCCCAAGACCTGAACTGACCTGAGGCTTTTAAGGAGAACTCTACGCGGACACCCACTTGCATTTCACTCAAGCCAAGGCCAGGATTCTGAAACGCTTTGCTCTCACCACGATTATTTCCAAAGGCCACAGAGATGATTTGCCAGATTCTCGCGAGTATTTCCCCTGTTAATAAAGCAGAAATCTAATTAATCTATCACTCGAATCATAAAAACAACCCTAAAAACCTGTGTAAACTCAACTAGAGCCTTCTGAACATAGCGAAGGTGCGGCGCGAAAGTGTTTCATACTCAAGAGTACGATCCAAATTTGCGCACAGTAACCCTTAAATCTTCCCTTGGGACTCCTCGTTTTCTGTTGAGTGGAGCGGAGAGGAGGAGTGTGGGGGGCGAAGTGCGGAGTGTGGCCTCGACGTGTCCAAGCGGCAAGGATTGACACACGGACAGACAGAAGAGTCCCACTGACCTACTTTTCCTTCGTTATCATTGGACTGAACCTTGACCAGACCCCAGGAAGATAAAGAAAAAAAAAATAAAAAAAATAAAAAAAATAAAAGTGAGAAAAAGAGAGTGAGGGAGAAGAGAAAGAGGAGGGTTAGGAGAATGTGGGTGGACTGGGGGGTGGAGTGGATGGAGACAAGACTGTATTGGAGGTGAGAGGATAAGAAATGGAGTGGAGAAGAGTGATGGGGCTGGGAGAAAGACTGACTGGAGGAGCAAGGGAAGGGAAAGAGAAGGGAGGTGGTGTTGTCATGAAGGGCACACTGTATCTGCATAGAAGAACTGTGTGTGTGTGTGTGTGTGTGTGTGTGTGTGTGTGTGTGTGTGTGTGTGTGTGTGTAGAAAGAGAACAAAAGAGAAAAAAAATATACAACATAGAAATCTGTTTTCAAAACCAATAGCTGATTAAGAGAGAGAGAGAGAGAGAGAGAGAGAGAATCGGACAGACCGCCACACACCCACAAACAAAGAAAGGTTCCAGTGTCTCTCATAAACATCACTATAAACACATCGCCTCATCCTCTTACTCGATAACATCCGTCGTAAAAATGTACAGGAACGACTTGGACGGCGCTGCGAGAGTTGCCGAAGTAGAATACCCTCTTATCAGTTACCAGTCTCCTCCTAGCCACTGAGAACCCAACACCCAACACAGATACAAGTCACAAAAGGCCAGGGATGCCTCATGAGCGACTTCACGTGAAAATGAAACTTAATTCCCTCACCACGCCGCCACGGACTCATCGCGACGAGCCTTCACTTCTATAGACATAAGTTCAAGTCAGTCATTACCGCAACGCATCACTTCCACAGCCTCGTGAGTGGTGAAGAGTCTTACTGGTTGAGCGGTAGAGAGAGAGAGAGAGAGAGAGAGAGAGAGAGAGAGAGAGAGAGAGAGAGAGAGAGAGAGAGAGAGAGAATCCATATCATATACATTGGTATTCGAATCGCTTCCACGTGATTTCACCCTCCACTAGCGCCGCTTTGGGAAGGAGTAGTGGGCGGCCCTTCCTTGTGGCGTCCCTCGGTGCCGTGTTGCCGGTGCCTCCCTATAGACGGAGGTGCACGCGGGCCTTCCTTTAGGGATGCGAGGGAAATATGTAAAGTTTCCTCAGGGAGATGGAATGCTGAACACACACACACACGCACACACACACACACACACACACACACACACACACACACACACACATACACATACACACAACGTTTATTATCACAGGAGTCAGAGCTCTCCCTCTCTCTCCCAAACATTTACAGTTACTATCACACATCCGACACAAAAATAGTTCTGAGGAATTTCACAAGACTTTGAAAGTGTAGGAAAATATTAAAAAAAAAAAAAATTGACCCGGTTACAAAAGAAAAAATGAAACCAACCAATGAAATGAATGGATGACAAATATAACACGACTTCCACGAATATCCTACACACACACACACACACACACACACACACACACACACACACGATTACTTGTGGTTCAGTCGATACCGTTCTAACTTTGTATTTCCATGACCTCGGTTCGATTCTCCGCAAAACACTTACCACACACACACACTCACGTCACAATTTATCAAAACTATCTTTTTCTTTATTTTTCTTACCCACCTATTTTCCTTAACAAATTAAGGACAAAACATGCATTCCCTCAACCCTTCAACATAACACATGGCAGGTCTTTGCACGAGAAATATCAGGATCCCTTACAAATCAAAACAAGCCTTTCTTTTGGATCTTCAGCTTATCCCTTCTCTTACGACCCGTATTATCAGCGAGCATTTTATATAGATTTTTTTTTTTTTTTCACCCTTGGCAAGTCTCCGCAACAGATTCAAATTCAGACCGTTCACTGACCACAGCTTGGAATGGCATACACATAAATAACACTACAAATAACAAAATTAACAAAAAAAGTAATCCAACAAAAATAATCTTGCGATCAATAAATATGCACTTCTTATAATAGAAAAATTGACTCATTTGTAAGAGTTCAATATACTATGAATTATTTCTAAAAGTCTCCTACGGACGTTCGTTTCACAGATAGATTCTGTTTATACCCCATAACACCAGCACGAGTTATTCCGGAGGGCGGGAGCTGCGGAGCGTTCCCCTTCAAGCATCCCTCTTGCCTCCCCGTCATTCCATTCACCCCTTCACCTTCCCTTCCCTTCCCCACGCAGGCCACGCCTCCCAGGAACTCGTCCACCCAAATATTTACGAGGCTGAGCTGCCGATGACACGGTTTTGAGGTGGAGGAGGCGTTGTGGGCGTGTGTGGGCGTGAGTGAGTGGGGAATTTGAAGGTGTGTGTGTGTTCGATCCCCCACTGACGTGTCTTGGTTCTCCTATACACGTGTTGCTGGATCAGAGTTATATTGGCTTGTATTCCTGTGTATTCTTTTACGGGAACGAGTGAATGTCTCCTGTAGCGCAAAGAAAAGATGTGCAGAACTCGCATATTTATTCAGTGACAGCACACGCACGCATGCATACACACGTGCTTGCTTACACACACACACACACACACACACACACACACACACGAGAGAGAGAGAGAGAGAGAGAGAGAGAGAGAGAGAGAGAGAGAGAGAGAGAGAGAGAGAGAGAGAGAGAGAGAGAGAGAGAGAGAGAGAGAGAAAATGAGAAGAATAGATCAAGAATGTTCAAAAGAGGAAAGAAGGGAAAGAAAAGTGAGGAGGATGAAAGAAAAAAAAAGAGGGAAACACAACACATGAAGTATACACACACACACACACACACACACACACACACACACACTTATATGGGATTACTTCGCGGTATTAAAATTTTACCTTTAGTAGAATGCAAATGAACAACTTGGGGATTAAATGGTCTTTATGATTATCTTCATTGACGTTATGAGGTAAAATGGAAAGGAAACTTGGGAAATACTTGTTCCTTGCTTGCTTTCTTTCTTTTCTTCCTTTTCTTTCCTTCGTTCCGACTTTGCTCTTTAATTTCTTTCTTTCGTTATTTTTCAGTTTTTTTCTCTCTTTTCTTGCTCTTTTATTTCTTCCTTTCGTTTTCTTTTCTCTCTCTCTCTCTCTCTCTCTCTCTCTCTCTCTCTCTCTCTCTCTCTCTCTCTCTCTCTCTCTCTCTCTCTCTCTCTCTCTCTCTCCTTTCTTTATTTTCTTCTCTTTCCTTCTTTTCTCTTCTTTTATTTTTTGTTATCTTTTCAAATAAACGGGAAGCGTGCATCAAAAGAAGGAACTGGTCTTATTTTCTTCCTTACTTCTTTCCTTTCTTTATATTTGTTGTATATTTTCTTTCTCCTTCCTTTACTTCGTCGTTCACAGCCTTTAAAAAAGCAAAAAAACATTAAAGCAAGAAAGAAAAAGGGCAGAAAAATCCTTGCTTTCATCCTTTCCTTTTCTTTGCGCATTTTCACTGCATTTTCTTTCTCGTTCTCTCTTTTCCTTTTAAAATCAAAGCGGAGCGCGAGACTAAAGGAAAGACATCTTGGCAGGCAGGCAGGCGGTAATAACAAGGCACAAACATAGGAAAGTGTATTGAAGGTCTATCTCGCCGAGCCAACACTATCACCACCGACACTACAAGCACACCACAAACATCGCTGTCAGCACCACAGTAACAAGGTGCCAACATAAGAAAGTGTGTTGAAGGAAATTTGCCTTGTCGACACTATCACCACCAACACCACCAAAGTGAACCTTACCGCAGCAAACCCCACAAACACCAACACCACGACAATCACAATAACATCAATACACCTATACTACCAACACCACCACCGTAACCCTCACTGCAACCCACTCCACCACTCCTACCACCATCACACACATACACCATCAAATACACCATCAACACCACGACCACAGACACACCACTGCTACATGAACGTAAGAAAATAAGGAAATATACAAGAAGTCATCTGGCCTACACGTGGCAATCCCTGTAGAAAGCATATCTATCTGTTTCTACGAACCATCCCCATTCATAAACTTGACCAATATTTTAGTCATCACACCACTAACACGAATTCATTACTACCTTTCATCAAAAAATGGTCCAATACAAACACATCCACTTCAACTTGTATCTTGTCGATCTCTATCTTGCACTTGTCTTAAGCTGGGCGGAGAATTAACAAAGGAAAAAAATGTGCTGCGGTGAGGGAGAACAGCGCATACACATTCTTGCGTTCATTTAATTAGTATAACCTGTTCAGAGGCAGCGCTGACTCCCGCTGGGCAGCGCATCCTCCCCTCCCATCCACCCTCCGTCAGCAGCCACCTCATTATTTCAAGAGAAGTTCGAAGAAAAGGGCGAAAAAAGGGTAAAGGAAAGGGTGTGGGGAAAGTGTGAAATGTAGCAAGAGTTGGCGAGAGGAAGTACAGCGAGAGTCAGCCAGAGGAAGCGAAGGATCAAAAGGGCAAGTGTGGAAATGGTGAGGAAAAATTATGGAGAGCTGTTTGATTTAGTTAGAAGAGTCGAGGGGTGAGAAAGATCAAGGGAAAGGGTGGGGGAAGATTTGAAATAAAGGGGAAATTACCTGATAGGAGCGAAACATGAGAAGAAACTGGTAAAGGAAAGGATGAGTAAAGTGAGAAATATAGCAAAGTTAGAAGAAGCGATGCGTGAAAAGATGAAAGGAAAGAATGGGGATATTGCACATTAAGAATACTGTATTATTATTCCCTATTGTTATCTTGCTCTTTTTCATCCTTTGCCTTTTCTAACTCACAGTAGAACATAAAGAGAGAGAGAGAGAGAGAGAGAGAGAGAGAGAGAGAGAGAGAGAGAGAGAGAGAGAGAGAGAGAGAGAGAGAGAGGAGGGGGAGAGAGATGTTCTACTCAGTGTTACCCATCACTACTGCAGTAATAAAAAAAAGTATAATGTACTAACACGGTACTATTTTACACTTTTCCCCTCTCTTCCCTCCTTCTCCCTCTCTCCACTTTTTATCCTTCGCTCCTGCTAACTTTACCCAACAAAAAATAATTACTACCTCAGAGTTACGCATCACGACTGCAGTGAGGGAGACCAGCCAACCCTCCTGCACCGCACTCTTACATAACACCGCTTCGTTAACCCTGAAAGAATGACCAGTAGTACTTCCATCGCTTACTAATGCACTGAATTTTAACACCGAGAACTATATACAAGAAATGACTCAGAAAGGAAAGCTGTGTTAACCTTACGACCGCTTAATAACCTTTGAAAGAACTACAAACAGTAATTTCATCGCTTCCTTACTAACATTGAACTCATACCTTGAAGACCTTATGCAAGAAAGATTTACGAAGGAGCGTTGTGTTAACCCTACGATTGCTAATGACTCAACACTGTTTATCTATCCTTGAAATGATCACCAGCTGTAGTTTGATCGCTTAGAATACAAAGAACTCAAATTTCCAATAATGTATGCATGAAAACTCACGAAGGGACGTTGCACTAAACCTGCTAAGCCTGCAGCTGCTAATGACGGTAATAGTAATATTTTTTTTTTTTTTTGCACAAAGGAGAATGTCAAGAACAAAAACAAATTCAAGGAAAAATTCCCTTTAATTGTCTCTCCCAAAAGTCTATTCAGAGCAAAAACACAGTATATAAATTCATTTTGATCTACTTTATCACTCCCTTCAGCTGTCAGTGATGTTATTCAAATTATACTTAAAACTTCGAAAAGACCGTTTCACTTAGCTTGAAGGGAAAACACACGACTTGATGAGCAAAAACACAACAGTAGAGGCACCAAGTTTGATTTCCACATTACTTCTTTAGCTGTCAGTGATGTCTTTCGTAAATTACACTTCTAAAACTTGCACTAGACCGTTTCATTAAGCTTGACAGGAGCCTATAGTTAACAGTCAAAGGTCCAAGTACGTGAGAAAATTTACATAAAACACCACTTGTGATAATCATCTTTTTACATAAGGCTTGGGTAGAGGCGTTAGTCCCAGCAAGGAATACAATGTTTCTCTTACGTTTACTCGCGTCAGCCTCGCCTCGCCTCCCATGTGATAGCAAAATAAAGCTGTATTGTCTCGGTGTTGCCTCTGACCATTGAGTTTTGCCCTAAATTACGGTGACATGTTAACACCAGAGGCTCCAGTGGTGGTGGTGGTGGTGGTGGTGTTGTAGTGTGTAGGTGTAATGACGGTGTTAGCGCTGTGGTCGTGGACTGGTGGCGTGTTTATGGTGATTATAGCAGCAGTTGGAGGTGGCATTAGTAGTGGTGGTGGCGTTGGTGGTGGTTGGTGGTGGTGGTGATAGTGGTACAGCTATGGTGAATAACATACGGTGAAGACGTGGCTATGGTGAGAGTTGTTATTATCGTTGGCATTAATAGTGGTGGTGGTGGTGGTGGTGGTGTCTTTGTCAGTAATTATTCATGGTGATGTGACTGTGGTGCGAGTAATGGTGGTAACTACGGTGGAAAACAAGGCAGCAGAGGTGAACCTGATGTGGTTGTGGTATCGTATTGTGGTGTGGCTGGCAATTAACAAAAAAATAATAAATTATATATATATATATATATATATATATATATATATATATATATATATATATATATATATATATATATATATATATATATATGGTAGGGACGTAGTGTAGCTATGATGATGATGATGATGATGATGATGATGAGGGCATTAATGGTGTCAGTCCTGGTGGTGGTGGTGCTGTAGTAGTGGTGGTGGTGGTGGTGGTGGTGGTGGTGGTGGTGGTGGTGGCGTGCCAACCAAGGCTGCTGCAGGTGTAGGATGGTGCAGAGGTGCGGTGCTACTGACGGTGTCCCAGCTCTAATAAGTTCAGAGGAGGAGGAGGAGGAGGAGTAGGAAGAGGAGGAAAAGGAAAAAGAATTAAGGAAAGAGGAAAAGGAAGAAAATAAGAAGAAAGAAGACGAGAAAAGTGGATAACAGATAAATAAGGAAGAGAAGGAGGAGGAGGAAAAGGAGGAGAGAAGAAAGAGGAAGAAAGGAAAGAAGAAAAAAGTAGTAAAAAATAAAAAGAGGACGAGGTAGAAGAAAAACAGATAAAGCACATAAACAAGAAGCAATAGAAGAAAAATATTTAAAAAATCAGGAAAATAGAGAACGGAGTAAGAAAAATAAAAGGGAAAAAGGGAGACAGGAAATTAAGCGAAAGAGGAAAAGTAGAACAAGTGAAGTAAGTGGTGGATGATACAGAACCAAAAGAAGAGGGGAAAGAAAGTGAAGAAGAAAAGAAAAAAAGTAGAAGGAACCGAAGAAATTAGCGAAGAAAGGCGAGGAGGACTAGATGGAAGGGGGAGAAAAAAAAGGAAGAAAAAACACGAAGTAGGAAGAGTAAAAGGAGGTGGAGGAGGAAATGAAGTAGGTTGTGGAGGAGGAAAAGGAACCGAAGGATGTGGACGAAGGGAAGGAGTTGGAGGAAATGTAGGAATTAGCGAAGGAGGAGGAGTAGAAGGAAGTGAAGGAGATAGCGATGAAGGAGGAATCAAAGAAAGTGAAGTAGGTGGCGAAGGAGCAGTAGAAGGAAATGAAAGGAGTGAAGCAAAGGAGGAGTACGAGCAGAAGAAGGTGGCGAAGTAGAAAGAGGAGGAAGTGAAGGACGTGGCGAAGGAGGAGGAGGAGATGGAGTGGGAAATTAAGTAAATGTCGAAGAAAGAGTAAGAGGAATGAAGGAGTTAGCGAAAGAGGAGGAGTAGAAGGAAGGTGTGGCGAAGGAGCAAGAGGAAGTGAGTGAAGGACGTGGCGAAGGAGTAGGAGGAGGAAGGTAGCGTGCGAGGATGTAGCAGAGTCTGGACACACACTAGTATATCGACCGTGTGTGGCAGGACCCGAGGGAGGCGGCGGCAGAGTCACGCTCCGGGCCGGGACACCAGAGCCGGGGACGTGGGCAGCCTTCCTGGGACTCACTGACCCTTAATACATCCCCGTAGCTCTTCAGTATTGGCCAAGAAGAATGATGGTGAAGGTGTATGATATCTGAAAGGGTTCCTAATGATCTAGTACTCCCAGAAGACATGAAGGGTACCTGAGATTCAATTCCACGGCTCTGGGTTTTGTTTGAGGCTGTCTTTGGGAATTTGTGTTGTGCAGCTTAGTAAAAAAAAAAAAAAAAAGACCAAAAACCAATTAAAAAAGCCTGGAGAAAACCAGCTGAAGGGACAAGATCGAGGGAAAGACAGTGAGCTGGAGAGATTGAATTATGGTACAGCTGCAATGGAAGGGACTCACAGAGGAAGATGCAAGGGACAGAAACAACTGGAGGAGACTCATACATGGCGCCAATCCTTGACTCTAAAGAGAAGTTGTGGCGCTTAGGAGATATGGAAGAGTACAAGTAGTACACTGCAAAGGGACACAAAATGCCTCTTAGTCATTCACTATTAAGACTCATTTCACGGCTATGGTCTTATTTGGAGCACCTTTGGGAGTGTAGGGTTGTGTATTGTAACACTCGCTTGCAAACAGCAGTGTGCAAGGAAACAGGAAGACACAAAATACTTCTTACTTTCATCCACTATAAAGTTTCAAGGACTGTAAGATTTTTTTTTTTTTATGTAACTTCGGTGCAATTATTTTCTTTTATTCTAGTGTGTACAATGTTTTTTGGTAACGGTTTGTTGCAGTAGAACGCATGCTTTGACAGTTTCTTAGTTTAGTGTCTAGTTTTCTTTTCCATCTAAAAGTTTACATTTATAGTTTCACTTTCTTATTCAGAAAAATCAATATATTTAAGCAATTTTCACGGTCTTTCTTCTTATATGTAATTAGGTTAACAAAAAAGGAATATATAAGTTAAAGATTATGAACATTTCACACAATCTTTCTTTAATAGCTTATTTCGCTCGAGGAAAAAACAAAAGCAACAAATATTGTCGCACTATCTACGTTGGCTTTTATACCATTATACTATTATATGTCACACAAATTAAAGATTTCTGTTTCACAACGTATTTGTTCAAGAAAAATATATACATTTTCCAACGTCAGTCTCGCTTTTATATTGGTATGCTATTATATATTACAATGGAGAAGGATCCTTTATTGAGAATGCAATTTACGCCTCTGTGCACTCAGCTCCAGCCTGTCATACTGCTTAGGTCATTTTTCAGGCACTGTTGTATTTCTGTTCACGTAACAAACAAAACTTTAGTGATTTTTCGCACGCCATTCCTATTCTTTCATAATATTAGTGGCTAATACTGAAATAATATTATCGTTTTCTTTCTAGAGCTAGGTTAGATTGGGTTACGTTACATTAGGCTATGTTTACGTGAATTCACTTCTTTAATATCACCGCTTATCCCTTCATGGTGTATGTAGATCACGATTTGAAAAACCATCATATTTTTCCATGGAAATAAATAGTCACGGTCTAGAAATTACTCAGCTTAAGTTATTTTCATAATTCCCGTGTTAGTTTATATTTAATCTTGAAAAGTAAGAATATTCCCATTTTGCTAAGACAGTTTCCGTAATTCCCATCTCAGTGTATGTTCAATGGTGAAAAATAAGAATATTCTCATTTTGCTAATGTTATTTCCATAACCCCCGTATCAGTTTATGTTTAACCCTGAAAAGCAGGAATATACTCTTTTTTCGTTCGCCAGTTCTGTCTCCTTTTATCCTCACGTCCCACACCTGTGTCATAAAGTTCTAATGCCTCGCCCTTCCCGCAGGACCGAGAGTTCGTGGAGCTGGAGGTGCCGTACAACGGTCAGCCCAACAGGCCGGGCAGCGCCTCGCCACCCCAGAGTCGGAGCCCCTCGCTCTCCAGCCACACCAACTTCACCATTACCTGCTGTGGCCGAAGGTTTGGGGGAAAGTCATACCAGGTGGGCAAAAAGGCATGAGGCAGACCTGTCCTTACCTAACAGTCACTATCACGATGCTCAGTTGTCCAGTCGATTTCTCAGTAAAGAGTCCAGTCTAGCTCAGTTCACTTCACTCGTTAAGTCCGCGATATTGGAATTGTAAGAATCTTTGCGGCGTCAAAAAAAGAAACCAAATTTAAAAAAAAAAAATCGCAATTTTCCTCATTAAAGATAAATTGCCGCTCTGATCATTATTTCTTTGATAAATTAGAAAACTCATGGTTCAAGCAAAATTTCTGTTCAGTTTGTCACCCTTAGGAAGTATGGTCCAGCAGCACACACACACACACACACACACACGTCACGAAACACAGGTGGTTACAACTATTCAACTCTAACCACTGACAATTTACCAAATGTGACAAGCAATACACGCACGCACAAGTTGAATACCTCTACACACACACACACACACACACACACAAAACATAAAGCACGTACACTAACAAAATAGAAATAAAACAGTAACTCCATAAAAAAAAAAAACACACATCGAAGAAAAACAAAATATATAGAGAAAACGAGAGGCTGTTATATGAGCGAAGAACAAAGACAACAACACAAGACAACACTGCGGCGTTCTGATGGGATTGAACGAGTAGGCATAAACAACTGTGGGCGACGAGACATTGGCGGCGGACGCGTTCGATTATACTGGGGTTGTTTGGTTAGTTCCTCCCGCGCAGTAACATAGCCAGTCCACAAGGGAGGCGACGACAGAGGCTCACACACATACCTACTCGTATCCCAAGCCTCTTTTGTTCTCACTTAGTACATGTTCCCGTTGGCAGCGTTAAGACTTCTATTGGACGTGAGATTAAAGCAAGGTAACAGTAACAGGTCTCTATCTATCGCTCTTTAACTCTGCTGCCGTGTCTGTGTTCTGGAAAGCCAACGTAATCCGCTATACCATATCAATACTCATGTATATGCGTACACGTACATACACTCTCTCTCTCTCTCTCTCTCTCTCTCTCTCTCTCTCTCTCTCTCTCTCTCTCTCTCTCTCTCTCTCTCTCTCTCTCTCATACACAGAAAAAAGAGGGCAATACAATTCGGTTCCAGCGTTTGACCCACAACGAGCTCACACCTTCACTCCCTCTGCCTGCCTCCCCAACACAGACGCTCACAGAAATATATGAACACACCAGGCAATAAATTATGACGGGTTAGCGTGTTTCATAACTCAGCTCAAGGTCAGGCGCGTCTAGCCAAGCCATCTAATAATCTGGAGGGGCTCAGTGCTTCCCCTCGCATCCCCTTCACCCTCCCTCGCACACCTGTGACACAACACACACAGGTGTCGTAACGCATACCTGCCTTCCTTTCACTCCAGTCACTATCACCGGTTTTCGTCAGACTCGTAAACGGCTTTGTTGGTCTGAGAAAGGAACTACAGTATGTAGAAATTTATAATAATCATTGTAATTGTTCATGATATTCCTCTTTACATATTTTTCCCAGAGTGATTTGCCAGAATGTTGATGTTGATGTTACTTATATGTCCCCAGCGCGGCGCCTACCTGCTGCCAATAAAAGTGTCGTTCCCTTGGGTAAGTGGGACAGCCGTTCACTGCTCACCAGACCAAAGCACCTCTTTTGATGCACCACCAGTTAGCCAGCAGTGTAGAGTGGTCACTGTAATTACTGAGACACTTGTTGTTCTAAACGTTCACTTGCATCACGTACTTCATGTTGAATGTTTCACCGTAACTTGTGCAGCAGCAGCAGCAGCAGCAGCAGCAGCAGCAGCGTCATGGCTCTACTGACAGCCGGGTGTGGGCGGCCTCACCATTTCCTTGTCTTGTGTGATTCACTGACTGATGCGCCGCACTCAGGTTTGTGTTCGCTGCTCAGGAGAGACAGGTGATGGTTATGTTCACGATGGCGCCATATGACCGTGTTATTGTGGCGTATTAGCAAGACAGGCTCCAGGAGACAGCTTCATAAAGGTCTGTGTCGCCTGCAGAACGGAGAAAGTGAGATCAATAATCATGAATTCATCATCATAAAAGCCAAGCAACATCGGTGCTCTCGTTCTGGTAAAGGAAGTGGAACACTTGTGAGGATTAATCTGGTCACTTCCACAGATTTGTAGTGCGACAATAAGCGTGGTTTACGAAAAAAAAAAGAAACAGAAAGGTGTGACGACAGATGAAGCCAACAAGTGCAATACTTTTCCAACACCCGAGCCTCATTAGCCTTGAGTGACTAAGTGATGAAAGCGTCACGCCTCGTCTAAGCCGCGGCCCAGCACAAGTCCGCTCTAATGAACAAAATAAGACGTCAAATTCGGAGCTCCAAAGTCACGCTGGCTCGGGTTTTTCATTAGTCCGGTGAGGAATGTGAGGGCAAACAAAAGGGAAACACACGGCGCCGGGCGGATAAATAGTAGTCCCTCCTTTCTGCTTTTCAAAGAAAACGAGGAAAAGATTTTTATTTCGGGGAGTGAGCGGGAAGGCACCTCGTCACCTCCGCCTCCCTCACTCGTCCGAGAGGATGCGGCGCCATCACCTTTAGGCCCGACGGCAGCAATAGCACACAGGTGTCTCTCACTCGGGTATCGTACAGTTGTAATCAAGCTGGGCGTGTGATGGAGACAGTCGAGAGCTTTTGTGTGTGTACAGTTCGGTAATTGCTACTTAACGCTTGGGTTTCCTTGCAATTAGTTACATTATTAATTAACTTCTCTCTCTTATTTGTAGTAAGAAGGTAATGGCGCGAGTCTTCTTGTGAGATGAAACATGATGATTACTGGCACTGTTATGTTTGCTTTCTGCCTCTCAGCGCACGACACGTGACACATTCGCGGCATGGAATGATAGACAGCACTTAAAACTGAGTAAAGTAAATAAATTAATAAAAGTATAAATCACTTGCATATAACAACAACTCTAATAACACAAATATCACTAGAAAAAAAAAAAAACGATCAAACACACACACACACACACACACACACAACAGTCACTCCGCCAGCCAGCCAGCCCACGTGACCTACTTCCTAACAGTGTTCCTCATCTTAGAACCCAAAGAAAGCGGCACAAAACACAACCGACTGACAACTCTTATTGTGATGATGTTCCACCACGTGTTCGGATAACGCCCCGAGTGACAACCTCCCTGTGTTAGAGTAATTCTGAAGGTGAAAACCGAGGGCAGGAGCAGTGGGAGGCAGTGCGGATGACTTGTGACTCCCGGAGGTGGTGCAACAAGCGGCGCTCACACACAAGCTCCTCACAAGGCACCGGCCCCCCGCCCCCCTTTACCACCCACCAGTCAGGATCTTCACTCATGCCATTTGCACACTGAAGTTGTCTATATTTTTGGCCATTAACTATCAAGCCCGAGAAATATTAGTGTCTTCCGCAAATGCATGGCTAAGATATTACTACTCGTATATATATATATATATATATATATATATATATATATATATATATATATATATATATATATATATATATATATATATATATATATATATTATTATACTTCCGATAAGCTCCTTCGTAAAGCTCACCTATAATATATTTTCAAAGTCTCCCCTCATCCTCCACTTTTTTGCTCTTCAAGTATAAATTTTGAAATATGAGCCTCCCGACTTTTTTCTCTTTTTTGGGAGTATTTTTTATTTATTTATTCTTTTTTTTATATATATATAACGCGGGGGAAAACTGCTATAACTGCCTTAGTCTTATAGTGTTGGTAGTTTACCCCAACCCCTCATCGAGCCTCGAAGGAGATGCCCCCCACCCTCCACCTTGTTCTGTCACGCACTCTCTAGGCTCTCAACTCCACCATGTTTCTCTATCACTGTTGCCACCACTGGTTCTTGAAGTTGCCACTAATCACAAGTAATACCACCACCACCACTGTCATCACCAACACCACCTCACGCGTGTCTCGGCCACAACTCTTTTTTGCTTTTTGTCACCGTCGGCAACTGCATTTTTTACCACTCACTCACTCACTATTGGCCTTCTTGAGTCTTTCAGCACCACCACCACCACCCCCACCCCCCACCACTTGAAGAGTTTGTTATGGTCACTATTCTGTCACATTATTGGGCTTCTGAGCCACCGCCTCACGGACACCTCCGCTCTATCTCCTTCACTCTTTCGCCCTCAGTTTCGCCAAAAAACCTTCACTGCTCCCTTTCAGTCAGGCAGTCTAGGACCTAAATTAATGGTTACTCTTTCTAGCCTTGGAATTTTAAACTAGTACTAGTCATTGTGTTTTCTTCATTTAAAGGCTAATCAGTGTGTGTGTTTTAACTAATGGCTTCCACCATTTGAGGCGTAGATAGAATATCCTTAAATTTTCGCCTCATAACCAACCCTCTTAACCTAAGCCTTGAAAGATATATACATC
>NC_087151.1:8185000-8227500 GCF_035594125.1 Scylla paramamosain | reverse complement strand
CATATTGAAAATTACCATAATAATGTAATGCGGCCCAACTTCCACTGTCACCTATTTCCCCTCCCCTCCCCACACCATCACCATCACCACCACATCGTCTCCTCACTATGCGGGCGGAGCGAGTCAACCTCCGCCCAAATCGGTCTCCTGTGAGCGGCTACGTATCTTCCGCTGTTTAGTGCTGACACGTCATGTCAGCAACATGAGTAACTGCAACAGCATATCAAAACAAAAGTTGTACAATTTGTACATACAATTTAAGTTTTATGGTAGATTATGTACGTGATTCATTTACAACGTTAACTTCTAGGTTCTACGAAGTAGCATAATATATTCACTTTATATTGCGTACGGTCAAAGTAGCAGGGAAGTCGCGGCAGGCCAGCGATGCCTAGGTTAGTCGTGCACCACCTGCCTGGGGCTGTGTCAACTGTGCCACAGGTCACAGACGCAAGATATAAGGCACTCAGATCGTTTCAGGCTACCGTAGGCAGTGCCGGCTCTCCGAGGTGTCGACCACGCCTTAACATGGAATCTCCGGGAATGATAAATGACTTTCGGTAATATTCCAAACACAGCATGGCGGAGCCCGGCCAGCAGGCCAAGGTTCTTTGTGACAAGCATTAAAGGACGCCTCTCCATCACACCACAGCTGGAGTCCAGCACTCGTGTGCTGCGGCTCACCACTGCCTGTTTGCTGTCAGCATGACACAGCTTGGAACTCATCCTGCACTCACTGCAGCACGTGACCAGGGACTCATCCTCACTACTGTGCCCTCCCCGAGGCTGACCAGAAGCCACACCGCACCCAGCTTGGGGACGGAATGCAAAGCGCCGCTCGAGGGGATGGAGTACACGGCTCAGCTAATTAGTTGCCGCTAGTCACCGCTAGTTCCGTGGCAATACGTTCCCCACCACAATAGCCTCACACTCGACTGGGAGAATATATACTTTGCTTTGGCTTACAGTTTTCTATTCTAAAGCCTAGTGCACACCCACAGCTCCAAGGTGTTATGAGACGGTAATCATTTCAGTGTTGGGTAATAGTCCCTTTATGCAAATCAGTGCCAAAGTTTGACACGCTTGACTACGAAGACAAAATATATCGAGCATCATACTGGACGATTTTTTTTATCGATCAATCAGTTAAATGTTGCATTAAGCATTTAATGCCACGGATATATGCAAAGGAATTTAAAATATTTGTTGAAAGCGATAAAGCTGATGGACCTTCGGGGAAAAAACACGTTCGTTCGTTAAAATTGCTCTTCCAGTAAAAAATTCCAGGACGTGGCCAGCTGAGGTGTGACGAGGCCACGCCGACCGCCCAGGTCGTGGCGCCGGGCTGGTCGAGGGCGTGGCGGAGTGAAGGCTGCGAGGAAAGAAAAGAGAAAGAGACGGTGAAGGATCTAGAGTCGAAATAATTAGGGCGGGGAGGAAAAAAGAGGACAGAGAAGGCCAAGGAACTAAGGATTCCAGATAGCCCATAAAGTGCAAGTTCTTAACAGGCGGTGCTTGTCAGACTCGCGTGACGGCCGCCACCTGGCTCAGCCTCCACGGTGGTCACGTCATGACCCTGAGTGGACCTGGCCATGCACCAGGAGGTCAGGCCTGTTCGTGTCCGGCTGAGGTGTTCTGGGATGACCCACCGCTCACCACAGCATGTGCGAGCATATCGAGCTAGCCTCGATGCCCTGCAGGCTCGCCACGATGCTTGGGCTGAACAGAAAGCGAACGTTCTTCATGCTTAATAGTGCTTGATCCGAATTGGCGGGAAGCGATCTGGTGAGTGAAGGCTTGTTAGACGTACAGGTGACCAAGCAAGCAGGACTGGCCTGCGCTGAGAGTCTGTAATCAAGGTGCACCCTGCAATAACTCACTGGTCATGGTAAAATACAATACTCAATTTGTCTGCTTTGTAACATAACGTATGCTATATGTAAATTACGTACTCGAATGTTTAGATCAGATTCTTATATTTCATGGCATTGATCTGCCATCCAACTTTAATATTTCGTTCGGGCATCTGTAAACTTTAAACAAAAAAAATTCTACGAATCGATGCAACATTTTCATCCATTTCAAGGTTCACATTACCAAGCCTATTTTGGCACAAATGGCTTCTAGTTTGTAGACTATTAGGGAGCTGCATATAGGTACTCAGATGATCTAAACAGATATAGGTGCGTATAGGCAGTAAGGACACCATCGCCATTCGTGTCTCAGTGCCAGTGTGAGGACAAGGCGTGCCAGGCTGCGGCGGGGCCATCCTCCCTCACACCTCCCCCGCATCACTCCTCCCGCAGGCCGCCGTGGCAGCCAGACAAGGCGCGAGTGTGTTAGTGAGTGTTTGTTCCATATAGGAGTACTGTACTGTGTTCCACTAGTAGTCGAGCGGAACACGACAACCAGTTTACATGTGCGTGCATGTGTCAGTCTCAAACGGGGTACTGTTTCCATAGCTCCTAAACGCGCCTTTTATCGGCCCCTGAGGACTGTTTCCCACCGAGGGGGCGAGCCAGCCCACACTCTTAGGATAACGTGAGGGAAAGTGTTGTGCCGCCAGATTAATTTCTCCTCCGGAAGCGCCGCCGCCTCAGTCAGGTGGCGGGGAGCAGAGCACCACCTGAGAGGCCCCGTCACTAAACGTTATCTTCACACTCACGGTCTTCATTCAGCTTTTTGTCTAAATGTAAATTTTGCTCTATAAATAAAGTCATTTCTCTTACTCGGTGTATGGCATAACCTTCGTCCGGTGCGCTGCTGCTCTTCAGCCTCCAGCACCTCCCGCCAGTGCAAGTGTCAACTGCATGTGTGTTTCTCCACCCAGAGCGGCAGCGTTTCAATAAAGTATCTCCCATCCCAACTCTTCTCTCATTATAGCTTTTCTTATGGATTCGCCTTTCCGATGTGAATGGATGAAAAAAAAAAAAACATAATAAACGATCTTTTTGAGGGTATTCAGGACAAATTCTCTCCCTCCATATGTCCCTTCCTTCCACTCTCTCACTATTAAACAGACGAACATCCTATTCTGTACCAAATGCAGCTAAACTGTTTCAACGAAGCAAGAATAAAATAAAATAGCTTTTCTTCCTTTCATATTTTATTTATTTATTTATTTTACTTATATTTTTTTTTTTCATTAACGAGCTTTTTTTTTTTTTTGCTCCATAGCCGACAGTTGGGAGGACGTATTCTTCGTCTTATGAAAAATTATCAAGCAATATTGACTCTTGATCGTCTGGTATGATAGCTTATATTCATTAACTTAATAGCTTGTCAACTATATTTTCATCAGTTACGTAAGGATATCCACTGAGAGGCGTGTTAACTGTGTGTGTGTGTGTGTGTGTGTGTGTGTGTGTGTGTGTGTGTGTGTGCTAGATAAATTTGAAATTTGTTACCTCAACGGTCCTCACCTTGATTTTCGTCAGTACGGATCACGGCACGACAAGTTGATATATTAACTTAATCCTATACTGATAAGCAGCCACGGTCCCCTTCCCTCGCCCTCAATATCCTTCATTGTTATCTATCCCTCCTTGCACCACTTCTCCCTGCCTCTCCACCTGACACGCAATATCCTGCTGACTTTCCACCAGCCAACCTCACTCCATTTCTTGGCGTCCCTCAGTCTCTGATAAGGTAATTCTTCACAATAGATCTCACAAATGCAGTTTTACATTAGAATTTCAATAATAGTAATCGCATTTATTCGACTCGGTCACGATAGGAGCCACATTCATACGAGTCCACATCCTACAGCAAGTGGTTCCCTCCTGTCTACTGATGGTACAGGATAAAGTGCTATCTTGCCATCAGCCAGAAATGCAGAAGTTAATAGTTATTGGCTGAAAAGAACGTGACGTCACACACGTCATAATACGTCATGGACTCTGGCGCATGCGCACGAGTGCTCTGCCTGTAAACAAACACGAACCCAGTTAGTTCAGTTGGTGGAGTGGTATTGGGTTCCATGGTCTGAAAAAATCCAAGACACAGCACATTCTGAAGCCTATTACAGCTACATCAGGCTCTTACCCAAAAGATTTCCACATTTACAGCAAGGCACAGTGTTTCATACATAATATGTATTGTTCGTAACACTTGCTATCAAGAAGAACCGCTTTGGTTCTTTTCTGTCCACCACTCACCTCACACATTCTGCCTTTTCTCTGCCTACACTTTCCTCTGATATTTTTATTTATTTACTTATTTTTTTTTTTTTTTACCCGCGAACACCAAGCATAAAGGACACCTTACCTGTGACGATGTGGTTTGCCGCGAGGAAGACGAAGAAAATGAGAACGAGGACCAGCTTTCACTGCGACACCCTGTAAGGATCAATCACATCATCGTCACTTATCACGATCACACAAGTTGGGTAATCTTTCGCACAGTACTGTAGAAAAGACTTCCTTATTAGTCCTGGTGGGTGGTTTGTTTGCCGTAAAGCAACACACAAAATACAGTTTTCTGAGCGAGAAGAGCGGCAGGAACTCGACTTCTCTCACAGCTCAGGACAGCGGTGGGGATGCCTCGCTTACCTCGAGGCTCTGTTTCAGCTGAGATCAGAGCTTCGAGGCAAAAAACCGAACGGAGGGATAGTTAGGAAAGCTTAGTTTTTATGTTTTTTGCTTGTTTTGAGGTAAATAAAGTCGACATCATGCGTGAAGTATTTATTATTTTCATTGATCTGTATGAGGGTTTTAACAGCAACGGTACAATGACGGCCGTGTACAGTATAGTAAAACCTCACAACTCTGCTTCACCCCAGCTCGGCTCCACCCACTGCCAGGGCAGCCAATTCCCTAGTAAGGCATTCAAAGGATTTCGTGTCTTCCACAGTATTTCAATATGATGATCACGTAGCAAACAAAAAAAATAAAGGATATATATATATATATATATATATATATATATATATATATATATATATATATATATATATATATATATATATATATATATATATATATATAGATGGGACAGCAAGAGATAAACACTGTTGGCTGCTGGAGGCACGATAATGTTGGAATGGTGTTGGTCGTCCTGCAACTTTCTTGAGAAGGGAAGGAACAGCTCTCTAAGCACTGATGTCCTTCCTTTCACTCTAACAATATGGCCGCTACTGCATTTCCCATCTGCCGACTGACGATGAGTGATAATAGAGTGACAGGAAGGTGAGAGCGTGAGGGGAAAAACGATAGCCCTCATAGAAGTTTTCTCTAATACACGTCATAGAAAACGGAGATCAAGTGTGACGTAAGACCTGCCTTAGGCTTAGTTACTCATGAGCTCTCCCATAATTTCATGCACATGAGCTGAAATTATTAAAAAACGAGCAGGATTCAAGCACAACGGTTTACCACTAAGCCACAAGGGAAAGGCTGCGTAAGAAAGGAGACAAGAGTATTAATAGCTTTTCTTTCCGAGAGCTTCAAGTTGCCTCACGCGTCTAATTATCAATATTTTTTTCACAAACTTCCACCAGTCAAGGAAGGGAAGAGGTGGGCGTGCGGCAGTAATGCAGAAGGTGGATCGAACATTGCTAGCAACGGCGCAGCTACGTAGATAGATCCCTTTCTCGTTGCCTCCAAGAGCAAGCCATGTTAAGTAGCAGGAAGGCAGCAGGATCGAACCTTGTATATCACATAGAAATATATGACCAACTGATTCCTTTTTATAACATTAATTTCTGTGTTAATAGTGGTTACTGTAACCCCTCTTCTTGTCTGTGTGTGTGTGTGTGTGTGTGTGTGTGTGTGTGTGTGTTAGCAGCACAAAGCCTGGTTCGCTGTGGGTGGGTGGTGCATGGCCTGGTCACCAAGGAGGTGTAAGGCTGTCGAGGACTGAGCGACAAGGAGGTAGGGCAAGGCAAGGCAAAGGCGTAGGAAACGTGTATCGGGGAACCTGAGAACTAACATTTACATACGTATGTTTCGTGTCGCGCATTCAGTCATCCATTGCACAGCAAATGTGTCTCATCTGTGGGAGAATTCGAAAGGGTAAAGACGAAGGAAAAGACAAGTGTCCACTGCAGCTCACTTTGTCTTCGCCTGTGCGTGGCACTCAGGCAGCCGGTTCTGGCAGGGGTAATGCGTGACAGACAGAATTTGTGAGTCCAGACGGAAGCCGACAGAGGGAGCTTGTGTACTTGGCCTCGCTGTCTGGCGGAGGGCTGCTGAAGAGGGTCGGGCTGCCACATGTGGGCTCGCCCCAAAATACAGGTAACAATTCCTGGGGAACTACTAACGTGCACACCTATGTAATGTAGTTTGACATAAAATTTCTACCACACTACGTGTACTATCAACATCACCACCAGCACTGTGTTGTCTGCTGAAACTGTGATTTACATTAACATTAACTCTATACACTTAATTCATGAAGGCAGAAGGTAACAGTCGCGTGTATAATGATGAAACATTTGTGAAGTGAGAATGGAGCACCGGAGCCGCCCGCCGCCTGGGTGTGCCCGGGCGGCGCGAGAGAAGCGTGGCACTCCCGCCTGGGAAAGTAACTCACAGAAAACATCAAATCATACAACGAGAATCACTGTTTTTAATGAAGGTAAAAATAAATTCTGGAACCACGGTACGCTGTGCATGTTACTTACTACATTATCGTGTGTGTTTGTGTGTGTGTGTGTGTGTGTGTGTGTGTGTGTGTGTAAGTGTAATATATATATATATATATATATATATATATATATATATATATATATATATATATATATATATAAGTGCAAAAGGATGAATAAAAAAAACCGGGTCACAGTGCCGTTCCCAAAAAGAAACAGGATGAGAGAGATGGTCACTTTAGTTCTTGGAGTGTCTTGACACTTCTCTCATAAAACCCTTCAAGTCAGAGTCAAGTGGAAATAATAAAAAAAAAAGTTTCAAAATATACAAAAAAAAGGAATAAAAGAGCAAAGATATTGATTAATTCTAGCATTAGTAAAGTGGACAGAATACATAGGGGTGGGAATAAGTAGAAAGTCTTGTGCAGCGACACAGTGGGAGGAGGCGAGGCATGCATTTAGCATGTTCAGAAAATTTAACGAAGGTCGAAGACAGTAGGGACATTGCAGCATCGCAGCTGTGAAAATCTAGACAGCCAGCTATAGGGAAAGAATCGATGAGAAGTAAAGCTTCTGGCTTCATTATATTTAGGAGGATTGTGTGAGTTGAATCTCCTCATGTGTGGGTACAAAGTGGGAACAAACTCTGGTCCTTTATCTGTTTTTTTTTTTTTTTTTATTTCCTCCAGCTTACGACTTGAACTCTTTCAAGAGAAAAAGTGTCAAGACACATCAGGAAAACTGATTAGCTTTTTCTCTCAACTTTTTCTACTCTTATTTTCTTTTTGGGAATGGCATTTGATCAGGTTATTTTTTTTTTCTTGTTTTCCATAGCCAATGTTTCTGACACATAAAAATAAATAACGCCCAATCCTTGCATTATATTTCATGAACGCATGCCTCGGTAGTTCCTCCATCGTTTCAGCCACGTGTCGCACATTCATAAGGGTCTCGGTGAGTCCCTGCTGGAGAGGCAAGACCTTCATGTCCGACATGGTTCTATCGTCTTATCAGACAGCTCCCCGCTGCCAGGCGCCGCTGGGGAATGTTCATACTGCTACGTAGTAGCCGAGAAATTACATAAATAACTTGCTATAGCAAAATGTATTGCTTTATTCCTGGCAAAGCAACACAAACCAACTAAGACGAGTAACTACCAAATCACAACATATTTACGGGACAAGCTAAGACAACACACACTTTGATTACTATGAAGTGAAAGATAGGAATCATACCGGAAGAAAACTGTCCCTGAAATCTGTCTTGTAATTTTTTTTTTTTTTTTTTTTTTGGGGGGGGGGCGTGAGACAAACACTTCCAGGGAGGCAGTGGACACCTTGGCATGTGAGTGGACCACGGCCGCGCCGGCAGCCTGAGGTGTTCACCCTGGAGGCCGAGGCTCGCTGTGCGTGAGATAACAATGTGGTATTTACTCCTCAGACACTCCAGGACGACGCCGCACCGACCATGGAAGACAGGGAACAGGACTTGCCACGAAAGATTAGCAAGGTGATCATGGACAAAATCTCGACAAAGTCTGTCACCATCACAGGACTTTGACACAAAGGAGAGGACACGGAGTGACCTTAGAACGTAAAGGAAAGCCACCACAGAGTACCACACCAAAACCAAGCACGTGACGAGGTAGTGATGGGCCTTGACTTTGTTACAGATATGCCCAGTCTCGCCTCTCACTCCCGCGGCACCAAACTACCAAAAGTGAAGCAGTATTGCAAACACAACCATAACGAACACAACCACGGAGTTACTGAACTCATACAAAATGCAACTAACTCGACTCAAAGAATTAAATTTCACACCAGGAACAAGGTAAAAGTAGTCGACTATCCTACAAAAGATTCTCCCAGTAACAATCCACCGCACACCACGCAATACTACAAATAAGGTGGCTGGCGGCTGCAACGTTCAGCACAGAAAACGTGATGTGAGTGATGTGTGCCTTGTCATCAAGCAGCACGTTCTGGACCATTTGTCTCGCGGGAGGAAGGTTTGCTGGTCTCTCACAGATGAGCTGCTGCTGCCTCTCCGCCTCAGACAAAATATACAACTTGTCAACCACATACACTGTTACGTTGACTGAACACCTCGCACGACCACATGTTCAGCACCTGAGGTCCACCACCTTACTCAAATCCGTGAACCTGCGTGAACAAAACATCAAAATTCAGTCTCCTGTGATATTAGGCAACGAGTGAGTTGGACACCGAGGACACTCAAGGAGAAGGGAACACACACGTGCACCACACACTCTCACACTAAATTTTGATTATTAACACAAGAATAACACGGATTACACAGCACAAAGCCTTACATGGTTCATATAATGCTTACTGGTTTTGCTATCAGTTTAGGGAAGGTGGCAATACATATACATATATATAATAATCTTCTGACTTCCCTCTTTGTGTCAGAAAGGTGAGGCGAGGCTCGTACCCGCTCCCTTTACATTAACAAGGCTACACCAAGACCCTACATCATCACCACGCACATACACCTCACTACAACACACAAGGTATATGAGGCACACCAAGTACATTCTCACACACAATACTTCAGAGCATTACTCATACGATGTGTAGGTTGTGACAACACTTGCAATGGTCAGGAATGCTGCGTCGAGAGATGTAAAGGGAATGTATTGCAAATTGCTCTTATCTTGTGTGTGTGTGTGTGTGTGTGTGTGTGTGTGTGTGTGTGTGAGAGAGAGAGAGAGAGAGAGAGAGAGAGAGAGAGAGAGAGAGAGAGAGAGAGAGAGAGAGAGAGAGAGAGAGAGAGAGAGAGAGAGAGAGAGAGAGAGAGAGAGAGAGAGAGTGAGTACTGAGAAAGGCTAAAATTCTTATTGAAACCGCTCATTCCCTATACGAGTGTGGCATAGCATTCCTAACGTTTCCAAGACATTCCACAATCCTATCAAGTTATGACCAATGCTCACAAATGCATTTATCTATCATAATGATCCCGTTAGGTGCACCTGCCACGTACATAGGCTGGTGTCTAGGACAGGTGAGCCAGGTGTGGTGGGCCGTGTACCTGCCCTGAGCTGCCCCGCCTAGCTGAGTGAGGCCACCACCAGGGTGACCGCCACGACACTGGCGCCTCGTTAGTTTGTCTCCACAGGATGCATGGGAGGCACACACCACACACACCGCTCTAGATGGGCGTGTACTGGCGGCTGGCGGGTTACACGTTAACCTGAGTCTGACGCAAAATAATCCAAGGCTTAAAACTAAGACGAGCGAGAAGCTGTAACTGACCGACTGACTGACAAGTGTTTCCAACGGCCACAAGGTTCTGTTGCGCCATTCATTTGGACAAGGAAAAAACACCACCTGACTCAGTGTTGTTGTGGCCACAGGCCCGACAAAACACTTTCTTGACAACTACCACAAGTTTCTCGCACACTTAAACTCCAAACAGCTTCAACATTAATTGACATGCTCCTTCAATAGATTGTATTAATTTCTATATATAATATCAAGCATATAAACCACTGATGGGGTTTTCCTGCTACATGATCATTCCGGAAACATAAAAAGTTTGTACAATTCATTTCCTCTAAGAGCGGAATGATCTAATTCGTAAAGCTTCGCAGGCAGGTTATGGAGAACACTCGGCCAGGGGCGGTGAGGCAAGTGGTGGTGCCCACTGCCGTCCACCACCATAAGTCCTAACCGGGGGTGGGAAGGATGGGCGGGAAGAGGCGGCCGTGGGGTTCCGCCACTTTGATCCCCAACACAGTGAGTCACAGTGTGGCCAAAAGCAAACATCACGAGCCTCTGAACATTTAACAGTATTCAACATCTCTGTATGAATGAACTTAAGGGTGGGATGTACTCCCTCGACGAGCAACTGTCATGACGGGCCGAGTGAGGGTCGGACTGGTGGGGGAGACACAAAGCAGCCGCCTGGTAAACGCACTCACGGCTCCGTTGGGGCCACGAGGCTGGGGCAGGGCGGCGCTTGAGGAATGGTGACAGCGACGGCAGGTGCAGTCTTGAGGGAACCTTGCAGCACCACACGTGTATGCAGGTGAAGGAAGGAGAATGCTTAACAAGAACCTCTACCTGTACACGAACACCTTTTTACCTTTCAGCCATGTCACTGTACACGATATTGTTTAAACATTTCCAGTCTTTACTACACCTTTCCTAAGTGTGGGTGACACAGTAGCTTTTATTCCAAACAGTAGTTACAGTGCACCTTCAATCCACCACATCTTCACCTGCAAGTGTAAAGAAGCACCATTCTAGAGCATGTATATTCAGTTCCCTTCTTGCAGGCATTGACATTCAAACAGGAGAGAGAGGTGCCGTGGGATCGTGAAGGCCGCGCTGACGTCCCCCGCCGCTCACTTTCGCCAGCCTCTCATTCTGGACACGTGAAGTTAGTGACAACAACAACAACAGATAATTCTACTATAATAACAATGCAGTATTACTACGCTTGTGTATTCCATGATATGTGATAATAGCAGGCACAGTTCTTTTCACTTAACACCAATAAATGGGAATAAATATATGTATCAGTACGCTCAAGTTGCCATGACAGTACTTTTAACGATGTACGATATCGTGAGTACAATATTCGTGGAGGCGTAAGTTAGAAGTTTATAATGCATATTTCATTTCCCTACATATAATTAGCCCTTCAATCAGCACCTGGTAAGTGTTCGGGAAGGTCCTCGCGGTCTAACTCCTGCAGCTGATACCACCGGAGCTCCTCGTCCATCAGGCCGAGCTCTGCAACAAATACCACGTGAGAAGAATGAGTGACCGATGCCTTTCCAGCAATGAACCTACCACGTGACATAAGAGATGAATGATCGATAACAAATAGGTGCAAAATGGAGGATAAGCCTTGTAATCAAGTAAAATCTAGACACTAGCCCGTTTTCTTCATTACCTGTACAAACTCCACTGTCAGGTAATGTAACGTCATACATGAAATTGTATTTGTAGTATTGAGTTGCCTATATCTCTTTTATTTAATTTTTCAAATTTTTTTTTTCAGTTCAATGTCTTCAAAAGAGCAGCAGTTAGTGACTCTATTGCTGCTGTTTTTAATTCGTCAGTCAATCAATTAGCCTTTCGTGGCTTACCACAATAAT
This sequence comes from Scylla paramamosain, assembly GCF_035594125.1. NCBI lineage: Eukaryota > Metazoa > Arthropoda > Malacostraca > Decapoda > Portunidae > Scylla > Scylla paramamosain. The sequence continues at coordinate 8,215,786 of NC_087151.1, read as the reverse complement.
GGTGACAGGATCTATACATACATAAGTCAGTGGATGAGTAAGTAAATATATGAGTAAAAGAATAAATGAATGCTTGAGTGAGTGAGTGCGTAAGTGTATGACTGAAGGACCGAATGAATTAATGAATAAGTGAGTGATTGGACGATTGAATGACTGAGCGAGTAAATGAATGAACGAGTGAGAGTAAATGAATGAATGAATAAATGAGTGGATGACTGGGTGAGTGAATGAATGAGGGATTGAATAGATGAAGGCCTCGGTAACTGACTGGGTTTCCTTCTCACCAGATAGGTCCAACACAACCTCGCCCAGGAACTCGTTGGGTCTGTCTGGCTGATAGTTCCAAGCGGTGACCTCCAGGTGGCGCTTGGCGAGATCTGCGGGCTGCAAGTTGGGGTACACCATGGTTTGGTTCCACTCAGGTTTGCTGGTCAGGGAGAAGTAACGCGTCCGCCGCTGGTTCTCCACGCTGAAGGAAGGAGTTTCATTATTTCGGCGTTTCAAAGCAGAGCTTCACGAACATTTACGAGTTTGTGAATATGTAGTTATGACTAAGGAAATTGTGTCTCAAATATTATATGTTATTTTTTGGTTATCTTAAGTTTTCTATACACAAAGGTGGACGAAAGAGCAAATACCGGGATTGTTCTGGTGTAGCTTCATCTCACAAGAGTGAATGGCTTTATAGTAGAGAAATTTCAATACTACGGTCGAATGGATGCACAAGATATGTAAGATAACGTGGAGAGGATACAAGGAGACTGTTAAAAAGGCTTACAAGGAGAAATATGGACAAGAAGAAAAAATGAGTCACTTCATTCGTGGCAATCCCCTAAAGGGAACTCTTAGAATCAGGGATCTACATACATCGATGACCAGATAGATGAAAGGATATCAATAACCATCAAGTCACGGGGCTGGAGGCATGGCGTGGCGTGGCGTGAGCAAGACTCACCTGCGGCCAGGCAGGAGGTACACCTTTATGAAGGGGTCCGGGCGGGTATCACCGTCCTCGCGCACCGTGTGGAGGCCGCGTGCGCGCAGCACCGTCACGTACAGGATGCCAGCCTGGGAGTCGTAGCACACCTGCAGCTGCACTTCTCCCATCGGCTGCTCTTGATTTCTCGTTGTCGGTGTCGCCGCCGCCGCCACTGCTGTCGTCGGTCCCTATGAATGTGTGCCCAGCTCAGTTTCTTTCATTTCGAAAAGTACAGCTTTAAAGGGACTATTGCCTAAAGTTGTCATAAACAAGTGATAGTAATTTTATTGAATGAAGAATAGGAAAAAAAAAATAGTTTTCTCGTGTTAGGTTGCTCTGCAACAGGGAGAGGAAGTACCTTGGTTTGCCTTGGATCTGGCAGCCGCCGACCGCCGCCTGCTGAGCTGCTACGGTGTCGGGCTGATCTTTCAGAGCTGGCCCTCCCGCCCTCGGCTGTGATCTCCCTAGACGCTGTGTCGGGAGGGACTCTACTTCTGGCTGTTCATGACAGAAGATAAATATAATAGAATATGGGAAAGGTGACAAACGATATGTTCTGTGGTCTGTCATTGCTAAATATATTTGACTCGCAATAAGAAGCAAATTTCTGAAATACTCTATTACTGTTTAAAAATCCTTGAACACTGATATTTTAGAACAATGAACTTAATACAAAAAATATGGGAAGTAGTGATTCTGTAATGAAAGCAGAACCTCTCACCATTGTGGGGGCGTCTCTCCCTCGGGGTGTGGGGAATTGGCGAGCCTCGGTCAGACAGGGGGGCACCCTCGCCGGACGTCTCAGCATCGTTAATGCGTCGAAGGTCACGGTTGGTCGGCCTCTCTGCTCCGGGGCTGCTCGGGTGCCGGGGTCTGGCGTCGGGGCTGTTGCTGGAGTAGCGGGGCCTGGAGGAGGAGCGGGCGCGGGGACTGGCTGGATGGGATGAGTCTTCAAGGACCTCGCGTCTAGCCCCGTCTCGCTCCCTCTCATACCCGTGACTGTCATTGCCGAAGACTGTCTCTTGGGAGTTGCTTCCTGTTGTGTCATTTAGAGGACCTTCGGAACTCGACCGATTCCCGTTGATGTCGAGTGGATCGTCTATCGGCGGATCAGAGCGACGCTGAGGGCTGGCGTGGTGGCTGGAGTTGTTAGTGGAGGAGGCTGACACTCCCCGCTCCCTCTCCCGGCCTTGCCATTTCTCGCCAGTCAGTCGCTCCCCGGTGATCATGTTGATGTCACTGTGGAATCGGCCGCCAATATTAAGGTGAAAACTTTTCTTGCTTGGTAGACAAAATTATGAATCTGAAAATACTGGTGTTGATCAATGTCCATGATGCAATTAATTCATATTATGAGTACAGGAAACTTATTAATTTCAGCTACAGCGACACACACACACACACACACACACACACACCTGCGCACTACTATCTCCACCTCCAGGTCGTCCACAGACTGCGTCACGATGCTCTGTACCTCCTCATACGTCCTGTCCACCAGCGACACACCGTTCCACTCCAGCAGCAAGTCTCCCTCCTTGAGCTGCCCCAGAGATTCGGCCACGCCCCCAGGATGCAGGCGGGCGATGTAAGCCCCGAGCCGCCCACGAGTACCAGGAATCTCCTTCCCTCCCACTACCTTCATGCCGAGACCGTTTCCTGCAAGCCAGGACGGACTCACCGGTGTAGATGTATCAGCGCAACACTCGCTCATACAAGTGAATGATGAGTAGCACATTAAAGATTGCACCATACGGTAATATTATAGAACAATGTAAGACTAATAACATATGAATCATAAAATGCAAGTATTAAACAGGTGAATAACACAAAACAAGCAGGCGGCCTCAGCGGCAGGTACTCACCCGATATCCTGCGGTCCTTGGGATCACGAGTGAGGAGGAAGCGCTTCACCTTGGTGGGCCGCGGCACCCCGGCCTGTGGTGACCTGTGTTAGTGTTGCTACTCTTCCACCACAACCACCATCACCAGCATCGATCCGTCATTACATTATCACACCAAGCCATTACTTTTACACAAAGCCGTGTCCTCTAACTGAGCAAGAATTCTCTCAACTTCCTATGATGAAAATTTCCTTCTTGAGTAACGTTCCCGCCAAACACCTAACACGATCCCTGACGTGGCACAGCCTCCCTCTAAAGCAGCGTTTCCTTCCTTCCAGGCACTGACCCCAAGGACTCACGTCCTCGCCTGACCAGCGCCAGGAATCAGGAACAAAACGCTACTTTTTGATACAGTGAACGGACACATTATTGTGATACCTTTGACCTCCTTGGAGCGCCTCCGTTCTCTTCGTGCTGGACTGGTAGGCTTCTGCGATAGTATGGCGGCGAGGTGTCCCCCCTCCTGTAGGAGTGAGACTCTGAGGAGTGCGGAGCGGAGCGGCTGTTGTAGTCGTGGTGCGGCGGCGACCCCCTGTCTTCCCTCGACGAGCGACCCATGGGTGACCCTCGGCCAGGTGTGCTGTAGTGCTGGCGAGACACTGGGGAGGAGCTGCGGGAAGGCCGTCCCTGGGAGTGGCGCGGGGGACTCACGCTGCCTCCCGGGGAGCGGCCCAGTGATGGGTGGGAATGGTAGTCATTCATGTAGGGACTGCGGTAAGGATCCATCTCAGGCTCCACGGGGGACGCGAAGCCGTCACTGAAGATGTCCTTACCTGGTCCTAGGTGTGTTAAGGCAGCTCTTGAATACAATGCATCGTTTTCTCTTGTTAGGAATCATCTTCATTGACGAATATTCAGCAATGGACTAAACAATTCCCCCTGCAGTGACAGTGGTTACTCTGAAGGCTCCCCATACCGGCCCTTTCCCTACCTCAGCCCCGCCCCGCCCCGCCCCGCCACACCCTACGCACACTCACTCGTCCCTGCACCGTAACACACGAGTCACCACCAGTTGCCGCTGTCGTCCTGGATCAAGCTGAATGAGTCTCTACAACAAAGGCCTTGTTCACCGCAAGGGACAGCAGACAGCACTGTGCCGGTGTGTGCTCCTGCACCCAGTCGTGGCTGAGGAGTTCTGATCAGTTAGAAAAAAATATATATATATATTGTTTTCTTAAAGTTTCTGTTGGAAGCATCAGTGAGCAAAGTTTCGAGATCTGATTAAATTTATGAAATAAATGTCTGACGAATCAAGGAGGAAATTTATTTACACAGCTTTGGCCTTCCTCATTCCTCGTCTCTGCTTGTCGCATTAAGATTCCTATTCTTATGACGTGGTGTTTCGCTGTGTCTATCACTGTAATGATATGCAGTGACACTTGTTAACAGCTGATAACGGACTAATAACAAATAGATAATAAGCCCTGAAGATGTAAGCTTATTAAATGGGCTTAGTGAGTCTGGCAGGACCCGCATCCCAATGGCCAACCAATACAGGCCTTCCATAATGGAGATGAACGTGGCTCTGAAGACAAGAGCTCTCATACTTTAGAGTAAGGAAGACAAACTGCAGAACCTTCACCTCCACTCACGTTAACACGCCCATGGTGAGGCATTAGCCACACGGGCTAGGCGGCCTACCGTACCCCTCCCGAGTTGTGTCCGCTGGTTGGCGGCGCGAGTCAGCCACCCCAACGCTTGCCTGCCTAATCGCAGCAACTGAAGTCAGGATGAAGAGGACTGAGTGGGCGAGGGGCTATTTATTCACAGTCATTACTCTTAATTACTTGAAAAAATAACACTGACTTGTAAAAGGAGACACATGAGACTGCTATCTCTATTCACGAGGGAAAAAAATTTAGAACATTGACATCGTTTAGCTGCTACGTGCAGTGAATGAAAAACAGGCTGGTGATCAATAGAAGGTAACTACCGGACTTAGGGCCAGAGCTCCACCTGAGACAGCAAGCAGGCAAGGTGGCCAGCACGACACTCACGCTACGTGCCACACAAGAGAAGCATAACGACTCACAATAATCACAGCAGCTTGAGCAAGAGAAACAGGGAGGGTGAAGAGGGGCCAAAACAAACTCAAATACAGAACTCCTCAGCGTTTAAGACAAGTAACAGAATAGTATCGACTGGGGGGCTACAGTAGCCATTCGCTGAAGTTGAGAAGCAACAGGATATTGGCACGAAACGGACAGTTGCACGCGGGAAACAGACCCACTCTCCCGGCCGCGTGGGGTGGGGGGAGGGACAGCGCGCGGGACCATCAGGGACCAAGGGAACTCAGCAATGGTTTGAAATTCCCGCGTGATTTGGGTATGAATTTTTTTTTTTTTTTTTTTTTTTTTGCTTTGTTTTTGGTTGAGTTGCGCGCAGGAGCTGTCTGGAGGCCACAAGTTATGGTGCTACACTGGGAAGACCTTAACACGGACAAACTAAAAGTGTAATTATTAAAATCTACACTCGGAATTTTATAGGCTTAGTGACAAATGAATGACTACAAGAGGTTGAACAGAAGACTCCGGCAACATGGAATGACAAGTACTGTACGTGATGAGTCTACAGGTTTAGCAAGCTTTGAGTACAGTCTGCTGTTGCACGTGGTGGAATGGTAGCTACTGAATCTTTCTGCCGGTGGTTTGCTGTTGGCCATCTGCGGTGCAGGTACAAGCGAGTGTTGAACTGAAGCAAGAATAGCAGAACAAAATAAACTAGCCGGCACGTGATATCTAGTTGCCATCCAAAAGCACTATTAAGTTGCTAGTTTATTCAGCAAAATAAAAGAGCCATCAAACTGCAGCCACAACGGAGGCAAGACTACCCCGCCCCGCTCTCCTTGGGATGGACTGAGCCTGGCAGGGGAGGCTCGAGAGAGTGGCTGCCGCCCGCGCCCCAGCTGGTGTTGTGATGAAGGAGTCTTACAAGAGAAACACCAAGGGTCTTTCAAATAACATGATGTATTTGAAGGTCAACAACAATTTGTATTGTTTACATGCCATGAACAAATATAATGAAATGGAATGTACAGTGACATAGACATCGTCCTCAGAAGCAAGAAAGACACATGCAGGGAGAACACAGACTGTGCTTGACACTGAAGTTTATGGGCAGTGGAGCTCCAAAGTGGCATCCAGCAGCACTGTTTGCCAAGGCCCGTTGTGCATGTTACCTAAAGGGCGGACGGTCGTGGGCGCGCGGCGGGGCGGCACCTGGATGCGGCCTGCCAAACCCTCCACGGTGCGGCCCAGCCCGACCCGTCACCCCGCCCGCCCCTCCTCCAGCTACAATGAGGATAGCAGCTCAACGACCCGCTTAGTTTAGTTAGGTACCCCAGGGAACGAACTAGACCGTTCCGCTTGTCAGGTGGCACTCAATGACACACAATTTAGTGAGGAAGAGAGAATGGTAGCCCCCGCAAGAGCCTCTCAGACTCTGTCACTCTGCCACATCGATCTGGACCCTCCGAGGTGGCAGAGTGGGACCCACATCCGCCCCGGAGCCTCCGAGAGCGGCGGCGCCGGCCTGGCCGGTCACCGCGCCGCTCCGCTCCGTGCGCCGCGGCGGATGAGACTCGTAGAGAATATTGGGATGAGTAAGTACACCAGCAACACCGTGAACACAGTAACAGGATCAAAAAGGATTCCCGAAGTCCGTGCGTCTTTTTAGATTTTCCCTCAGGAAAGTATATTAGTCATGATTCCCCGTAAAATCCTCCATGGGAAGATATCGGTAATACAAGGTGATCCAGGAAAGGAGTCCGGGGAGAGACTCGGAGCTTGGATGGTATCGCGGGAAGATGCCATCAGACAGCAAGGGGACGCAAGTGATGGGGGTCCTTATTGGGAGACAGACTTAGGCAACCAACTTTGGTGGACCTGAATGGCAGTTCTTCATTCGACGAATCGAGTTCGATATGTTATGGAACAAATTATTGAGTAGTGATTTAGTGGCAAGCTTTATGTTGTAACTCTACTCATACCTATAACGTAAGGGCGAAGCAATCAAGATAGTCCGTCACCACTAAGAAGGGGAGGGTCGGAAATCATTAGGAATTCAACCTTCAATAAAGTGTTATCAAATGCTTAAACGAATTGTTCGAGTAAGTATGGACATAAGGCACAATAACTGAGGGAGGAGAGCAAGGTAGAACGTGGCGAGTTACACTTATGTTCATCGTGGTCGTCGCCGGCTGCCGCCCACCGTTGGGAGGAGGCCGCCGGGACAACTGTGCCTCGACTCGCTGAGGGTGAGGAGGTTTCCAGGTGTTTGTGTGGATTATGCTTATCGTCAAGTTACAGGCCACAGATAGTGTTCCAAATATCCTCAGGGAAGAATGACACTGAACCAGCCTCGTGTTACAATACACTTAACCTAGGCAATCGGAGGTACTTAGCATATTCCGTATTTTATACTTAAGTGCACTAGACTTGCCCCCTATTTGTATCACATAATGATGTGCGGATATATTGATATATACTGTTATCTTGCAACCAGATTTGATTTTCATGAATATACTGCTCGATTTAGTGGGACAGTTCTAGCATACGACAGTTGTGTAGAGACACCAACCAACACCTCAACACGAGAACCACAACACACAACACCACTTACTTCCGGTACCGTCTCTGTAAGTCATACTTGCCTCTGTGGGTCTGACTAGTGATTGGTGAGCTTCCTAGATCCTCTAACAACTTTCGCGAGCGTGTCGGCATGTCGGGCAGCAAGGGCATGGCCGGGGTGAAGTCACTCATGGTGTCGCTCAGGCTGTCCGCCGTGAGGGGAGAGAAGTCAGAGAGCCGCTCGTACAGCGCGCCCGTGAAATCTTCGCTCTGGAAGGTGGAGGCGAGGCGGGCCATGGACCGGTCCTCCTCTGTCATCGGGTAATGAGAGGGAGAGGGACCTCGTGAACCATAGTAATGACGGGGCGACGTTCGGGCGCCAGGCGAGCTGCCATAGCGGCTTGGTGGCGACCCTCCCGCTTTGTACGGGGAGTAGCCGCTGTAATACCCGGACGAGGGATCGCGGGCATCCCTCAGGATCTCATCAATAGACCGTAAGACACTGGTGGTGGAGTCGCGCGCGGACTGCGGCGGACTTTGGTCATAGGGCCCGTAGGCTCTGGGGTCATTGTAGCCCAGCTCGGCACTCTCGCGCAGCCTCGCCAGGCGGATTAGTTCCTCGTGCAAACGCGAATTCTGTTCGATCTGCTGCCTCCTGCGTGAGATCTCTGCCTTGATCTTCTGCTTCTTCTCCTCCCGCGATAAGAGGTCGTCCTCGTCATCCGAGGCATAGGGCGAGGGGTGCCAGGAGCGAGGCTTGCGAGGCTTTCTGATTGGCTTTTGGCGAGAGGAGCCATAAATCCCCGGGTCGGTGAGGGTGGAGCCCGGGGTGGAGCTGCGGCCCCACAGGTCTGAGGGAAGCCCGCTCTCTGAGCTGCGCCTTCCCGTGCTCCTTGGGGGAGAAAACATGCAGTTAGACTGACTGGATTCAGAGAACCAAAATCTCCTCCACCTTGACGAATGACTACTAACTAAATGTACCCAGAGTCTGTGAATACATTCCTCCACATTAACAAAAGCTGCCCCAGTGACTAGCAATGAAGTTGGTTGTGTTCGGCAGGGTGGTGAGGCCAAGCCGTGATCCTGCACACAGGTGGTGCCCGGCACAGCCACCCAGTGAGGAGCGCTGGACGTCCGCTGCACGCTGCCTGTCCTCACTGTCTTTATCACTCATCGTCTCAAAAAAGTAGACGAAGAATGTATGATTAGTAGTGAGCAAAGTGTATCCAAGTAAAGAAGTAACACCCAGCAGAGGAAGGGTCATCCAGCACCCTCACTTCACGCCATTACTAGAGGCAAGGAGGAAAAGAAAAGAAAATATGCCCAATAAAAATATACAACGAAAGCTTCTTGAACTCAGAGAATCAGCTTTGCCATCCATGAAAAATGTAAATGAGTTACACTGAAGATGTTAGCTAATGACTTGATCTAATCCACGCTGCGGGTCACCACCACGCCAGCAGGATAAGTGATAGCCAGACGCGTCTGCTATGTGAGGGCTCGGTGTTTGAGTGTATCGGAGGGGCAAGCTTAACCTGGCCTCACGCAGCACTTACACTACAGGAGCTAAAGTACGCACAGCAGAGCACAGTACCGCGTGCACCTAGCGCATGCGTCACCCAGCTTACTACAGGAAGTCGTAATTCTTGCTTCTGATGCAAAAATTCCAAGACGGAGGTTCTAGATCAGTCCTCCGGCCATATTTGCAATAATCAGATATACAAAATTAAGGCTTGCACACTTACCTATCAGTTGCTTCTTCCCATGTTCCTCCTGCGGCGTGATGTGCGGCGGGGAGACATTCGTGTACCTTATCAGACATTTCTCAGTAAGTCAGCAACACATGCAAGCTTTCCATTTTCAAGAAAAAGTGTGAAATGCAGACACACACACAGGAAGGTAAACACAATCTGTAGGAGATGCTGAGGCTGCGTGTTATGTAAGTGAAATATGGTGTAAGTGCATCATTCCCTTCATCTATTACTTCTCCAAATGCGAGTTGTGTGTTGTGTCCACCTGTACCACCACATCCTTGACCTTTCAGACGACGCCACTTCACCTGACTCGAGGCACAGAACATCTTACCTTCGCTGGCTTGTCGGTGAGGACCTGACTCACAGCAAAGAGACTCAAGGAGACTTACCTGCCCATGCTCAGAAGTCTGGCTGCCAAGAGGTCATCGTCATCCATGTAGTTGATGGCAGTGTCTCGAAGAGCCGCGCCGTAGAGGGACTGGGGGGGGAGGGGGACGCGCTCAGATTAACAAGGGGGAAGGGAGCTCTATCTTCAAGGGAAGGAGCCACTTTAAGAAAGGAAGCATTTACAGACACTAGCGTAATGGGACTTGAGAGATAGGAATAAAAGTTTACATATGCCCGTAAAATCACAAGGTAATACTATTTCATCATCTAATAGGCCAGGTAGTAGTAAGTAGTAAAGGGGAGGGAGGTGTTTATATATATATATATATATATATATATATATATATATATATATATATATATATATATATATATATATATATATATATATATATATATATATATATATATATATATATATATATATATATATATATATATATATATATACCAGCCGATAATGTGACATAAGTGAAGAGCGGGAAGAAGGGAGACTGAGAGACGGAGGCACGGAGGGGCGAAGGGAGGACAAGAAGTGAACGTTGGACGTGATACGAGGAAGCAAGATGGGAAGTGTTGAATGGACGAGGACACAAAGCCAGGGAGGTAACGTCTCAAATTAGAGTAACGTGCCGGAGGAGCCAAGGATCGGGAGGAGAAGGAAGCTGATTACGCACTGAGAGGCCCTTGAGCGGGACGGACGAGAGGATGAGACGGCGGGGCAGGGGCGTGAAGGAATGAGTGGGTGGCTGGTGGGTGGAGCACACACACACACACACACACACACACCGAGACATCTTCGGTAAACATGAGTCTCCATTCTCTCTCTCTCTCTCTCTCTCTCTCTCTCTCTCTCTCTCTCTCTCTCTCTCTCTCTCTATCTATCTATCTATCTATCTATCTATCTAGCTCTCTCTCTCTCTCTCTCTCTCTCTCTCTCTCTCTCTCTCTCTCTCTCTCTCTCTCTCTCTCTCTCTCTCTCTCTCTCTCTCTCTCTCTCTCCTAACCTTCACTAACATAAAGTGCCGATTCACACATACACACACACACATACACACACGCACACACACACATACACGCCGAGACAGACTCCCTAACTATTTACTTCCCACTTACCAGCCTATGTTCCACGCCACTTAGCCTTAACCCCTAACTACGTGGTGCAACTGGAGGAACTTGAGGAAAACTTAGGCATGATGTTGATCTGTGAGCGAGGCAGTTGTGGATCTGTAGAACTGAGAGAGAGAGAGAGAGAGAGAGAGAGAGAGAGAGAGAGAGAGAGAGAGAGAGAGAGAGAGAGAGAGAGAGAGAGAGAGAATACTAGAGCAGCCAATTTTCATACTACATAGTACTCAACCGTAAGAACTGAAGGGCGCGTGACAGTTGGTAACACTTCGGACAATACAACTCTATCCATACCTGAAGGATCTCTATAACATTCTTTCGCTTTTTCTTCTATGGGAGAGACATTTACCAGACTTTTTTTTTCCCTCCTTTAATTTATGTTTGCCTCTTGATCTTCCTTATGAACAAAATATGTAAATAATAAGCTATGTATCATTAACGCAACACTTGAAATGGAACTCTCTTTGCCCAATTTATCGAACGGCTTCACTCCGTTAGCTTTGCGAACCCGTGACATTTAAGGGATAATGTCCCTTGTTTAGTATCGAATAATGATAATATAAAGATGATGTTGAAGACGAAACATCAGAGCAATAGTGGAAACACATCCAGCAGGAGAAAGTGGGTAGGATGGCGAGAAACGCTTATTTATAAAGGTTCTGCTCACACGTATCATGATCACGTTGGTGGCTGGAGACAAATCGCAGTCGCTATCATGTTACAATAACCCTTCCAGTTAGTTCAGTGCCCAAAAATGATAAATGTATGACTCGGATAATCCTCACAATTAGGGACCGTATTCCCAAATGTCTCGGGGTCTTGGCTTGGCTATTTCAGCTGGCTCTATTGGAAGTTGTACCTGAGCTTCACGATTGTCTTCACGGATTTAGTGATTTCAACAAGGATTGTATATCATCAATGGGAAAACATCTCTGCGGTCTTAAAAAATAGTCCCTATGAAAGAGTAAAGCATTTCAATATACGGGGAGCCATGAGTGTAATGAGGTGCTGTATTATTGCCAAGTTCAGTGATTTGCACCAAAATTGTATTCTCACACGGTCTGGAACCAAATTTGTTAGTTTATTCCAATATGAAAATATAACAAAAGCGCAAATAAAACTGAAGGCGGTAAAGGAGGCAACGTCTCATGGTCGCAGAGGGACTCTCTCTCTCCATGACAGGCAATGATGCAAGGCAGAAGAGCTGTCAGCTTTCCACGGCAGCGGCCGCACATCGGGATCGGAGAAGGATACAAGAACTAAGTGATTTCCGAAAGGAGCAATTCGTTCTTCGGGATGCAAGAAATCATTGAAGATTAACACAATGACGTCATTCATTGCCAGGCTATGGAGATGAGAAAGCAATGCAGTGCTGTGTGTATTCAGGTCCGCTGCTTCATACGCGGTTTATATTTTATAGGATTTGTACTTTATAGCAACTTTAATGTATTTAGATGATTTAGGCTAGATGAGACATTTCAAGCATCACGGAACACTCGAGTGATTGTGAAACGGAAAGTGATAACACTGGTCATTAACAACGCATATCATCAGCTTCTATCGTAAGAAATTTGAGCCATATCAAGTCTCTCTACGATAAGTCATAGTATTGTTTTATCTTTTTCTACATACATGCGGGGCAGGAAAGCCACACAGAACACTCTGCAGCACGATGGTCAGAGTTCTTGCTCTTGCATAACCGTGTTAGACCCCAGCTGCTTAACTCTCCATCACCAGTATCATCACCAGCCATGAAGTTCACCACAGATTTGGGTCCCCCATCTTTTTGAATGATTCCTTTCAGTGTCATCTTTCCATCTCTTGGCTTCAATGCGTATTGCATCCACTCCTGACGAGGCCAAACAACTGTACAAATACTTCTTAGTGCGGAGTTTGGAATGCGACATGCGACTCAGGACTGGCCAGTGATGATCCGCACACCACGAAAAGGGAAGCATATGAACACCACTGGCTTGGAGAAGGAGAAAGTCCAGAAGGAGAAAGGAAAGATGTGTTTTATCCTCTTCTTAAAAGGAATGGGTAAGAGGAAAGCCCCGTGTAGGCACAACTTACTCGCTCCAGCTCTTTCTCCACGTCCCTGTCCTCCTTAATGGGGGAGACATAGGAGCTAATCCTGGGATCCGACATTTGCCGTCGGTGGCCCTTTCGCCGGTGGTTCCTAGGAGAGGAGTTGGCTGATCCTGTTGTATTGCTCGTGCCAGATGCCATACCCAGGCGACGTTGAATTTCCATTCTAAAAATCGAAACAGAATGACACATGCACGTTATAAGGGGCACACTGCCGCACCAGGAAATACCGCTGAGGGCAAGGCGTGATGAGAAGACTCGTCTGCGAGTTTACTGATTATCGAAAAAAAAGCTTCCTGATTCGGCACTGAGCGCGGAGCCGCCAAGCAGACTGATGAGGTGATGGCGAGGTGTATGGCAAGGGCGGTGGCAAGGCACCTTTAAATGATGACAGTGAAAAATTATCAAAGCTTCACCTCCTCAGCGACATGATCGGCTCCGCATGAGATAGCAAGCACGACTGACAGAACCAGGCGCGCGTCATTGCCACTGTCTTGGAGCTCCTCTACTCTTGCTAGTCAAGTGATAGCAGGTGAAGGAGGCTGGTAATGATGCGGCCAGGCGAGGGATGACTTTGAAGCGCCAACTCTAAGCAGGGAATATTAAAGGACCAGTCTAGTTGCTCGAGAATTACTGGGTTCAAAGCGAAGCCAGATGTCTTAAGACTTGAATTCTCAGCTACAAACAAACCATAATGGAAGGCATCCGAACTGGTCATTTTCCTTCAGGCAAGAGCAGACAAACCTCTGTTTGAGCGAAAGTGATCCTGAATAGCTGGAAGAGGCTAGACGGTCCAGCTCGCGACGCAAGCGGCCGTCCCTCTCCTTGTCCTTCTCCACCAAAGCGCGGCGGCGTTCCTCTTGCAGCCGCAGGAGCTCCGCCTCCAGCATGGCCCTCCGGTCAGTGGTGGTCGACTTAAGTTCCTCCTGCAGCTGGTCCTTCAGGTTCTGCATGTATTCAGGGAGCTGGTGGGACCGATACAAAGGGCCTGAGCATTCCGGCATGCAAGATTTCTGGTCTCCAACTACATAAACCTCACAACCCTCTAAGATTACACGGCAAAAAATCCCTTATAAACCACATGCCATGTCCTGTATTTGTCTTTAATGGAAGATGGTTTATCATTTAGCGTGCACAATGCAAAGCCAAAGAAAAGGAAGTCTAATATAAAACAAGTCTGTCTGAGTCTTTCTCCTTATACTCTGAGGGTCAGTAAAAAAAATGAGGCCCGCTACTCTAGATGGGTCCCTCCCAAAGTCAGCAAGCACATCGCTGGGGGTTGGGGCGGGGAAAATATCGACGACAACCTATCTTGTGGCACGCAAGGGGCAGGCTAGGAAAAACTGTAGAGACACCACGTAGGAGCGAATGGTCTTACCTCAGCGTCGGGCGTCACCACTTCTCTTTCCCGGTCAAGGCTCAAGTGTCCGGCTCGAGAGTCAACAACCCCCTCGCTCTACCCCGCCCTGACCAGCGCTCCGGGGACGCTGTTACTACTGAGGTCATCAAGGGGAGGGTGGGGCGGGGGCTGCTGCTCTAGTCTTGGTACTCAAACTCACGCGGCTACGTACACACACATGCACACAAAGACGCGTCCGCATGCCCACGCTCACACTAGCAAATACATACACACACGCACACACACGTACACACACACACACACACACACACACACACACACACACACACACACACACACACACACACACACACACACACACACACACGTACACACACACACACACACACACACACACACACACACACACACACACACACACACACACACACACACACACACACACACACACACACACACACACACACTATTTCAATGGACGGCTGAGGTGAAATGACAAGCGATGCACCTGACTCATAGAAGGATAAAACACGACTCCTGGACACAACATTCCTAAGAAAAAAAAAAAAAGGAATATCTATATATAATCGAGCTGCTTGGTGAGTTCACTGATGGTATTCTTGAACTCGATCTCCATTTTATTATTAATTTTCCACATGATGTCTTGGTTTTAATACGTATTCAGTTAATGTACGTATTAATCGAAAATATACTCTTTTTTTCCCACCACCCTTTCCGCTTATGACAAGGGCCACTTTACGTAATCTTAGCAAGCCAGGCACGAGCAAACACTGTTCAGACACCCCGGTGTTCCTGTAATAGTATGCAAGACTTTAAATGTATTATATGAACTGAGGTCTTGATGCTTCAAATAGAAACTGAATTAAAAACGTCTCAACAAAGTCCCTTCTTTCAGCTCGCGGAGTGCGATAGCTTCAGGTGATGTGGTGTTCATGTACCTCCCTCAGTATGAGAGACAACCTCGAGAGATGCAAGGTGCAAGCTTCCAACGTGTATTTCTGCCCTCGATAGCTATACCGTATGCTACACGATCTGGCTGAATGGTGCCTTGAATTGGAGACATTTTGTAAGTACTTAATCTTTCCTTTTTCTAGCGGTGGTGTAAATTACGAGTTTCATTTAACTTTGATCCATAATCAATTAACAGCACTAGACACTTTTTTTTTTTTCTTTTCCACCTGGTTTATAGTGCACGAATGCCAAGACTGTTCATTCCAGGCAGGGGCGCCGCCATTCCGACACGACACGGACACCCATCTGTCTCTTCGTCTTCGGAAATATGCAATACAGCAAAAACAATGCCTTAAATTTGGACATGCCTTAAATTTTGGCCTTGAGGATTAATGCACAGTCATTGGGTTTGAGCGGCACCACTTTTCTCGCGGCCTTTTTAAGCGGTCTCGTAACGCGAGACACTTACCTGTGAGCCGTAGTTATCTCCCAAGTTGGGCGGGGTGGCGTTGGTGTAGATGAGGTGGTGCAGATCGGGGGGGAGGCACTGCGCTATACTGGCAGGCAGGCCCGTCTTGAGTTGAGGCCCGCTGAGGGAGGAGCCGCGGAGGCCAGTTCCTGGGTGACCTGTTACACAACCAAGGCTCGTCAAGGAAGAACAAAATACTCCATAACGACAATAGTGTTCTGATGACTCCAAATGTAACCATATCACCGCTTAATCTTAAGAATAATCTTGAAAATTCAATGTCACATTATAAGAGAACTCATACACCTACTTGCTCACAGAAAGACGCCATTTCTTACAGCATCACATAATCACCTGGAATACCGAGAGCTGAGCCGGGCCGAGTGGGCAAGTTGATGTCTGGCATCTTGGAAATGTTGGCCAAGTTGGTCATGCTGGAAGAGGGTCTGGCCAAGCCAAGAGGACCACCGATACGACCGGCAGTGCCCACCGTCCCGTCCAGAGATGACTGACGAGCCAGCTGCGACCTGCGCCAGAGCCAGAAGGTCCACCGTCAGTCAGTCATGTGGAGAGACTCGCTGTGGCCGGTCACTGAGGGTCACCGGCTCACTGGCTAGTAGTAACAGTGCGACCAAAGAGCTGACCACAGAATTTCAACAGCAAAGATATAGAATGTAAAATGAACAAAATATTATTAAAAGTATTCTGTGCACTGCTTATTCAATACAAATAGTATGGCTGTTTCAAAAATAAGTTGTCAGTAAATAATGATATGGAAAATTCTAACACTCTTCTTAGAAAACATTACTACTGAAACCCAAGCAAGTCTGAGGTTGATCCGTGTCCAAAATGTTCCCTCAAAAGACCCGGCAAAGGTCCATCAGGCGGCCACGGCGACCACACACTGACGCTAACACACACACACACGCACACACACACACACACACACACACACACACACACACACACACACACACACACAGAACATGGGTTCATAATATTATCAATCATGAACAAGTTTTCCTCAGGCCACACGTGTAAATTTTACTAAGTTGTGCACGTGTTTGTATTTTAAATAATAATTCAAAATTTTGCTGGCTATGGAACATTGAGAAAATAGTGAATGGAATGAAGAAATTTACAGGAATATGATTGTAGCTTTTCATAATGGAGGAAGTGAAAATACTGAACACTTGTGATCATTTCTCTCACACACATTTGTACTGAGAACATATTAAACACACAAGCCCAAGGAGGCGCAGGACGCAAGACACGTGAGTACAGTAGCGGCGGTCGGAGTGCCCAACAAGCTGACACATGAACCACAAACTCATTAATCAGAAAAAAATACATGCACGTTACTCCATGACCCCATTGCTCCCGCCGGGGTGCGCCTTGCCCTGAAGGAGGCCAGGCAACACCTGTTTGACCAATGTGATCTGACAGTTCCAGGTGTAAATGAGGTTTGCGGACATTACCTGTTTGTCTGTAATGTTAGTGGCGAGGCTCTGGGGAAACAACGTCACCTGGAGGTCAAGGTTCATACTTACGAGAAGAGAAGAAAAGGATAGCTAAGAGTGTGCAGGTGGAAACTTACGAACTGGAAAATGAAAAGACAAAGATTTGCGAGGAAAAGTACACAAATTTGGATCATAAAAGAAAACACCGTGGAAATGGCAGACTAAGAAGTTAACAAGGTTAAGCCGCGACCAAGTGGCGCCATCGCCGCCCATCCACTCTGGAGTGAGGGCGCCGCCTCACGAGCCTCGCTAAGCCCGGCACGTGATGCCTCCACTCAACACTGAAATGTTTGAAGTTTTCCTGTGGCTAAAACGTGATGCATGCCCTTTTGATACCATTGCTATAATGTGGTGAAGGAGACATGACCAGTTATTTGTACTTGACGAGCAGTGTGCGGAGGGAGAGGCGTGGCGCCGGGGCGGTACAGGACGGCGGGAGGAGCCACTTGGCCGCGGCATGTGTTCTAAGATCTCAGGATGCTACACCGGAGTTTATAAACAGAGTGAGGAATTGTGAGGACAGAGAAAGGGGGAAGAGGTACTGTGGAAAGCTCGGCTATAACAGCTGACATCAGGACAAGAGCGAGGCCAGCCTGAGAGGACGCTCCACACCGGGACGCGGCCCAGCCTCCAGGACCTCGGGAGGGGAGGGAGGATGGTGGCGGGCTGGCAGGCTATCAGGCCTCAACTACGAGCCTGGTTAGGACTTTACTTTGTTGTACTTATTGTGAGTAAGTACTTGTTGTTTATTTATGAGAAGGATCTTACGATTTTCATGAATTGTGATGAATTTTTTTGGAGGATAAGATGGATTTTTTTAAATAATTTCAACACCCACCTGAGCCAAAGGATCATGGTTCTGTTGCCAGATGAGACAAAAAGACGGATTGAGACTGCCGCCTCGTGTGTACAGTGCAGGGCGGGATTGGCAGGGGCGGGGATGGCACAGAGTGGGATGAGGCGTGAAGAGAAGGGCGAGATGTGCAGAGGGAAGAAGTATGGCTGCAGGTCACGGGATGGGTGGGGGGGAGGGGCAGGAGGGTGTGGGGAGGGTGTGGGGGAGAGACGGAGGGAATGAACCTTGGAGACGTGACTGAGGCAATACTGTGCATGGCAGAAAGGGGGTGGTGAGTGTGAGAGGGAGAGGGTGGGAGGAGTACCCGGTGCCGGAGCGTTCTTTCAGTTATTTATTTATTTTCATTTTAAAAATGAAGAGTGACACTGACATTATGACGTAACAGTTATCAGTGAGTATTTAGCTGCAGCATTGCTATGTCTTTTTGTTATAGTTTACGGTCTGATACCTCTTCCTCCTACCTGACTCGGTCTTTGGCGTTGAGTCCGAAAGCATTCTTTTTATGAGAGGGCAGCGGCGCTGCCTCTTGGTCAGGCGGCAGGTGCGGCAGCTTCCGGCGCACCCGCAGGCTCTTCTGACTGTCAGTCTCGCTCATAGTGTCCGAGGAATCGTCACGAAGACCCCTTGGGGTTCCTGCCGGGGTGCTTGGGGTCCCTGTCAGCAGGGCCAGCTGGGCGTTCACATTAGCCATGCTGAACTCTTCTGGGGAGGCCAGCTGGTCCGTGGAGGAGCGAAGCAGAGCCCTGTGGTGGACAGAGGAAATGTGAGCACAAAGGGATAATGAGTGTTCATGATGCAATAGTTACCGTGTGTGTATGTGTGTGTGTGTGTGTGTGTGTGTGTGTGTGTGTGTGTGTGTGTGTGTGTGTGTGTGTGTGTGTGTGTGTGTGTGTGTGTGTGTGTGTGTGTGTGTGTGTGTGTGTAGTACCTCAGAGGATGTGCACGTGTACTGATGTGTAATACGGATGCCAAACCCCTTACTGTGAGTGTCTGCATGGGTGTGTCGGGCTGGAGGTCGGCGCCCAGCATGCGGTGTGGTGCTGCCTCGGCCCGAAGAGCCTGGCAGGCAGGAGCCTTGTGCTTTCTTCCCAACCCTCAAGAGTCTCACATTAAGATAAAGTACTTCATGCAGCCTATGGTCAATGCAGTGTTCTTTCTCCTGCAGAGTACTTCACTAGTGCCAATACAAAAAATTAACTCATGACCCAACATCAGACAACAAACAGCCCGATGGCCGCGCCGGCAGTGCCTCGGAGCGTCTCCTGGGCTGCTTCTAATGAACTTGAACACTAGTTTAGCTACACAGTAATGCAAGATATACATTTAAAATTGTGATTTGCGTCTTCATTAACTAAGGAAAATGTACAGATCTGCCTGTTCATTCCTTGCCGATCTCTGTATATTTCAGCTGCATGGCATCTACAGTATAAAGGTACAGTTGTCCTCTACACGATGAAGAGCATGCGGTCAATTCACTGTGTCACCAAGATTAAGAGTAACCTCTACATGAAACAAGCATCATCTGCATGACCAGAATAATAATAGTTTATCCAAAATGTTTGTATTTCCCCTATGCATAAAAGGCAATGATGTGGTACTAATATTGTAGTAAACATGCTACGCTAGTCCATGCAGCATCACTCTGGAACGTTAAGAGCTGACTCAGCAGTTTGTAGCCTTTGGGTCAAGCAATGCGCAAGTCAAAAGTAACAGTAAAGTAGTTTGACCTCCTCTAAAATGGGACGAAATTATGGGTGACTACTTACCCAACGTCTGGCTTGCCTATGCGCCTTGTGTTGCGAGCGAAATGGTTGGTGATTAGTACACTCGTAGCAAGGGCATTATATACACCGAAACATCAATGACCACTCCACATACCGCGACCTAGCACTCCTTATAAACAACGAGCGACACGGGAACGGATCAACCTCACTGCTTGGTGCACTAGGACGGGAGTAAAGGAGACACCCGAACAAAACCTGTGAAAGAAACCCTTTTTGTTTACCTCTGGAGAGACGTGAGCGGCGACTCCGTGGTTGGAATGTTCTGGCCGGGCATCACTAGCACCCGCGGCTTGCTGTCGCTGGTAGCGATAGTCGACTGTTGCAGGAGAGCGGCTGTGGGCAGGCTGTTGGCCACGCGTCCCACGATCTTGCCAGCCAGTTGCTGCTGCTGCTGCTGGTGCTGCAATGTCTGGAGCTGCTGCAGGCCTGCCACGGCGCCCGCTGCATCTTTCCTCATGGGTGTGGGGGAGACCTTGCCCTGCGTGAGAAGTTGCTGCTGCAGGGCGGCGGCTTGGTCCTGGCGTCGCATTTTCTTCAAGTGTTGTGCTTGGTGCTGCAGCTGCATCTGCTGTAGCTGGAGCTGCTGTGCTGGGGTCATCTGCTGGAAGGGCATCGACTGGTTTGCAAGCTGTCCAGCACTGACAACCACAGCTGGGTTCTGCACCAACTGGCCGCCCACCATGGACTGCTGCACGCTGGGCACCACGTGGTTGCCCATCTGAGTCACAGCCTGGCCGGTGGAGACCTGCTGCTGCCCCACCACCTGCCCCTGAGAGTTGATCAGCTGACCTTGGGAGTTGATGCCCGTCGCCTGAGTGCTAATGAGCTGGGCCTGCGACTGAGGCTGCGAGGTGAGGACCTGCTGCTGCTGTTGGTGCTGAGATGTAGCAATGTTGCCCTTCTGTTCCTCCTTCGGTGAGTTTCCTCCAAGACCTACGGCGAAAAAACACCATTAAGACGCTGTAAGTTATAAAATATACATTTAAATCTGATCAGACTCTATATCTAAACACAAACGTTATCAATGTGCGCACCAAAGCCCCACACAGGGAATCACCACGCGAGGCGTTGTTGTGTCACCGGCAGACTCGCGTGTCCCCGCGGCTTACATCGAAGAGTGGCTGCTGGAGTCTTGAACGTTGCTCGCATGTTCAAAATAACAATGTAAGACTGACCCAAGCGCTCCAGGCTCAATGGAGAAGGCGAGGGTGGAAGGAAGGAAGGGGAGGGCACAACCTACCTAGGGCGCGAGTGAAGTCGGAGAGCATGCCGCTGATGGAGCTCTTCTGCTGCGCGCCGCCAGCCACACTGGGGGAGCCCTTGGCATCCTGGGAAGGCAAGGAGCTTCAAGAGTCACAATTGTCGGAAAACGAGAAAAAGGGCAAAGTATACTCAGCTATATATGACATGCGCTGTGACTCCCTCATATCGCCACAATGACTTTTGTTTTGTCTTAAGAATCTGCTTGACATATCTATCAACATTCGTATATAGGAATCCGAAAAAAAAAAGTCTGAAACGGATCAATCAGTCTGGAAGAGGAACCAATATCCAAGCGAAAAGAATATTATCATGCATCGTAAATAATAACAGGTGCAGGGAAATTAATATTAGAGTGTGCGTGGAGACCTTGGCGGTGCAGTGCTGTGGAGGCCTCACGGGAAACACAAACTGTGAGCAAGTCATAACCAGGCGGGCCGTGTGCGAGGCCCCGACCAACCACCGCTGGCTGGGCGAGTGTGGCATCACCAAGGAGAGTGGGCACGAGTACACACACACACACACAGAGAGAGAGAGAGAGAGAGAGAGAGAGAGAGAGAGAGAGAGAGAGAGAGAGAGAGAGAGAGAGAGAGAGAGAGAGAGAGAGAGAGAGAAAGTATGCGGATAAAAGATATACGAAGAGTAATATAGTATACGTAAACAATAGTGATAAACAGACAAGACACAACCATGCATGCGAGCGGCTCGGGACACAGACCAGGGGAGGGAAGAGACACACGCGGGTTCAAACAGTACAGCACCACTAGCCTAGAAGTAGTAATCTTACTCTACTACGGTATATAGTACGTTTAGGCCTTAGCTAGAGGTGCAGAAAGGAGATGGTAATGGTCTAGTTTGCTGACAGGTTTCTGTAGTAGTAGGAAATTTTTTCACTGATCTCTTGTGTGTGATTTTTATTATTATTTTTTTTAATGCTCAACTAGGAACTGATGATGTGGAGCACCGACCTGTAATACTAATGTCATGGATTATTTAAGGACATTGCCATAAAATTAAAAAGAGAAAGAGAGAGAGAAGATTGAGAAAATCCGTATTAGTCCCTTTCCTAAATATAAGTATGTTGAAATTAACATCCTTCCAAATCTGAGCTTAAGTTTCCCTTTTATAGAACCTAGAGTGAGTCACGACAGAGAGAGAGAGAGAGAGAGAGAGAGAGAGAGAGAGAGAGAGAGAGAGAGAGAGAGAGAGAGAGAGAGAGATCTACAGGTTAATTAAATATGAAATTGAAACCACTTTTCTTAAAAAAATAAATAAATAACATAATGAAGTAAAATTAGAATATAAAAAGCAAAGTCTAGATAAAAAATTCAGGTAGGTAACACATCACACTCACTTCCACCGCCTTGCATTTCTCTTTAATCTTACGTCCCCTGATCCCCTTAGACTCCATTAGCGGTCGGGTTTGCTAAGGAGACAGTCAGCAGATCGCGGAGACTTAAGATCGAGGAAAGACGCTAATGAGTGTGGAAGAAAGGAGCCTGACACGTGAACTGAATCATGACTGTACCCACAACACCACTTATAACCTGTAAATCTTGAAGTACCGAGAAAAAAAAAAAGAAAGAAACAGACAGAAGAGCAGATTAGAAAGAAAGAAGAGAGAAAACTGTAGAGACCAAGAAGAGCTGAGGCTTCTAGTGATCATCGTCCTCCTAGCAATAACATAAGACCCTGTACAACAGATTTAAGACAAACAATTACAGGCAAGGATTAGTGGAATAGTATTAAATCACTCTGATCAGGAACGGGTCTCAGGTATGGACTGGACAACAAGGAATGGGACAGGAGAAGGAGGAGGAGGAGCAGGAGAGGAAAGGGAGCTGGAGGAAGAACACAGAGGAGAGGATAGATGAAGGGATGGATAAAGGGGATAGGTTAGGGGACAGAGATCCCTTCAGTCATTATTTTTAAGGGAAGTGAGGCGCTTTCGTTGCCGTTTGGGAGAGTTGAGTGAGATTCCTGCGTTAAACAGCGGGGAGTTAATGGCGCCGGGGAGAGGAACGGGGAGAGGAACAGGGAGAGTAGAGGGGAGGGGAGAAGACGTAGGGAATAAAGAGGAAAGGATGGGTTATTGTGAAAGGGTCAGTCTCGTGGAGGAAGGAAGGCGTTGGGATAGAACGGGAAGTAAGGGAAGAGGTAGGAAAGGTAAATGGGGAAAAGAAAGGAAAAATAAATGAAGGGCGATGGAAGGATGGTGGGGAGAGGCTTCAAGAGAGTGGAAAGGAATGAGAAAGGGAAAGAGAGAAGAGAAGAGATAAGACATAAATTGAAATGAAAGAGAAGAACAGAATACAACTTGAGAGATTGAGAGAAGGGAAAGGGGAGGAACAGAGAGAAGTATGAGACACCAGATCAAGAAGATAGGGAAAAATATTACAAAAAGAAATGAGAAAGAAAGCAGACAGCAGCACAGGAAGATGGAAAATAAAGGAAAGGGAAAAATTATTAGAAGAAAGAGGCAGAGAAGACGTACAGAACAACGGAGGAATGAAACCGAAAGAAAAGAAAACACAGGAAGATAAAAAAATGGAAAAGAAACGGGAAGGAAAGGAAACCACAAGATAAAAAAAGAAAAATATGGGAAAGAAACGGAAATTAAAGGAATGCACTGGAAAATAAAGAAAATGGGAATGACAATCGTATGGGAAGGAGAGGAAAGGAAAGGGATATAGAGCAACGCATCACGTGACCAGGGAGGGAGGGAGGCAGCCTGGCGGGAAGGGAGAGGCAGCGACAGAATGCGTCACACGTCACACACGGCTGTTCTCAGGACATGGTGACACTGACGCCACCTTGAGAAACTGTTACCCGTGACACCAGCCGGGGCGAGAGGAGGCAAGACAGTGCTAGGCAAGTGAAGTCGCGGCGAAGGGAGAGTTCGTCATGAGAGGAGCGTGGCTTTTGTGCGAAGGTGTGACGGGGGGAAAGGAAAAGGCACTGGCATGGAAGACTTAAGGGAGTTTACATCTATCTGACCCGCAGCTTATGAGGTCACGATAAATACCACGTCTTATTTCTTACGCATTCCAAGTTAACTGTCATTAACATTACAGTATTACCAGGACTGGCCACCTTAGTGTTGATTTCTTTACTTGTAGCAACTTTCAGAGGCCACCAAGGAAAGCTACCGGGTGGGAGGGGAAGCATCCAAGGGTTCCTGCGTTGTTGGGACTCCCGCCAGGACCAGCACCAGCACCAGCAGCAGCAGCAGCATCAGCAAAAGCACGCAGGAAAGAGTGAAGCAGGTGGGATGAAGGGGACAGTAATAGTGAGGCAGGTGGGGAGAAAGAGAAAAGCGGAGAGTGAAGCAGTGAGAAGGAAGGGAACAGCAAGGAGAAAGGCAGGTGGGAGGGAAGGAACAGCGAGAAGTGAGGCGGGGTGGAGGAAGGGAACAGTAAATAGTACGGTGTGGAGGATGGAGACAGTGAGGAGTGGGACAGGAGGGAGGAAGGCATTTGTGTTTGTGCTCCGAATCTCCCCTTAACGAATAATTGTGTGTATTGAAAGATCACTATTTACTAGTGTGCTTGGTTCTGGTAAGGGAGATAACAGTAGTGTTTTGATGCTCTGGCTCCAGGAAAAGGAAGGAGAGGAAAGAAAAACTTGGACTAGAGGTTTCATACACACCCGGCCTTTGATCTTAGAAAAAGTGGGTTCCTTTGTTCCTTAGGAAATAGTAAATCTATATATAAGAAAAAAATAGGTTCGGTTACTCGGTGAATACTCTAAAAAAAAAAGAAGAAAAAAAAAGAAAAAAAAAAAAAAAAATATATATATATATATATATATATATATATATATATATATATATATATATATATATATATATATATATATATATATATATATATATATATATATATATATATATATAAACATAAAAGAAAGTGGAATTTTCTTGTGTACACTGGTGGCTGGTGGTGGTCCTGGCGGGCAGTGCGCGATTCCCGGCCACGAGGCGCGTCCTGCCCCTTGGTGCCGGACGGCAGGGAGAGCAATGACCCGCGTGTGTGTGACCGCTGAGTGCCGCTGGCGAGGGTGCCGCCTGCCCCGCCTGTCCATGCCTAGGAGTGGTGGTGGCGCTCCCTTATTCCCACTGATGCCTATTGATATCACTGTTAACTTAGCGAAGTGACGGGAGCCTCATTGGTCAGCCGACACCGCATCGCGCCGGCGTAAGTGACGGCGGCGTGACGCACAGTATATACCCGTGACTTGGACAAAACACACGGTTCAGCGTTGTGTAGTTAATGGACGTGCTGCCGCGTTCCCGCCCATCACCGTGACGCTGTGTGGCGGAGGACTCCGGGGAGGGGAGGACGAGTAACGCTCAGGTTGGGTAAGGAAGAATCAGTCTGGCGTCACGTGACAGACAACAAGAGTCGTCCTTTGCTGCTGTGAGGTTAATCTGACCAGTCAGGTCCTAGATTTATGGCCATTTAGTTAGTACCAGTATTAGTTAATAATCTTTAACATATCTTAAGGGAGAGGATGCTCTGTTTCGATGTAGCCTGAAGCCCCGTGACCCCGATGCCTAGGGTGAGGGTGTTGCTGAGTGGCTGAGGATGATGGTCTCCGCGAGGAGCTGCCTAGGACAGTGTAGCCTACAGTACAGGTGTGGCCCACCGATCAGAGCCGGTGTGGGTGTGACCTGGGGTGGAGTAGTGGCCGGGGGTCGAGGTGCGGGGCGGGGCGGGGCGGGGCGGGGCGCGGGCCAGGTGAGCAGAAGCTTACCTTCCTGCCATTGGTCTCCTGCTCGGCCGCCTCCACAGAGGGAGATACATCCATTATTGGCGACAGATCTACAATGGAGGGCCAAGTTTCTGCTAAGTCTGGCCTAAGCGACTTATTTTTCTTGATACCAAACAGCTGAAACAACGAACAGACAACAGAGACTCAGGGGGGTCAAGGCTCCTGGCCAGGGGCAGGAAACAGGAAGCTCTGATCTGTATCTCGTGTGGAAGCTCCTAATTAGTTCTTCCTCAGGGACTCAACACTACAGATGCAAACGAGTCATTAGTAGAAATAGTAATAGTAGTAGTAGTAGTAGTAGTAGTAGTAGTAGTAGTAGTAGTAATGGAAGTAGTTGTAGTAGTAATTGTAGTAGTAGTAGCAGTAGTAGTAGCAAAAGGTTTAGTACATCTATGATAGTAATAAACATGACCTACAAAAAGGGACACTTAATCATCTGCAAGACAACATGAATATTACAACATTTTAAACTTTACAGCGTCCTACGAGAGTCAGATTCTGGAACTAGGGAGCTATGACAGTTGATGAGACAACCAGGTATACGTACAGGCAGGTACAGAAAAGAAGGCTCAGATGACACACGTGGAGAATGGTAGAGGAATAAGAAAAAAAGAGGATATATTGATAATAATAATAATAATAATAATAATAATAATAATAATAATAATAATAATAATAATGAAAATACACGTGGAGTAGTGGACGGCGTGTCGTGAATGAAGGCAGCCAAAACACAGGACATACGTATAGACCACACCAAAATGAAGGTTACTGAGCGGTAGGTATTGCACGAGGTATGACGAGCGGCAGGTATTGCACAGGACCGCCTTTCCTACTATACTCCTGACCCCCTCCCTTCGCCGCCTCCCCGCCCCTCTCTGACGCCAGGGAGGAGGGGAAGGGAGGGAGGGCTGCAGGAGGGCCAGCCAGACACCAAAGGGTATAAGGGAAGGAAAGGGAAAGAGCACGTTTAAAACATACCCGGTGTTTCGGCTGTTTTTAGATGAAAAGAATAGAGTACTACCTAAGTATTACATAAAACTCACACGATGACAAGGAAAAAGACACTGTAGTAAACTTGTAGACATAGTAAAAATCTTATTAATAAACTCGACTTATTGCATCAGGCCTTAGTAAATGGCTCATGCAGACAGACGCTCTATCCTCCTGTCCTTAAGGGCAAAAAATGCTTTAAAAAAAATTATACTGGCAGATCGGGTAAGGTTCCGCCCTAATCTGCCCGACAACACGAGTCACGCTGCTCACACCACACTCTAGACAAGCTCCAGATAAAGTGAAAGAGAGAGAGAGAGAGAGAGAGAGAGAGAGAGAGAGAGAGAGAGAGAGAGAGAGAGAGAGAGAGAGAGAGAGAGAGAGAGAGAGAGAGAGAGAGAGAGAGAGAGAGAGAGAGAGAGTAAAGAACAAAACCTTACCTGGTGTGAACATGATTAAACATTTCGCCTGAACCTTTACTGTTTTTATTACTATACCACCACTACCACCGCCGTCATCACCACTATGGCTAGTACTGTAACCATACATCGCGCCGCTGCACCGGCAAGTATAGTACTGGTGATGACTTTGGTGGTGTTGAAGAAGCCACGGAAAGGAACAACAGAGTGACTGGATGAAAGCAAGGAAGGGACGCGAATTCTGGATAAAACACCGAAAAAAAAAGTAACAAAGAAAGGGAAAAAATACACAAAAACATGAAAAAACGACGTAAACAAAAGACACCAAACGTTAGTAAAAAATTAAAAAAAAAAGAAAAAATAACCTGTTTAATATAATGAGTCATAACACTCATATCTAAGAGTAGGCGTTAAAAAAGATAGCCTTCCGTGTTAGGACGACGTAATCTATTCACGCACTACTATTTCCTA
Source organism: Scylla paramamosain (assembly GCF_035594125.1). Classification (NCBI taxonomy): domain Eukaryota; kingdom Metazoa; phylum Arthropoda; class Malacostraca; order Decapoda; family Portunidae; genus Scylla; species Scylla paramamosain. The sequence goes on along the minus strand of NC_087151.1, from coordinate 8,188,104 downwards.
TCACCGCAAGACAAGATGAATATAAACAAAATAGTCACGGTGGTTAGACAAATCTCTTTTTAATAAGGACGAGAGTTGCTGGGCGCGCAAGGAGTCATGAGGCGAAGGAGAAAGAAATCCAAACTACAACTAAGAGAAAACCAATGTCAATGCCGGGAGTGGAAAAACTTAAAGGGTGTAGAGAAAGTAAGGGTGTTGGGAGGACACGGTCTTCTCTCTGTCACCCCCCGAAGCAGCACCGATGACGAGGCCGAGATCCAGAGGAAGAGGAGGAGGAGGAAATGGTGGTGGTGGTGATGGTGGTGGTGGGTAAGTCAGTGCTGAGAAAGGAGGAAGTGCAAGAGTGAGATGTGCCGGTGGTGATTGGAGGACAGAGTAGGCGAAGCTGTGTGTGTATGTGTGTGTGTATGTATGTGTGTGTGTGTGTGTGTGTGTGTGTGTGTGTGTGTGTGTGTGTGTAATAATAATAATAATAATAATAAACGGTTTTGTGTGTGTGTGTGTGTGTGTGTGTGTGTTGGAGGCTACGTTAATAGATCGAGTTTGTCTTCAGAACAAAAATATATACACGAAAAATAATTCAAACTGCAAGATTAGAAAGGAGGTGAAGAAAAGGTGTGTGTGTGTGTGTGTGTGTGTGTGTGTGTGTGTGTGTGTGTGTGTGTGTGTGTGTGTGTGTGTGTGTGTGTGCGCGCGCGCGCGCGCGCTCCGGTGACAAGTAGAAAGAAACATTTCGCTGGTGCTGCTGCTGCCGCTTCTGATGCTGTTGTTGTTGCTGCTGCTGCTGTGATACGCGTTGAGGGGAGGAGAGAAGTTGGAGTAAGAATGACGACGTCTCGCCTTAGAGCGCCGAGGACACTGAGGGAGAGAAAGAAAGAGGGAGAGAGGCGGACAGAGAGACGGGGAGGCGGAGTGTGAGCGATGGAGGGGAGACAACAAGTGGGACAGGAGGGCGGGAGAGGCCGAAGCTTACCGTAGTCTGGCGAGGACGGTCCAGAGACTTGACCATCCCCGAGGTGGTGACCATCACGCCACCTCGCATCTCAGTTGGGGAGTGTGGTGCGGGCCTGCAACATATGCACGCAGGCTTGCACTTGCTGAGTATGGATCACGCACGCACGCACGCACGCACAAACGCATACATAAACACACACACACACACACACACACACACACACACACACACACACACACACACGCTCACACACACACACATCTCCAGATACAGAAATTTAATGAATATGAATTCTAATAACCTCTGAAAGCAAATGATGATGAGGCTTATTATACAATGACAACAACAGTAATAATAATAATAATAATAATAATAATAATAATAATAATAATAATAATAATAATAATAGTAATAATAATAATAATAATAATAATAATAATGATGATGATAATACTAATAATAATAATAATAATTACAATAATAATGATAATGGTGGTGGATGACTGACCTGTTGAGCATCATGTTTGGGCCGTGCATGAGGCCGTCCGCCATGCCGTGGTGCTGCTGGCCGTACAGGTCCTCACGGGACAGCGGCTGTGAGGGAGGGGAGATGCCCGTGTAGGCCGTGGTGAAGTGGTCTCCCTTCATGCCTGACAAAATGCCCACCTTCTGTTGTTGTTGCTGTTGTTGCTGCTGCTGGAGGTTATGCTGCTGGTGCTGCAGGTTTTGCTGTTGCTGCAGGTTATGCTGCTGCTGCTGCAGGCTCTGTTGCTGGAGATCTTGTTGGTGCTGCAGATTCTGTTGCTGTTGTATGTTGTGCTGTTGCTGGAGATTCTGCTGTTGCTGTAGATTCTGCTGTTGCTGTAGATTCTGCTGCTGCTGCTGCAAGGTTTGCTGCTGCTGCTGCAGGTTTTGTTGTTGCTGCAAATTTTGCTGTTGTAGGTTTTGCTGCTGCAAATTCTGTTGCTGTAAATTTTGTTGCTGAAGATTTTGAGGCTGCTGTTGAAAAGGTTGCTGCTGGAGGCTCTGCTGCTGCAGATTCTGTTGCTGAAATGGTTGTTGTTGCATTCCCTGCATACCAGGCTGTTGCTGCTGCTGCTGAGGCTGCATTCCTTGCTGCTGCAGATTCTGTTGCTGTAATGTCTGTTGAAACGGCTGCTGCTGCTGCTGCTGCGGAAGTTGCTGAGACTGGGAGAAGGGTGGCTGGTGGTGCTGCTGCTGAGGCGGGTGTTGGTGACCACCTCCATCTCCTTCTGAGCGACAAGGATAAGAAGAGGGATTAGAGGAGCAGAGGGCGGGGCGGGGGTAGGAAGGAACGCGCAGTGTCAGGATGGCAGAGGAGACACACTCAGACAAAGAGAAAGAGGGAAAAACGAATGCATAATAGAGGATCAACAGTATTACACTCACAAGAAAGTAATGACGTTACAACTAGTGAAAGTATCGGCTTCATATCATTACATACTATCGCTGCTTAGTATTATCATCATGTAGCTTTTAGGTCAAGACTGTACAAAGGTAACTCAGCACCAGCAACAGCAAGACAAACCTGCTATCTCACTCCAGGGCTAAAAGGGAATGAAAGAGTTAAGTCCAAGACAAGTAGATGGTGATCATAATGTACAGGACTAACTAAAGTAGGTTATTATATGTACAGAGTTATGATTACACGACGAGTGAAGCGTTTATGGTGTGCGCTACGGTGGTGCAGAGAGAGAGAGAGAGAGAGAGAGAGAGAGAGAGAGAGAGAGAGAGAGAGAGAGAGAGAGAGAGAGAGAGAGAGAGAGAGAGAGAGAGGGAGAGAGAGAGAGAGAGAGAGAGAGAGAGAGAGAGAGAGAGAGAGAGAGAGAGAGAGAGAGAGAGAGAGAGAGAGAGAGAGAGAGAGAGAGAGAGAGAGAGAGAGAGAGAGAGAGAGAGAGAGTGAGAGAGAGAGAGAGAGAGAGAGAGAGGGAGAGAGAGAGAGAGAGAGAGAGAGAGAGAGAGAGAGAGAGAGAGAGAGAGAGAGAGAGAGAGAGAGAGAGAGAGAGAGAGAGAGAGAGAGAGAGAGAGAGAGAGCTACAGCTGCGCTCTTACTGTTTGTCATCTAATGGCCGTAGTAGGTTACTAGGAGGAGCGTGTCACTACCTAAGTGTGTGGATGTTACTATTCT